>NC_057720.1:26134571-26167522 GCF_004010195.1 Chiloscyllium plagiosum | reverse complement strand
TAGATACAAATCATCATTGCTGTCTTTGCACACGTGTAAAGACTGAATAAATGATGCTCATATTTTGCATAGAACTCTATCAGGAGTTACACAGTTTCCTTTTAATTCATTGTGTGTATGAGTTTGTCAAAATGAGAAATGACTACTGGGAAATAAAGCATTTGTTCCACTTCCTGCTCACTAACAGTATCTATTAGTGCTTGGAAAAGGCATCACCTTCAGAGCTATATTCATGGGTATTTAATATTTTGAGGTAGATGTGAGACATTGTAAATCTCTGCAATAGATCTGTGGAAGCACTGGAGCAACACCAGTGTAGGTGTTACAGGGCTGAGTTTATGAGCAAGTGCTCCCAGCAGTGAGTCTTGCTCAGTTGAAGCATGTACCAATTCTTTGGTGTTGTAGCATGCAGTTAGACAATTGGCTTTGCATTTACAGTTAAACAACAAGAAATGAGCTGTTACTCCTTTGTAGTTGTCATGGATACAGGGCTATTGCAAGATCACTGAAGGTTTGATCTAGAAATTCCAGCTTTCTCAGCAATATCACAATTCTACCTTTGAATCTACTCTCCTCAAAGTCTAAATTTGCAGTTTCCAACTCCTTGTACAAGAGGTAATATATTTTTCCTATTTTTTGTATCCTTGCCTGTATGCTGAATATTGCATCAGATAGGGTATGACAAAGGGGATTGGAAAGCTAACACTTTGGGGACTTACAGTTTACATTGTTGTAAAAAGAACATAAGGTCCTACTGTTCAATCATTTTCCTACTACTCAGTTGGAGAAGCTATATGCTTTAGATGGAGTGACTGAGTGGTTAGCACTGCTGCCTCACAGCTCCAGGGACATAGGTTTAATTCCTCAGGTGACTGTCTGTACGGAGTTCGCATAGTCTCTCCAAGTCTGCGTGGGCTTCCTCTGGGTGGTCCAGTTTCATCCCACAGTCCAAAGATGTGCAGGCTAGGTGGATTGGTCATGTTAAATTGCTCATAGTGTCCAGGGATATGCGGGCTATGTGGATTAGCAATGGGAAAAACAGAGTTACAGGAATAGGGTCGGGGTGTGGTTCTAGTTGGGATGGTCTTCAGAAGGTCTTCTTGCAAACAGTAAAATTCAAAATCTTTCCTTGTGTGGCTGGGATGGAAGAGCTACAAAAATGGTTACTTAATAATTCTGAAGAGAAATGTCAAGGCTCTAAAGAAGAACAGTGATGGGGATAAAATCAAGAAGGTTATGTTGGGAAGTGACCGAGCTTACTAAATATGGCTCTGGAGACCCTCTTCACTTTGTGCCAGACATATGATTTTGTCACCGAAATATTGATTGTGATACATGGTACACCTCTGGTATGAGTTATACTGGATGCCATTTTGGTGAGTGTGTATTCACCAGCATTTTATGGAGACGATACACTGGGACAACAGGCAATATGCAACATTATTGACAATAGGCACCACTGTTGCCAATCTAGAATTCAATGGTCCAACTAACACTAACCCTTACATGTTTATTTACAACTAGAAATTTGTTCAGGAGGGATTAATCATCCATGCTTATTTAAAGAAATCATCAATTCTTTAAATAAGCCAGTTGCAGTTGCAACTTTTAAGCCAGTTGCAGATTGATCTTGACTTGCTTTCATTGCAATTGTGGAGGGGTGCTGTTTTCCAAAGTGGTTTAAAGTTGAAAGTCTGCATGGAATGGTGTGGGATGTGCTGAAGAACTGCAAAAGTAGTTGTACCCAAATATGGGTACAGTCATATGTATTCCTCTGGAGTACAGCAGAACAAAGTGACTGAGGATGGTAACATCAGCAGGATAAGCTGCTGGAAGGAGCATGAGGAAGGGGAGAAGGTGAACAGCAGGGCATATCTACCCAGGGTTTCCAGATAACAGTGATATGAAGCTTGGTGAGAAACTGAGTGCCAGATATTCATATCCAGCCCCTGCTAGAAACTCTGAGAAGTCCAAAGAAGACAGGATGTGAAAGCGACTGATATTGTTCTGATTCTTCTGTCTCCTCCCAAGCTGGCATAGGTGAAGTTTGCAACACCTTCCAGTTTTTGCCCTCACAAGAGAAGTTGCCAAGATTCCAGATTCCTGGAGACCTAAATACATTTGTTTCTCGTCCAAGAGCGAAGCAGCCAGAGTGAACACATGGCTCCATCCCCATAGTGGCTGATGCCAACGACTGCTTGATTATTGCTTTCTGGATGCTGCAACTCAGCTTTCTACTGCAACCAGATGGGTTACTACTCTTTCATCATCCAACTGGAACGTGAGCATGCACAGTATACCATAACCAATATGAAAACGTAGAGTGCAGTTACTGAAAGCCTAGGGCTACCTTTTAATGGCATGACTCAAAACTGCAGCATCCATGTGAGTAGCAAGTGAACAATTAAACCAGCCTCAGTGCAATAGAACAATAGTTTGAGCACAGTCTGGGTTGCTCTGGAGGTGTCCTACAGTATGCACATTAGGATTTATGGTGACCTGCTGGCTCCTACATTGACCTTGCCATCAGTTGTTGTTATATGGTGACCAATTTAGGATGAGGATGAGGAAGGGGAAGAGAAAGGAGCAAGGCATCCTGAAGTTACTTTTTCATGAGGAACTCATCCAACTGTGATACCAATAACTGCATTGCTATGTTCTTGAACATCAACTTCTGTTACTGATCATTAAAGCACACACTTGGCCTCCTAAACTAAAAGCGCAAACAAGAAAAGGACTCATCAAAACATATGCATACATTTTAAAAATTCCATAATGCACACAAATGTGAACTAATTATCCCCCTGAATTCTCTTTCTGCCTGTCTTTTAAATTCTTTACGAATTGTCCTATTGTGGAGCTCATGGCTGGAGCAAGTGGGCCCAGGGTGGAGCTCATGGCTGGAGCATGTGGACCTAGGGTGGAGCTCATGGCAGGAGCAAGTGGGGCCAGGGTGGAGCTCATGGCAGGAGCGAGTGGGCCTGGTGTGGAGCTCATGGCAGGAGCAAGTGGGCCCAGGGTGGAGCTCATGGCAGGAGCGAGTGGGCCCAGGGTGGAGCTCATGGCAGGAGTGAGTGGGCCTGGGGTGGAGCTCATGGCAGGAGCAAGTGGGCCCAGGGTGGAGCTCATGGCAGGAGCGAGTGGGCCCAGGGTGGAGCTCATGGCTGGAGCAAGTGGGCCCAGGGTGGAGCTCAAGGCAGGAGCGAATGGGCCCAGGGTGGAGCTCATGGCTGGAGCAAGTGGGCCCAGTGTGGAGTTCAAGGCAGGAGTAAGTGGGTCTAGGGTGGAGCTCATGGCAGGAGAGAGTGGGCCCAGGGTGGAGCTCATGGCTGGAGCAAGTGGGCCCAGGGTGGAGCTCATGGCAGAAGCGAGTGGGCCCAGGGTGGAGCTCATGGCAGGAGTGAGTGGGCGCAGGGTGGAGCTCATAGCAGGAGCGAGTGGGCCCAGTGTGGAGTTCAAGGCAGGAGTGAGTGGGTCTAGGGTGGAGCTCATGGCAGGAGAGAGTGGGCCCAGGGTGGAGCTCATAGCTGGAGCAAGTGGGCCCAGGGTGGAGCTCATGGCTGGAGCAAGTGGGCCCAGGGTCGAGCTCATGGGAGGAGCAAGTGGGAGCAGGGTGGAGCTCATGGCAGGAGTGAGTGAGCCTGGGGTGGAGCTCATGGCAGGAGCAAGTGGGCTCAGGGTGGAGCTCATGGCTGGAGCAAGTGGGCCCAGGGTGGAGCTCATGGCAGGAGCGAGTGGGCCCAGGGTGGAGCTCATGGCAGGGGTGAGTGGGCCCAGCATGGAGCTCATGACAGGAGCAAGTGGGCCCTGCGTGGAATTCGTGGTGAAGCGAGTGGGCCCAGAGCAGAACTGGCAGTGGCAAGTGAGCCTTTACTTACTTTTCCAGGGTGGGCTTGGGACCTGGCACCGGAATCAGCAGCTGCTATGTTCCAGAGGTGGCAACGGTGAGGTAGGCCAGCAGTGAAAGCTGGTGCCTGAGGATCGATGACTTCATCATTGCCTGGGTGCGTTTTGGAGACAGTGAGGTGGTGGCAGAAAGGCATCACAGCAACATTGAGGTGGGCCCAGCACCAAGAGATGCAACACTGTCGCAGGTGGTGGTGAGACAGTAGTGGAAGAGAATCGGCCCAGTTGTGTTAGATGGCGCCTGAAGAGTGGTGACTTCAGCATTGGTTGGGTCTCGTGTAGATGGCGGTGAGGTGGTGGAGGAGGGAATGTGGTGCAGACATGATTGATCCTTAAGCTATGTCTTTCTATTTGGTTTCTAATCCTTAAAACCATTCAAAATGGCGTGGAATCATGATGACAGAGAAAAAGCTATCATTCTGACTGTAATATACATGTGACAATAAAATCATTCATTCACATTCTACACAATGCTACTCAGGTAACTGCAGCATGGCTGGTAGAAGACTTTGTATTCAGTAATGAAGATTTCAGATGACGTTGGGAGGTTAACTGCAAACAAGTATTGACTTGAAAGGGCCAGTGTCAGACTGTTCCACTTTAGCAGGGGCTGCAGTCAGCTGGGTACGGAAGCTGACAGGCAAAAGGAAGGTCATTGGTGAAATTAGCAGAGGTGGGGGATGTGTCATTCTGAGACAGTGCAGCAGGTTCATGCTGCACAGAACTGTTGGCAATTCTCAGGGATTGAGTGTTATAATGATCTGCTGGAGAGCAGATTTCTGGAATTCTGTGAGCCTAAAAGCCTTTTGAAAACTCACTCACAGTGATACCATTCTCAGCTTCTATTTGAGCAGTTTGAGTTGCCATGGCAACAAGTCGATCTTGTATTACAGATTACTCGCTCAAAGTGGCCAGAATTCTTGTGGCACTACACCCAGATCCATTGGTTTTGACTGCTGGTATTGATCACCGTACGTTTCTTACTCAACAACTTTTACATAATTTTTCTGGAGGTCCCACCATGTGGGTAGGTCGCATCTTTCCTCCTCGCGACCACCAGTCGCACTGTCAGAGTCTTAGAGAATCCTTGTTGCACTGTCATTTCATCCTTATCCTGCTCTGATTCTTTGCTGCAAACTGTTCCATCATCTTCTTCAGTCAGAATGCATCGCCCATTGAAGACGTGCAGGCCGGCCTTAAGTAGAGACTAGCTTGGATTTTTTGCCACCTGCACACAAACTTGGAAGTCCTGCTCAAGTGTGTAGCTACTCAACTTTGTACTAACGCACAGCACTGAGTTCATATGCTGCTCACGTCAGAGGCAATGGTTACAGGCCAGTCTCGTATTTGTCGTCCGAATTGAATTTTGGACATTGTTGACCAAGGCCACATCAGGAGAAAAAATAGTAAATTATTAAAATTAAAAGCAGTTTCGCTGAATATAACAATATTCAGTCAAGCTTTTGAAAGTGATCTGGTGCCATATTTCATTGTAAAATGCATACATAAAACATCTTTGGATGTTGTATTACATTGAATATAGAACACAAATATAGGTTACTACATTAGGGCGGTACAGCCTTTCTTCCTTTAACACAAAAAGAATAAAGGATTGATTTCCAATGTGTCCTTCAAATATTTTCATTTCTAGCATGGTTTTCCAATGGACAATCATTGATTCAAATGGCAAAATAAGGGTGTTTGCAAGTTTTTTAATTTGAGAAAGATGTGTTTTTTTATATTGGTGGGAGCAAAAAACATTGTCACATGAGGAAAGATGTAATCAATTCACCATCTTAATGATAGAAATGCGTAAGGATTAAGACAAGCCTTTTAAGAACAAGAAAGAAACTGAAAAATATCTAGAACAGTATTCCAGAATACAGTTGCTATAATGTTATGCAATATGACACACACAATAGTTAGCTTCAACTAATTTATGGAGTTAGTGATGTGATGATGAATCTGAATAGAAGTCAAGGTGTAAATTTTATTAAGGTGATTAGATCTTGCTGAACAATGATGGACTCAGTCTGCTGCAGACAATATTAAGTACTTCATGCTAGAAAAGGCTATGATGTGTGTCTATAATTTTCCCATAACATACATCATAAAGTTAATGTGATTTTGTTATATGTCCAACTTTACAAAATTATACTGGCACAATCTAAAGCTTCAATGATCCATTAACAGATTATTAGGGTTTATTTCTTGCTGTGGCAATCTTTAAATTCAGAGTATAGCATTGTCAGTGGCCATTTACCTTTCTGTTTGATCTAATTGAAACAGATCATAAGTTTGTACCTTCCACTATTGGTTTAACATGAACATACTTTGCGGTAGTAATATAGTTGGGTATAGTTGTCCCATTATGTTAACAGTCTAACTGAAAAAAAACTCTTGAAAAAGTTATGCTTTGTTTTTTTGAGGCTCACCTACATTTTAAATTGGCTTATTAAACTCATAACAGTCAAACAGCCTATGTCTCTTAAAAGTTAACCTGATTTTTGAGGATGCAAAATTCTCCCATAATTTATATTTTCAACAGTTTTGTACATTCTAAAACACTTGGTTCTGATATTTGGAATGTCTGAAATGCTGTAAATCAAACAAAAACAAATTGTTGGAAAAACTCAGCAGGCCTGGCAACATCTGTGAAGAGAAATCAGAGTTAATGTTTTGTGTCCGGTGACCCTTCCCCAGAGCAAGAACAAAACATTAACTCTGATTTCACTTCACAGATGTTGCCAGACCTGCTGAGCATCTCTAGCAATTTCTATTTTTGTTTCTGATTAGCATCTTTACCCTGTTTGATGATATGTGGTCGCTCAAGACTCAGTGATCCCTTTGACCCTATGTTAGATTCAAACTGACATCAGGAAAGGAGAAATGCATGTTACAGAGAATATTTTTGGGAAGTTTTCTTTGTGGTCATTGGTTAGCACCACCTCCATTTTTCCATTAATTTCTCCAGGAATTTACCTTTGGTAGAACAGTGAAATCTCAATGAGTCAAAATATGATAACTTTATTTAGATGTGTCAAAGTTGTCAGCTATACCCATCAACAGAATAGGAAGTCTCACAAAAGAATGCCTATGATAAGTCACCTTGGATGGTAACTTCACATTAGCTAATCAGGTCAGAGTTAGGACACAGTACACCATGTAATCATGGGCAAGGCACAATTTTGCCAACAAAATTTCTGTGAAACCTTCCACGTATGGCTGAGGAAGCTGAAGATCCTGAAGAAATTGATGAACATCTGGTCACTCACCATTTTTTTCCTAAGCTGAAGCTAAAACCATTGAGATGTTCTGGAATCTTGCACTGCAACATGCAGACATATTTGCCTGCACTGACGAGATGGCAAATTATATCAGAAGACAATAGACTTAGCAGAAAAGGTTTTCTGCATTCTTCCAGCGCTAGCTCCCAGTATTTTTAGTGTCTTTACAGTAAATGAACAAGCAGTTGGAAAGTATGTCTGAATTGAAAATCAAAGACGTTTTCACACTCCGAGTTTTGAAAAGATTTGTAGCTCAGATTAAGGTTCTGGATCTAGGTTTGCTCGCTGAGCTGGAAGTTTCATTGCCAGTCATTTCATCATCCTACTAGGTAATATCTTCAGTGGGCCTCCGGGCGAAGTACAGTTGATAATTCCTGCTTTCTATTTATATGTTTGGGTTTCTTTGGGTTGATGATATCATTTCCCATGATGACATCATTTCCTGTGGTGATGTCATTTCTTGTTCTTTTTCTCAGGGGTGGTAGATGGGATCTAATGTGATGTGTTTGTTGATAGAGTTCTGGTTGGAGTGCCATGCTTCTAGGAATTCTCGTGCCTGTCTCTGTTTGGCTTGTCCTAGGATGGATGTATTGTCCCAGTCAAAGTGATATCATTCCTCACCTATATGTAAGGATACTAGTGAGAGAGGGTCATGTCATTTTGTGGCTAGTTTTTGTTCATGTATCTTGGTGGCTAGTTTTCTGCCTGATTGTCCAATGTAGTATTGGTTACAGTCCTTGCATGGTATTTTGTAAATAACATTAGTTTTGCTAATTTTAGTTTAGCTGCTGTTTTAGTGTCATTTTAGTGATTAGACCCTAGCCACTCTCCCCTACATCAAAGACATCTCAGACCCCTTGGCATCATGGTAGCCCATAAATCTGCTAACACACTAAAACAGCAGCTAATGAACTTGAAAGACCTTTTATAGACAATAAGCAAAACTAATGTTATTTACAAAATACTGTGCTAGGACTGTAACAAACACTACATTGGACAAACAGGCAGAAAACTAACCATCAGGATACATGAACATTAGCTAGCCACAAAACGACATGATCCTCTCTCACTGGTATCCTTACATACAGATGAGGAAGGACACCACTTCGACTGGGACAACACATCTATCCTAGAAGAAGTCAAACAGAGACACTCACGAGAATTCCTAGAAGCATGGCATTCCAACCAGAACTCTATCAACAAACACATCACGTTAGATTCCATCTACCAACCCCTGAGAAAAAGAACCGGAAATGACATCACCACCGGAAATGATGTCACCACCGGAAATAACATAGCCAACCCAAAGAAATCCAAACATATAAATAGAAAGCAGGAATTATCAACAGTGCTTCGCCCAGTGGCCCACTGAAGTTTTACCTAGTAGGGTAACAAAACGTCTGGCAATGAACCTACTAGCTCAGCGAGCAAACCTAGATCCACATTTTCACACATTCTGCTTCATTTCGTTTTTTTTGACAAGGAGTGCATTTTTGGGCAAAATTGGATTGCATAGGGGCATTCTTAGTGATCTTGAAGCTTTGTTTAATGTGAATTTGTGGGCGGGCTCCTTGCAGCTTGACTTATTGAAATGTTATCATAATTCCTTTTAAATTCCTTATTCTTTCGGTTCTGTACATGTTGAAATATATTGTTTTTGCTGTTTATCTCAACTGAGCTCCACTGTAAAGCTAAACAAGCACAGTGGCACAGTGGTTAGCACTGCTGCCTCACAGAGCCAGAGAGACCCGTGTTCAATTCCCACTTCGGGCAACTGTCTGTGTGGAGTTTGCACTTTCTCCCATGTCTGTGTGGGTTTCCTCCGGGTGCTCTGGTTTCCTCCCATAGTCCAAAGATGTGCAGGTTAGGTAAATTGGCCATGCTAAATTGCCCATAGTGTTAGGTGAAGGGGTAAATTTAGGAGAAAGGGTCTGGGTGGGTTGCTCTTCGGAGGGTTAGTGTGGACTTATTGGGCCGAAGGGCCTGTTAGCACACTGTAAGTAATCTAATACTCATCTGGCTCTTACATATGAAAAATAGCCAATATAAATCAAAATCAGAGAACTCCAAGTTAGTAGAAATGTCTTCAAGGAGTTGGAAATCACCCCAAAAGTAACAAAGGTATGGTCTCAGTGCCTTTCAGTTATGAAAGAGAAGTGAGTAGTTAAGAGAATTTTCACCCACCATTGGTTGAGATCCCTCTATTTATGCCATCCTCTCTTCTTGCTTTCACTGGGAGTTTCAAGAAGCTCAGGAAATTTGTGTATTCAGAATCAAATTTAGAAAGCTCAGTTAAGACAGTTAATAGTGACCTTTTAACAGATTATAATGGATAGCTCAGTTATCCAAACGAAGGAACCTCACACTCAGCTAAACTGTCAAACGGAAAGATGGTAGTCAAGACATGTCTGAGGGGTTCTTGACCAGAAGCTAATTTCAGCACTTTTCACTGACTGCCTTCTCCCAAATCCTGTTCAGATGAAGTTATCTTCACTATCTCAGCAAACAATATCTATTCCTCCAGTTTTGAAAGTCACCATGTCATTAAACTCTGAACGTTAATTGATCCCTCCAGTTGATAGGATAAAACATCTGCCAGATCAGACCTTCTGAAGGATCATACATCAATCAAACAAATGCCAAATGCATTGTATACAAAGGACAACAGTGTTAACTCTTTTCCTTTGGAAAAAATGCATCAACCGAACAGAGCTCTGAGCTTTCACTGAGTGGCATGGCTTCTAGACTCTGGAAATTATAAATGGCAATAAATATCAATCACACCATTCCCAGAAGAGGATGCTTTCCTTCAGATAACATTCAGATGGTATCTAACCCAAAAAACATCTTTATCTATGTGCAAGTGTGTTATCTAGAAAGACCTATGATACTTGTTTATCTGGAGCCATAATGTTTCAAACCCTCAAGTACTGAAGTGTGAAAGGGAGTGTATATTTGGGAGAGTTGTGTATAGTTTAATTAGCCTTTCAGCAGTATTATAACCAGTTCTAGTTCTGGACTTGCCCACCCCAGGGAAAAGACTTTGTCCAGTTATCCTATCCATGCCCCTCATGATGTTATAAGGTCACCCCTCAGCCTCCGATGCTCCAGGGAAAACTGCCCCAGCCTATTTAGCCTCTCCCTATAGCTCAAATCCTCCAACTCTGGCAACATCCTTGTAAATCCTTTCTGATTTCAAGTTTCACAACATCCTTCTGATAGGAGGGAGACCAGAATTGCATGCAATTTTCCAAAAGTGGTCTAACCAATGTCCTGTACAGCTACAACATGACCTCCCAACTCCTGTACTCAATACTCTTACCAATAACGGAAAGCATACCAAATGGCTTCTTCACTACCCTATCTACCTGTGACTCTACTTTCAAGGACTCAACTTGCCCTCCAAGGTCTCTTTATTCAGCAACCCTCCCTAGGACCAATAGCAAATGGGACTAAATTAATTTGAGATACTGGTCGGCATGGATGAGTTGAGCCAAAGGGTCTGTTCACATGCTGTATAGCTGTATTACTCTATGACTCGAAATGCATTGCATCAGTCTTCATGATGGAGGATATGAAGTACATTCAAAAAACACTGAGCAATCAAGGGGCTACTGTAGAGATGGGGGAAAGAAGAATCTCTGTTTTTAAACAATCTCACTTTTCCTGTCACTACCTAATTTCAATTTACCTGAGTGTTGCACTGCTCAGCTGGTTCTTGTGTTTTATTTACTACCTTGATTCTCTTTTTCCTTAAACCCTCACCCACTCTGGCTAATTCAGAGCCTCCCTTTTGGTTCCCATCCCCCTGCCAAACTAGTTTACTGTCCACCTAACAATACTAGCAAACCTACCCACAAGAATATTGATCCCGTCACTGTTTGGGTGAAGACCATCCCGCTATCCTATACCTCTCCCCCAGCCACCTATTAAACTGCCTAATCTGCCAATTCCTAGCCTCACCAGCACATGGCACAGGTAGTAATCTGGAGATTACTGCCTTTGAGATCCTGGCTTTCAATCTGGTTCCTAACTCTCTAAATTCAGCCTTCAGAATCTCATCCCTCTGATTAACTATGTCGTTGGTATCAACATGTACCACGACCACTGGCTGCTTCTCTTCACCCCCACGTAAAATACCCTCCAGTCGCTCAGAATCCTTGCACCTGGGACGCAACACACCATCCTGTTGTCACTGGACTGGCTGCAGAACACCTCTCTGTTCCCCTAACAATTCATTCTCCTATTACTATAGCCCTAACGGCCTTTTTCTCCCCTGTCTGTGCAGCTGTGCATCCTGCTGTGCTGCGGTTTTGCTTTGGCTGCAATTCCCTGAGGCATTATAACCATCACCAGAACTCAGCACAGAGTACTGGTTGGCTATTGGGATGGCCTTAGGGGACTCCTGTATTGCCTGCCTCGCCTTATGCTTGGTTATGATGGTCACCCATTCCCTATCCTCCTGTGCCCTTTTACACTGTGGGGTAACCACCACCCTCATACACTCCCTTTACATAATTCTCATTCTCCCGAATGCTCCTTAGTGACTCCAGATCTCGCTCGCACTCCATAAATCACCAGTCGTGTTGGAGGTACTAATAGCACCTTCTGCATGCATCAGCATCAGAACTCCCACATGTTCTTGGTGGAGCATACCGCTTGAAGGAACTGGTCTGCCTTTTCTTTAATTAACCTAAAAATTACCCACAAGAAAACTTAATCTAATTCTCACTAGCACACACTAACAGTTGACTAGTAAGAATGGTAATTTCAACATGTTATTTTATTAGAATAAGAAAATTTAAAGAGTTATCCTAACAGCCACTCACCACCTTGACCGTGCCATCACTCTGGGATCCCGCGCTATCTCTCTCACCAGAAGCTGTTTAGTCCCTCACCGATTCCCGAGTCTCAACCTCTGACTAGTGCCAGCTCCCAGATAAGCCCCTGTCTGACTAGGCCCGAAATCTATCACCTTTACTGGTTTCTGTGTCTCCCAGGCAGCACCCCTCCCCTCCACCACCACCAACAACTCTCCTCCCGCCCCCGGTATGAATCGGCCTGAAATCTACACTGCGCTAGATTCATAACCCTTACCAGCTCCCGAGTTTCTGCACTGAATGTTTTTAAGTCAAAGATAGATTTTACAATACTAATAGAAGAAAAGTTATGGTGAGTGGGCGGGTAAGTGGAACTGAGTCCATGAAAAGATCAACCATCATCTTGTTGAATGGCCGAGCAGTCTCGAAAGGCCAGACTCCTATTCATTATGTTCTTATGTACTAAGGAAATTAATGGGGATAAAGATATATGCCCTGAACCTGATGGGTTGCATCCTAGGATTTTAAAGGAAGTAGTTAGAGGGATACTCAGTGCACTGACAGTTTTCTTTAAACAATTCTTAAATTCAGGAACCATTCCCAGAAAACTGTCAGTGTAACACTCATATTCATAAAGGGACAGAGACAAAACACAGGGAAATACAAGCCAGTTCAATTAGTATCTGTCATTGGAAAAAGGCTAAGTCTGTTTTTAAAAGGTTATAATAACAGTGCATTTAGAAACACAGATTCAGCATAGCTTCATGAAGGGATAATCATAGCTGACAAATTCATTACAGTTTTTGAGGAGGGAGAAATATGGATTAAAGTAGGATGTACTCTATTCAGATTTCTAAAAGGCATTTCATAACATACAAAGTAGAAGGCTACTTAGTAAGAGTCCATGGGGTTAATGGTAGCATATTAACATGGAAAAAGATTTGGATAGAAGAAGACAGTAATGGCACTTTCCCCTGCCACCGCAGGAACTGTAAAACCTGTGCCCACACCTCCTCCCTCACCTCCATCCAAGGCCCTAAAGGAGCCTTCCACATCCATCAAAGTTTTACCTGCACATCCACTAATATCATCTATTGTATCCGTTGCTCACGATGCGGTCTCTCCTCGGATGCTGCCTGAATTGCTGTGCTCTTCCAGCACCACTGATCCAGAATCTGGTTTCCAGCATCTGCAGTCATTGTTTTTACCTCGTTGATTTTAACCCTACTGCGAATCCTCTTGCAAGGATGCCTGCCTTGAAGAAGTTTTCCTCTTCTCTCTACAAGAATCTCAGGGAGTCTCTCTCTCATTGCAACTCCCAGGTCCCACCCCCACCCTCCTCTAGCTTATCTCTCCATGCTTCAGGCTCTCTGCCTTTATTCCTGATGAAGGGCTTTTGCCCGAAACGTCGATTTTGCCTGTCCTCGGATGCTGCCTGAATTGCTGTGCTCTTCCAGCACCACTAATCCACAAGGATTAGTGCTGTGGCTACAATTATTTACAATACATATTAACAAATGAGGGAAGTGAATGTACTGTCGTCCAGTTTGTAAATTGCACAAAAGAGGTGAGAAGAGAAGTGGTGACGATGACACAAAAACGTCTACAGAGGGATTAAAACAGGTTAAGTGCATAAGCAAAAACACTGTTAGGTGAGATATAATGTGGGAAAATCTGAGGTTATGCACTTTGGCAGGAAGAATAGGGGAGCTGAATATTATTTAAATAGAGAAAGCTGCAGCACAGAGGATTTGGGAGATTTAATGTAAGAATCACATCAAACTAGCATCCAAGTTCGGTGGGTAATGGAGATGACAACAATGACCGTTGGCCTTTATTTTAAGGAAAAGCAAATATCAAAATAGCGAGCAATAACAGAAATTGCTGTAGAAACGCAGCAGGTCAGGCAGCATCTGTGGAAAGATAACAGGGTGAGCATTTCAGGGCCCCAAAACATTAACTCTTGTTTCTCTCTCCGCAGAAGCTGCCAGACCTGCTGAGTTTCCACAGCAATTTCTGTTATTGCTCCTGATTTCCTGCATCTGGAGTTCTTTGGGTTGCTTTGTTTTGTATAAAAACATGGAGGTTTTCCTCAAACTGCACAAGGTACTAGTCAGACTGCAGCTGGAATGATCTAAACCACTACCCTTGCATTGTGTAAGGAAAGATGGACTGACATTGAAAGCCATTGAAGACTGTAATGAAGAGGATAATCTCAGATTACAGTCTGATATCGATCAGCTGGTAAATTGGGTACAGCAATGGCAGATGGAGTTTAATCCTGAGAAGTGCAGGGTGTTGTATTTTGGGAGGTCTAATAAGGGAAGTACATTTGCAATGAATGGTAGTTCCCTATGCAGTACTGAGGAACAAAGAAACCTTGGTGTACAAGTTCATAGATCCCTGAAGGTGTCAGCACAGGTAGACAAGGTAGTGAAGAAGGCATACAAGATGCTGGCCTTTGTTAACCAGGAGTAGAATGTAGGAACCAAGAAGTTTTTGCAGAGCCATTAATAAGGCCACAGATAGAATACCATGCACAGCTCTAGTCACCACACTATCAGATGGGTATGATTCCACTGGAGGAATCATAGGTGCAGATGAGATTCCCCAGGATGTACCTGGGATGGAAAATATCAGTTATAAGAGACACTAGATAGGCTGGGTTTATTTTAGCCTATCTGAAGTCGGCTGGAGCAGAGGATGCCAAGGATGAGGGGTGGGATCTAACTGAGATATACAGAATTATGAGAGGCATAGATAGAGTAGATCTTAAATGTCAGACATGTCCAAGACCAGAGGGCATAAGTTTGAGGTGAGGAGTAATTGATTTAGAAGAGATCTGAGGAGGAACATTTTCTTCCAGAGGCTGGTAGACATGTGGAATGTATTGCGTGAGAGGGTGGTGGAGGCAGGAACTCTCACAACATTTCGGAAACATGTCAATTAGCACTTCAAATGCCACGGCATAGTAGGCTAGGGACCAAATGAAGGTAGATGGGATTAGTGTAGGTTGGTGTTTATTGGTCAGCATAGGCCAAACGGGCTGTTTCTATGCTGTATGACTCTATGACACTCAATTATCTGCCTATTCTAATCCCATTTCCCAGCACATGGTCCTTAGCCTTATAGATTACAGTGCTTCAGACGGAGATTTAAGTTACTTTTAAATGAGTTGAGGAATCATCAAACCAGGCAGTAATGTCTAGATATGTGCTGACACTCTGAGGGGTCATGCATGATGATTGACATCCCAACACTGCTCCCACCATTGACTTGTGGTTCCGGAAGTCCCTGGTGCACACGGAGCTCAGGCGATTGAGATTTCTTTTAATTTTTACAAGTCATCCTCTATTCCAATAGTAATATCTGTGAAGGTGGAGTGCACTTAACTGGGCTCTCAACTCATATCAGAAAAGTCCCTCATTTGTTTCTGAGTGTGACAGAAATGGGAGATTACACGTACAACTCCGAAGAACCTAATTTATTTTACAGTTCCATAATTCCTCTGGGAATATCTCCAAAGTGTTGTGGGAAAGTCTTGCTTTCATTTTTCATTGCCTCCATTACGCCAGTAACTACAGTACTGGTAAGAGAAAAGAAAAGTACACTGTACTTTAAAGGCCAGTCGTATCATTGGATAAATGTACTGTTCCATTGGGAGAGTTGTTAGCTCGGCTAAATTGCAAGCACTTCTGTATTCTGTGTTGGGAGTCCAACAAGGAGACATTGATAAAATATTAAATGTGAGATCTGGAACAGAGGATATGAAAAACCTCTTCACATGAAGAATTCGGCGATTAAAATTGGGGAGGCGGTGGAATTCATTTCCTGGTTCAGTGTTTGAGGCAGAATTTATGTCAACATTGTTGATTAGATTGTATGCCTGTGAAATTGGACAGGACTAAAATGTCACACTGCCAGCTAATTTAAATGTTTACAGTGTGCAGCCAGCACAAAGCCCACTGTTGAATGATGACCGATGGAATAGGAGGTGTGAAATCCTGAGAAGCTATCTCAAGTTAAAACTTGCTTGGCCTACTTAAAGGGAGCTGCAATGTGATAGAAAGGAGCAGATGCTGAAAATCATTATAAAAGATGGATAAAGGTAAAGGTAAAGGGGTGAAGAGATACGGATAAGTGATGACAAGTATTTGAATTAGTTGCTTATGTGGTTGAGAAATGTTAACGGCACGGTGGCACAGTGGTTAGCGCTGCTGCCTCACAGCGCCAGAGACCCGGGTTCAATACCCGCCTCAGGCGACTGACTGTGTGGAGTTTGCACATTCTCCCCATAAGTAATCTAATCTAAAAAAAAAACTCATTTTCTGAGTTAAATATCACACAACTCAAGGTTATAGTTCAACAGGTTTATTTGGAAGCACTAGCTTTCAGAACTCTGCTCCTTCATCAGGTGGTTGTGGAGGTTAAGATCATACTCACAGAATTTCTAGCTAAAGGCGTCCGGTGTCATGGAGATGTGATACAGCAAATAATCTTTACATTAAAACTTTCACCTTTTAGAATGGGATATGCTGGTTTCTGTTCTTCAATATGTAAATTCCAGAACTTCTTTTAAATTACATTCTCAAGATAGTTCAGCTTTTTAAACAATAGGTGTGAAGTCGGTGTCCTAATGCGATGTCAGACTGACAAACCCTCTATATAGGTCTACAGAGTTTTACATAGATTCATGCAGCAGAATAAAATGTAATTCTGCAAAAACAAATTCACCCCATAAGTTTATATGTGTGCGCATGTAGGGAGTGACAGATTGAATACGTATGTGAGAGTATGCGTGTAGATGTGAGTGCATGTGATTGAATGTGTGTGTATATATGTATCTTGGTTAAGTGTGCGTGTGAGTGTGATGGGTATGTATGAGAGGGCGTGTGTGTCAGTGTGAGTGCGGAGGTGTGTGTGTGTGTGTGTATCTTGGAGAATGGTCACCTGAAGATCTGAGGCTGAATGTCCGGAACCGCTGAGTTGTTTGGCAACTGGGAGGGAACACCTCTTGGTAATGTTGTACGGTGACCATTCATCCATTCTTATAGTGTCTGCTCAGTCTCACAAATGTACCATGCCTGAGGGCATCCTTGCCTGCAGCGTATGAGATAGATCACATTGGCCGAGTCACTTGAGTATTCGCCGCGTACGTGGCAGGGGATATCCCTATTTGTAATAGAGTCATAGAAACATTCAGCATAGAAACAGACCCTGCAGTCCAACACATCTATGCCGACCAGGTATCCCAACCCAATCTAGTCCCACCTGCCAGCACCCGGCCCAAATCCCTCCAAACTTTTCCTATTCATATTCCCATCCAGATGCCTTTTAAATGTCGCAATTGTACCAGCCTCCACCACTTCCTCTGACAGCTCATTCCGTACACGTACCACCCTCTGCATGAAAACGTTGCCCCTTAGGTCTCTTTTACATCTTTCCCTTTCTCACTCTAAACCTATGCCCTCTAGTTCTGGACTCCCCCATCCCAGGGAAAAGACTTTGTCTATTTATCCTATCCATGCTCATGATTTTATAAAACTCTATAAGGTTTTCTGTAATTTGCTTACAGTATGGCTGCTGCTCTTGCAATGAAGGAATGATATATTGTCTGAGACATTGCCCTTAGATTGAATGTCTTTTGAAAGGGTTCTTTGGACAGAAATTAAATATTCTATAGCATATAATCATCCAACCCACCACTGCCTACATCTTAATTTGTACCACATCCTGTTGACCTGTCCACCCTGGTTCTAGATGATCAACATTGAATCATCATAGAAGCTCTACAGTGTAGAAGCAGGCTATCGAGTCCACACCAACCTTCCGAAAAGCATCCTGCCCAGACCCACCCCCTACCCTATCCCCAAAACCCAGCATTTCCCATGGCCAATTCACTCACCTACACATCCCTGATTGCGATGGGTAATTTAGCATGGCCAATGCACCTAACCTGCACATCTTTGTGATTGTGGGAGGAACCCCATGCAGACACAGGGAGAATGCGCAAACTCCACACAGTCACGCAAAGGCATAACCAAACCTGGGTCCCTGATTCTGTGAAGTTGCAGTGTTAATTACTGAGCCACCGTGACACCCCAAATCCAGCCAAATCCAGCTTGGCTCCCAGTCAAGCAACAACTTGATTTTTCAAATCTCATTCCTCATTTTCAATCTGTCCATGCCTTCACCCCTCCCAATCGCTTTAATCTCCACAATCCACAGAGATATCTCCACTTATTTCCTTCTTGTTTTTTTAAACCTTGGTGGCACCTTGGTGGCAGCACCTTAGGTAGCCTCGATCCTAAGTCTGGGCTACAGTCCCCATAACTTTGATTTTCACAGAATCATAGAATCTCTACAGTGTGGAAGCAGGCCATTCAGCATATCAAATCTGCACCAACCCTCCGAGCAATATCTGATCTGACCTAAAACCTCCATAGGTGACTCAGTGCCATAACTTGTCTTATAAGGCTACTGTGAAACAACTTGAAAAGTCTTGTAATATTAATGATGCATTATAAATACAGATTGTATATTCAAAGGAGCACCAAGAAGTCTCACACTGCTGTAGCTACTGTTTTCCTTTCCACTAGAATAATAGAGTAACTGTAATATTGCTACCCTTGGAACGTGTTGGGAAAAATGGCTGCTGTGACAAACAAATGGAAATTCCTGGAGAAGCTCAGCAGGTCTGGTGGCATCTGCGGAGAGAAAAATGACTGAATGTTTTCTGACCTGGGGCCTTTCTCTGTTAACTCTGCTTTCTCTCCACAGATGCTGCCAGACCAGTTGAGTTTCTTTAGCGATTTCTCTTTTTTCAGATCTCCAGTATCTGCAATCTTTGTTTTATTTCAGAATGTTTCTGTAATTGCTTACACAATAATGATCACTGAGTTCCAGCATGAAACTAATTGTTAGTCGCAATAATATAATTTGAGATGATACATTTAGACTCCACATTGGTCAATATTTTTAACACTTTTTAAAAAAAATTAAAGCACATTCCATGTTTGTTAGTTTCCAGTGCAGTAATGACTGGCATTTTAAAGGAGCTAATAACCTAATCCCTAATTGGTTTACATTAAAAACAGTTCGCTCTCATTACCATATTAATAGTTTTGTCCAACAAAACAAATGGAATTCCTTGTGCCTCCTGATAAAATACGCTAAGTTCTGATATGTGAAGAGGTTTTGCCACTAACTGGTTCATTGACTCTCAGTTTAAAAATGCTCTCACTGTACTTCTATTCATTTCATTAGCCAATCTTGTGTGTTAAGTGATTCTATAATTATATCAGTGCAACCTTGGTGTCAGCTAATGACTTTGTTATTTACATTACAGGGTGAGATTAGCCGCAATGGTATAAAACACACTTGGGCAATTATATCAGGGTTTTACCCACCTTCCCACTGTTGTTGACCCTAGTAAAGTTCATTGTTTCTGGGGATAGAAGTGAGATTTTGGCAAAGTCTGAGTCTGTCAGTGGTACCATCCTGTAATCAAAGAGAATGGCAGATTACTTAGAGGGAAACAGGGCATACCATCATCCACCAGTCTCCTGATGCCACAGAAAGTTACACATCCAGATGTGTCTCTCCGATAAGGATCACTTCCCTGGCATATTACTACTTGAAAAAATATTACCATATAGATAAGTCTCCTGGGCCGAATGGGATTTATCCAAGGATTCTCTGGGAAGCCAGGAAGGAGATTGCAGAACCTTTGGCTTTGTTCTTTATGTCACCATTGTCTACAGGAATAGTGCCAGAAGACTGGAGGATAGCAAATGTTGTTCAAGAAGGGGAGTAGAGACAACCCTGGTAATTATAGACCAGTGAGCCTTACTTCAGTTGTGGGTAAACTGTTGGAAATGGTTATAAGAGATTGGAGTTTTAATCACCTAGAAAGGAATCAGTTGATTAAGGTTAGTCAACACGATTTTGTGAAGGGTAGGTCATGCCTCACAAACCTTATTGAGTTCTTTGAAAAGGTGACCAAACAGGTGGATGAGGGTAAAGAGGTTGATGTGAATTTCAGTAAGGTGTTTGATAAGGTTCCCTATGGTAGGCGATTGCGGAAAATACGGTGCCATGGTACTGAGGGTGATTTAGTGATTTGGATCAGAAATTGGCTAGCTGAAAGAAGACAGAGTGCGGTAGTTGATGGGAAATGTTCATCCTGGAGCTCAATTAGTAGTGGTATGGCACAAGGATCTGTTTTGGGGCCAGATGCTGTTTGTCATTTTTATAAATGGCCACGATGAGGGTGTAGAAAGATGGGTTAGTAAATTTGTGGATGATACTAAGGTTGGTGGAGTTTTGGATAGTGTCAAAGGATATTGCAGGTTATAGAGGGACATAGATAAGCTGCAAAGCTAGGCTGAGAGGTGGCAAATGGAGTTTAATGTGGAAAAGTGTGAGTTGACTTCTATGTACGTAGACCCCTGGAAGTTGCCACCCAGGTTGATTGGGTTTTTAAGAAAGCATACAGTGTAATACCTTTAATTGGTAGAAGGATTGAGATTCAGAGCCACGAGGTCATGTTGCAGCTGTACAAAACTCTGGGGCGGCCGCACTTGGAGTATTGAAAACAGTTCTGGTCACCGCATTATAGGAAGGATGTCGAAGCTTTGGAAAGTGTTCAGAGGAGATTTACTAGGATGTTGCCTGGTATGGAGGGAAGGTCATGTAAGGCTGAGGGAGGGTGCAGCACAGGGACTCAATGGTTAGCACTGTGGCCTTACAGCACCAGGGACCTGGGTTTGATATCAGCCTCGGGTGACTGTCTGTGTGGAGTTTGCACATTCTCCCCATGTCTGCGTGGGTTTCCTCCCACAATCCAAAGATGTGCAGATTAGGTGAATTGGCTATGCTAAATTGCCCGTAATGTTCAGGGATGTGTCGGTTAGATGCATTAGTTAGGGGAAAATGTAGGGGAATGGGTTTGGGTGGGATAGTCTTCGGAGGGTCAGTGTGGACTTGTTGGGCTGATGGGCCTGTTTCCACTGTGTAGGGATTCTAATTTGACTTGAGGCTGGTTTCATTCTAGAGAAGAAGGTTGAGAGGTGACTTAATTGAGACATATAAGATAATAAGAGGATTAGATAGGGTGGACAGTGAGAGCCTTTTCCTTTGAATGGTGATGGTGAGTATGAGGGGACATAACTTTAAGTTGAGGGGTGATGGTTATAGGACAGATGTCAGAGATAGTTTCTTTACTTAAAGAGTAGTAGGGGTGTGGAATGACCTGCTTGCAACAGTAGTAGACTCGCCAACTTTAAGGGCGTTTAAATGGTCCTTGGATAAATATATGGATGAAAATGGAATAGTGTAGGTTAGATGGACTTCAGATTGGTTTCACAGGTCGGCACAACATCAAGGGCTGAAGGGTACTGTGCTATAATGTTCTATGTTCTATGTTCTATGTACCCTGGCCCCAAACATTCCAAATGTCAGATAGCCATTAGAACTATATTGAATCCCATAAATTGCCCACAAAGTTTAAGATTCCGATGGGCAATTCTCCTGAATCTGGAAATCTCTGAAATCATCCATTAAAGTGAAGAATTCAGATGTTTCCTCTTTGATAAGTCGTGAGTTACTGGAAAAGTTAAATGATTAAGAACCCAGGTCTATCTCCTGGATAATTGTTCAGCTAACTCTCTTACTCACCACACACCAGCTCCTCCAAATACTCCTCCCCTGATCAGCCAGGATCATGTCAACCAGCTCCATTTTTGAAAATGGTCTAGACTCCCCCTCCCCTCCAAATTGACATCCCCCATTTTTGTGTATAATCAAGATGACAATGGAGTGGCTAATCTGCTTTCTTTCATTTTTTTCTTTTCCTCTTTTTACTTTTGCTCTTTTTATTTTTATTTTCCTCTTTCTTTCTTTGTTTTCTTCACTTTGGGCCAAGGAGGAGGCCTCCTGCGGCAAAAACACCAGGGCCAACTGGATATTGCCCCACCTCACCCTGTGGTCACCTGGCAAGTAAGGCTCCAGATGCGCAGCTAGGCCCAGGTGCCTGTAGGGCAAAAGGGATGGACATTGGGCTGGTGGCAGTGTCTCGAGGAGTGTCAGATTGGGAACAAATGGTATGGAACCCACACCTGGAACCAGCTCAGATGGAGTGGTCACCTGGAGTAGTGATAGTGGAGCCCTGTAATCAAGATCCCAGAGCCTGTTGCAAGGACCCAGCAGCCCATTACAGTGTGTGAGGAGTCCATTACAAAGACATAGGAGCCTGTTACAGAAACCCAGAAGCCCATTACAGAGACTCAGGAGCCCGTTACAGAACCCAGGAGCCTGGTTCTGAGCCCAGGAGCCCATAACAAAGACATAGGAGCCTGTTACAGAAACCCAGGAGCTCATTACAGACACCCAGGATCCTATTACAGAGACCCAGGAGTTCATTACAGAGACCCGGGAGCCCGTTACAGAGACAAAGGAACCCATTAAAGAGACCCAAGAGCCCATTACACAGACCCGGGACCCTGTTACAGAAACCCAGGATCCCATTACAGGGATGTAGAAGCACATTACAGAGACCCCAGAGCCCATTATGGAGACCCAGGAGCCTGTTACAGAGACCGCAGTGCCTGTTACAGAGATCCAGATTCTCATTACAGAGACCTGGGAGCCTGTTACAGAGACCCGGGAACCCATTACAGGGACCCAGTAGCACGTTACAGGCAGTTCAGCCAATGTTAACAAGTAACTGGAGGATCTGTGGTGGAGGAACAAGAAGAAGCGAGAAAGGTGAACTCTGTTGCAGTAAAATGTTGCATTATAATCAGTGTTTCAAGATGGCACCGGAGTGTGGTGACATTTTTGGTATAACATGCAAAAAAAAAACACTTTTCACTTCATAAAGGGCAAGGCCAGACAGGAATAAGGCAAGTCTGGTAGCTCTGGCTGGGGGAAAAGACGAAGCAAGGCCGGGATGCTGGGAGAACCAAGGTAGGTATAAATGTGTCAGTGCTTATGATTGGTAAACAGCTGGGGTAAACACTTTAGTCCAGAATGTGAGCAAGGTGTCTTTCCCTGTGTGTAAAGTGTCCTTGCTGTTAGTTGCTGGTGTGCCCCAAAAATGCATAATTGAAGTGCAGAGGAACCCTGCAAGTGGTTCAGAGCAGTGCTACGTGGGTCTTGAGAGGCCAGTAGGTGTCAAATGCCAGGTTCACTGGTTGGGCTGAGTGCAGCAGGTAGCCTGGAGTGTGCCCTGAGATACTGCTGCTGGATGCCAAGATGGCAGTCCCGTGGAGCAAGTGGCTTGGTACCCGCTCTGACTTGGGAATTGTGAATGTCCAGTCTCCTCTTAGAGGGTGGTAAGATAGCAAGTTGCATATTAATGAGGTGAGATTTCCAGTTAATGAACTGACAACAAGCACCACTCTCTGAGGAGAATATTTCCTTGATGGCTAGAACTCTGTTTGAAAATGCAATGAATTGCTCCTGGCATCGAGAAAAGCCCTTCTTGAAGTCTATGATTCTCTCAACTTTCTTGCCATAGTTCACTTTGTTCAGGGCCCATCCTTTCTCCAGCCAGCTTCAGTTCTGAGAAACAGCCCTATAGGACTCGAAACGTTAACTCTTCATCTCTCTTCACAGACGCTGCTAAACCTGCCGAGTTGCTCCACCACTTTCTGTTTCACTTGCTAGGATCTGCAGTACTTCATCTTTATTTTAGCAAAAATCTTATGTTTTTTTTTCATTACATAATGCTCAATCTCACGCAGGAATATTAAAGACTACTCAAAGGCCATATCAAAGCAGGATTACGTTCGGGGCTTCATCCAAGAAAATTGGCAAATGTTGATTTCCTTGACTCCTGGAATGAGAAGAATGCCCTGTGATTATGTTATCTAATAATTAGAAAAATGAGAGATGTTCTAATTGAAACATAATATTTTGAAGGAGTTAAATCCAGTGGAACCTGTGAGGTTGTTTCCCTTGGCTGGGGAGTATTGAACATAGGAACCCAGAACTCAGATGATGAGAGTTTTTTCGTTCAGAGAGATTTAAACCCTTGGAATTACCTACTCCAGAGGTTTGTAGACACTTTATTGAATATATACAGGCTTGACAAAGACCCATTTTTGGTCTCTGATAATGAAGGCATACAGGTAGCAAGTAGTAAACTGGGGTTCAAATTAATAGTCAGCCATGACTGACTTGAACGATGGTATTTGCAAAAGTGGCTGTCATGTCTACGTGTGGTTTTACATTATATATGCTTATATTTATTCCTACAGAATTAGTGGGGTGAATATTCTGTTTCATATGTTGTCTTTTATATGTGTGTTATATTATGCTACAGTAATTTTTCATTTAAATCAATCAATGTTGTTTCATTTCAATGCTGCTGACAAAATAGGGAACATATAATCTTTCAACATTGCAACATTCATTATAATGCTATTCCCAGTTTTCAATGTTCTGTTCTCCCTCAACCAAGCCAAGGCACACTGCAGCTGTGCTCTGCAAGCCAATGCTATGAACACTGTCCAGTGCTGCTGGTGATCGCAGCAACATGAACTGTATCAGCTGGTAGTCTGCCTCTATTTCCTTTTATTGTTAAAGTCCCCAGTGTCTGCCATTGCTACCGGTAAATCCTTCAGCTGCTACAACACCAGCACCATGTTCAGCCTGAGATAGAACCAGTCATCTGAACCAGCCCACCAGCCCAATCTATTCTAAAGTGCCTCATCCTTACACCTACTCTTGTAAAATGCGTCAACACTCTTTTTTTAAAGCCTTCACATCCTTCACAAAATGTGATAACCAGCATTGTTGTTTCAATGTAACATTCCTGCTCAATGTTTGCATTAAGATTTGTCGCTCGGGTGACTTCCTTGCTTTTGTATCTGCTCTAATTTCTGCTTCAGAGCCCAAGATCCTGATGGGATATTTTTTGACCACTTTCCCAACATATCCTACCACCTTTAATGATTTGTGCGCATATTCTGTTCCTTCACCTGTTCCTTTCAACCTCTTTGCCCATTAGTTTAACCTGCTTCTCTTCATTTTTGCTCCCAAAAGTATTACTTCACACTTCTCTGTGTTAAATTTTATCTGCCATGTGTCTACTCATTTCACAAACTTGTCTACATTCTCGGGAAGTCTATCATAATCCTTTTCACAACTCACAATACTGCCATGTTTTGTGCCATCTTCAAATTTTGAATGTGACCAATACATCCATATCAAAATCATGAAGACGCATCATAAAAAAGCAACTGTCCTGATGCCAACCTTTGGAGATCTTACTCTGTACATTCCTTCGTTCAGTTGGCAAACAACTGTCATTATGATTAGACTCTGTTTCCTGTCACTTAGTCAATGTAATAGTCATGCTCCATTGGTTTCAACTTTTCTGACAAGTTTGTTGTGTGATATTTTATCAACCCATTTTGTGAAGTCCACGTGCACTGCATCAACTATATTACCCTACTCAATCCTTACTGTTGCCTTATCGGAAACTCAGTTTACATGGCTGAAGATGACTTGGCCTTGAAAAATCCACATATTCCTTTATTGATTTAATTCCTTAAGCATTCCTTAACTAATCCACACTTGTTGAAGTTACTGTTTTCCTAAAGTTTTGTTTCTAAAAGCTCTCTCACCAACAAGGTTTAAACTAATGGCCTGTTGTTTCTAGTGCTAAACCGAGAAGAGGAGAGGTAGTTCGTTTTTTTCAAATTGTGAGCTGGCTATATTGAAGGCAAAAGTGAGGACTGCAGATGCTGGAAACCTGATAAAGGGCTTTTGTCCGAAACATCGATTTTCCTGTTCCTCGGATGCTGCCTGACCTGCTGTGCTTTTCCAGCACTACGCTAATCTAGACTTTGACGACATTGAACATATTGTATGCTGAACATCCTCAGGATTGAAGTATTTTTCAATAATTAGTAATTTTGACTTGATTAAGAAAGTAAGGAATTAAATTGCATATATTTAATTATGCTTAGTTGTTTAACAATTCCTTTGGAAAATAAAAGCATATGTTTATTGCTATTTTTAGGCAAAACTAATATAAACCTGGACTAACACATATGAGAATTCTTTGAGGTAAAATGCTTTCTCTCAAAGATACAGCTATGTTTTGAAATGGGGACAAAGTATATAATAGACCTATGTGTATTAGTTTATATAGTTATTTTGAAATTTATCTGTTTTAGGTATCAATAGTTACACATAGTTCTTGTAATTAGAGGATATTGATGAGTTTTGGGACAACTTTCAAATGTATCAATTGGGGATATTTAGATTGATTGTTAATTACTAGGAGGTGACACGACATATTGTAAACAGATGAATTCATTGTATTAATTAATAAGGCACCTCTTGCACTTCTAAACTCCAGTGGATACAAGCCAAGCCTGGCCATTTCTTCAACATAAAGACCAAGCGTCCATTCCAGGTATCAGTTCAGTAACCCTTCTTAGTTCAATGCTCCCGAGGGATGGAAAACAAATACTGGTCTTATCATCAACACCCAAATCCCATGAAAGAAGAAATAAATAAAATGAAGTATAAATTGACTGTCATGGACTATGTTATCGGTCACATAGTGAAATGGTCGAGAATGTGGAGGTTGAGGGCTTTTAAGATCTTTCGAGTCACTTGCAATGCTGGTATAGTAGACAAAACCTAATTTCCAGTTTAAATTAATTCTGTGACTTTCACCTTGGTTATGGAGAGAGATAGGTGTGTGCAACAGGGTAGGTTTTACAATTGGGGGAAGGGTAAATACGATGCTGTAAGACAGGATCTGAGGAGCATAAGTTGGGAGCATAGGCTGTCAGGGAAGGATGTCGTGGAAATGTGGAACTTTTTCAAGGAACAGATACAACGTGTCCTTGATATGTATGTACCTGTCAGGCAGGAAAGAGATGGTCGTGTGAGGGAACCTTGGTTGACGAGGGAGGTTGAATGTCTTGTAAAGAGGAAGAAGGGGGCTTACATAAGGTTGAGGAAACAAGGTTCAGACAGAGCATTGGAGGGGTACAGGATTGCCAGAAGGGAGCTGAAGAAAGGGATTAGGAGAGCTAAGAGAGGGCATGAAAAATCTTTGGCGGATAGGATCAAGGATTACCCAAAGGCATTTTATGCGTATGTGAGAAACATGAGAATGACGAGAACGAGGGTAGGTCCGATCAAGGACAGTAGTGGGAGACTGTGTATTGAGTCGGAAGAGATAAGTGAGGTCTTGAATGAGTACTTTTCTTCAGTATTTACAAACGAGAGAGACCGTATTGTTGAAGAGGAGAGTGTGAAATGGACTGGTAAGCTAGAGGAGATACTTGTTACGAAGGAAGATGTGTTGGACATTTTGAATAACTTGCGGATAGACAAGTCCCCCGGGCCTGACTGGATCTATCCTAGGATTATGTGGGAAGCAAGAGAGGAAATTGCAGAGCCGTTGGCAATGATCTTTTCGTCTTCACTGTCAACAAGGGTGGTACCAGGGGACTGAAGAGTGGCGAATGTTGTCCCCCTGTTCAAAAAAGGGAATAGGGATAACCCCGGGAATTACAGGCCAGTTAGTCTTACTTCGGTGGTCGGCAAAGTAATGGAAAGGATACTGAGGGATCGGATTTATGAGTATCTGGAAAGACACTGCTTGATTAGGGACAGCCAGCACGGATTTGTGAAGGGCAGATCATGCTTTACAAGTCTTATTGAATTATTTGAGGAGGTGACCAAGCATGTGGATGAGGGAAGAGCAGTGGATATAGTATACATGGATTTTAGTAAGGCATTTGATAAGGTTCCCCATGGTAGGCTTATGCGGAAAGTCAGGAGGCATGGGATAGAGGGAGATTTGGCCAGTTGGATAGAAAACTGGCTAACTGGCCGAAGTCAGAGAGTGGATATGTCGTTGAACACGGACGAATAGCCCCACGGGATGTGAAATCAAAAGTTACAGGGGACTTTTACACATTGTTGACGAAAAGAGCACACTACGGTTCCCCTTTTACTGAAAGTTTGTGTTAACAGTGGGACTGCTCCACTCACCGAATTGTTAAAAACAGGCAAGAAATTTCAGTGAACACAAGACTTTCAAAATGTATTTGACAGCCTAAATACTTTATTAACCATTGCTAAAGTATCAGCCACACCACTTTCACGAAGGCTTTCAAAGTGCCGATCGATGCCAGTGATATGCGTGTCTCTCTTCTTCTGCAACTCTAATTTCGACCTGTAAACCTGTTTCATTATTACTCTGTGTTTATTGTTTAATTATCAGGACTGTTATGTATTTTTGGAAAAATAGGGGCGATGTCAGGGGTAGGTTCTTTACCCAGAGAGTGGTGGGGGCATGGAATGCGCTGCCTGTGGGAGTGGCAGAGTCAGAATCATTGGCAAACTTTAAGTGGCAATTGGATAGGTACATGGATGGGTGCTTAAGCTAGGACAAATATTTGGCACAACATCGTGGGCCGAAGGGCCTGTTCTTTGCTGTATTGTTCTATGTTCTATGTCTATGTTCTAAACCAGGGTACTGTTTATCCTCTCAGAATGTAAAAGATTACAAGATGCTGTTTGAAAGAAAACCCGGAGAGTTATCTGTAGTGTGCTGGCTAATATTTATTCCTTAATGTACAGGGCTAAGTAAAAGATTGGCCATTGTCTCATTCCTGTTTGGAGGAACTTGCTGTGCATAACAGTGCAATCATGTTTCCTACATTACAATAGGGACTGCATTTCATGAAGCAACAAGAATGAAAGAATATATTTGACAATGCATGTAAATTCTTCTTGCAATTTTCAAACAAGGCTTGATACCACCCAACGATCTGGTAATAATTTTCATTACAGTGTCTACTGTGAATCAAGACACACCAGCTGACCTCTGAAGTCTTGAAATTCTTTCCAAAGGTAAGGCCAATTTATTAGCTGAGTATGAAATGTGATCCATTGATGTTGTGTAGCCGGCCACTATTATGATATGGTAAAAAAAGACTTGGCACTGGTAATTGATTATAGCTAACAGATGCTGCCTCAGGCAAAAGGCTTTCAAGTTGCTTTAAAAAAAACAGTTGTGCAATGAAAGGGGAGTGGCCAGTTCGCCAAGCTCATCTTTCCTCTAGTTTGCTTTGGTTTTAGCAGTGGGGCTGTTTTGCGATTGCTGATCAGTTTTTGAGGCTGCTAGTGAAAGAAAAAGTTCTTTGATGATCCTCTGTCTCTCTCCGATGTCTCTCCTGTAAGAACCTGTGTTTGATTTTTACCATTTTTGCTAAGAATGTTAATGGGGAATTTGTAAGTATTTGGAGCAGCATCGTTAAGTTACAATAGAGTCAACTGAATTCTTAAGTAGTTAAGTTATTCTATATTCTGTTCTCTTTGTTTGTGCTTCATTCGATAATCTTACAAATAAATTCTGTTTTGTTTAAAACTGAGTGGTTGGGTCAGCTGCACCACTCCTGGAATATCTACTTTACACCTGCTTAAAACAACTAGAAAAGTTGTTGGCTACTTGAAATGGTTTGAAGGGGTCTGGCCTTGTCCATAGCACACCATTCTAACAAAACTTGAGGAAGAGTGCTCCTTCTTTCAATTAGTTACTTTGCACCAGTCATTTTGTTTTTCTGCAGTGTCAGCAATTGGCAACGGGCCTGTCTTATTACCATCGGCTTTTGCTCTGCTCCATCATTCCTCTTGCTTTTTAATTCTTGGTGTCTTCAACTCTGTCACATACTTTGTCTTCCTTTCTTTCCTCCCCTTTCCATCCTTCCCTTTCCTCTCCTCTTAGTTTGCTTAAATATTGCCTCTCCAACGTTTTCATATTCTGATAAATGGTCACCAACATTCTCTCTCCACGGTTTCTGCCTTACTAACTGAGTGTCGCCATTATTTTCTGCTTTTATTTCAATTTGCTTTTGCATTATGCATTTGGTTGGCTGTGAAAAAATATTTTTTTCTTATAAATAAAAAGCTTTTATAAAGTGCATGAGTTTAAGTGTATTCTCTATCCATTCCTTATGATAGAAAGTTCAACATTCTGGACATAGTCTGCAAGCCTGATATTAATTAATTATAATGATAGAAAAAGCATAGAGAATCTTAAGTGTATTAACCCAAGGCCATAGATAATGTTAAATAAATCTAGGGGATTCATTGCAATGATTGAACATACAAACATTATGAGCCCATATAGCTTATACTCATTCTTCCAGATCTTCCCTGTATAACCTACAATTAAATAGTCAATTTTCTATTTGACTGTGCATTGTAGTAAGAATCCTGATATCAGCACTGAACACAAATATTCCATTGCATTTTCTAGCAACATTGCATGCCTTTTTACTCACATCTAATTTTTGTTAAAATTGATGATAGAGGAAAATAAGGTCTTATGCAGGTTAATATGTCAGTGTGATTGTATATTAAGGTCTTCATTATTAAGGTTTTATATTGTCACACACATTTGCATCTTAATTGTATTTGTATTAATGTAGTCATTTATTTTAAAAAGCAGATGAAGGAACAACAGGATGTTAATGTATTGACCAGAGAGTGAAATAAGAGACCAATGGTGTATCACTTTGTAATTTGTTATAATAACATGCAAATGAATGATTGAAAATAAAAATGAGCTACCATGTTAATAAGTCATGATGTTTACATGTTGGTTAGCATGAAAATATACTGAATTCGCAAAATATAAATAGCATGTTTGTTAATATTTTTGAACAGTGACACAGTATGAAAGCTCTGATAGCTGGTTACGTGTAGCTAGTGTATAAGAAACACTGGAAGGCAGGATGGAGCATAGTTTGACATACAATTGTCAAAAGCTATGAGATGAGGGATAGATTGATAAGTATCATTTATGTCCAAAAGCTTTATGGAGGCTGCATTCAAAAAACTGGTTCAAAGAACAACTGATGTGATAAAGGAAGACATATTTGGTGATGGGGAAGAGGCAAAAAAGAAGGAAACAAAACACTGAATACAAATTAAATGACAGCTTCAAATGTGTAATTCAGGAAAAAGAAATCTGAGGCAATTTCTGTCAGAGATTGTAAAGGTAAAGTTTAGGAAAAATAAACCCATAGAAAGTAGAGAAACATGGAAATAAAGGAAATGACGCAAGTGAGGTAAAATTCTATGTGTTTTGAAAATAGATTGGAGTCATCAGTGACTTTTCCAGAAAGGCAATAAGTGCCGGAGAGCAGAGGGCAAAAAGCTTCACATGAAGGATTGGGAAGTAAGTAGCTCTCTTGGCAGATGATGACACTTAGGAAAAAGACAAACAATCACAGACATCAGTAAATAAAGCCCCAGAGCAAAAGTATACAAAGAGGTTCTAAAGAACATGAGCTTAAAAGGCAAAAAATAATTTCATGATAAAAGCTATCACAAATATAAGCCAAAACGAAAGGCTGAGAAAAGAATTAAAAGGCTTTCTCACATGTTTTAAGGCAATCCAGCCTTCAGGCATAAATGATGCCTTTCAACAACTTGTCCTTCATACTTCAATTTGGCAGCATGTATGGAAAAAAAGAAAACCTGCAGTTTTATTTAATTATGTAAGCATGGCCCTTGAAATTATCTATTCTGCCTTGATTAACAACTCTGATTGCAATATACATCTCAAACAAATGTTGAGATGTATATTGTACTATTCCCTATTTGTACTGAAATTTTCAGTCGATTGTTTTAGAACACATTTACCATTCTTGTGGAAATAACATGGAGGAGAACTCATTTCTCTATGCCCCTCCTACCTCCCTCCATTACATATATGATGCCATTAATGCAGATTGGTTAAAGTGAAACAAGGAAGCAAATGAAAATATTGTATTAATGCATAATGCATTTTGAATTAGTTGGCAGCAATAGATTGCCATGTGGTTCAGTGGAAGGTACTAAACTAATAGCTAAGATGGTAGCATTCTTTGTGGTGTACATAACACCGGAGGACAGCGCCTTCAAGTACAGTCACTGCAGCAGAGACTGCCACTCCCGTGTGGGTTTCTACAGCCACAACAGAAGCTGCTCCACCAACAAAAATTGAAGCAAGACTTCCCAGGCGCAGATCCATGGTCTCACAAGAGTAATGGATGCCAGCACCAGCAGTGTTAACATATGAAGATATTGACATGGGCTTATCTCTAATGATGGTGTTCATGACTCTGGGAACTAGAGTGCATTTGTGTTTTATAATGGAAAACATGTAGCACTTAAAATCTTTAATTGCTTATATTAATCTAGAATGAGCACGTGTAGAGAGAGGTCTTAAACACTACGCAAGGTGTCTGTATTTGATAACCTATCATGTACAGATGTAAATAAAGCATCATTACAGCATATGAAGTGTTGAAGATCCTAGGTGATAGTGACTAGGTGACCTCAGGGGTTGTACATGCGCTGACATTTGTAGTCTGAGATATCTTAGTAAGCATGTAATGGAATTGGCTTAATTGATTCAATTGATTACAGTTTTGAAGTTTTCATCCCAACCATATCCCACCAACAGCATTGTAATGAAGAATTAAGAAGTCCAATTTTATTGGTGTGCAGATTGAGGGAGGAACATTGAACAGGACACCAGGTGATCTCCCTACTCTTATTCAGATAACATTGAGGAGCAGCTTAATATAAACAAGGCAGACATAACAGAGCTCCAATATTGCAAAGGATTCTATCTTTGTCAACTTAGCACACACATGAGTGTTTTAGAAACATAGAAACATAGAACAATACAGCACAGAACAGGCCCTTCGGCCCATGATGTTGTGCCGAACTTCTAACCTAGATTAAGTACCCATCCATGTACCTATCCAAATGCCGCTTAAAGGTCGCCAATGATTCCGACTCTACCACTCCCACGGGCAGCGCATCCCATGCCCCCACCACTCTCTGGGTAAAGAACCCACCCCTGACATCGCCCCTATCCCTTCCACCCTTCACCTTAAAT
>NC_057720.1:26121008-26130944 GCF_004010195.1 Chiloscyllium plagiosum | reverse complement strand
CCTGCAGGAGGAACATTCCACTGCCTGCGCTGCCATGACTGTACACTTTCTCCAGAAACAAGAACACTGAGTCAATAACACTGAGTCACTTACCTGGGGTCTAGAACACACCCACTCAAATACTAATCACTTACCTTCCTGCCCAGCTATGCGCTCCAACCTCACTTCCGCTGCTCCCACTCAAATGACCGTTGGTGATTAAAGGGTGAGTATTTATACTCACAGTTCTCCTTCCCGGCTGCCCCTCTGTTTGCCGTCACTTCCTCTGCTGCTCCCACTCTTTTTGTGAAGAGAGAAAAAAAAAACACCTTTGCAGCAAAATCCAAGGGTTTAACTTCCAAACCCTGAGGCCTGGTTACTACCTTCAGAACCAATCTGACACTAATATCACTTGATTATTCTTTTTGTGAAGAGAGAAAAAAAAAACACCTTTGCAGCAAAATCCAAGGGTTTAACTTCCAAACCCTGAGGCCTGGTTACTACCTTCAGAACCAATCTGACACTAATATCACTTGATTATCAGGATGAGAATAAGGATGGAATAAGGTTAAGAAATTTAAGATAAAAATTTCAGACGATGTGGACCTTATTTGTTTATTAGCACAAGCTTTAATAGAAACTATTGTGAGAATTTTGTTTGTAATTCACTCAGGCAGTTGCATCTTGGAGAATGTTTCATGGTACTTTTTGGTACAGACAATTGTGGCTATAGGAATTGCAATGTGGCATTGTCCCCATGTAGGGGAGGTTTATCAGGCAGTTCACTGGTCAACACAATGATGTTGGCATGCAGCCCAATTCAAAATGGACTGATAACTAACTGCCTGTCCACAAGATGACCCAAGATACTGCAGGACTAAGAGGAGGTTAGTTTAACTTACATGTGTTAAAGGCGTGTGTGTGTGTGCACGTGTGTTTGTGTGTGTTTTCATGTGCGTGTGCATGCACATGCATCTGCTCAGGGTTAGACTTGTATTCTTACTGCAGGTGTTATTAGACCTGACTCTGAAAGGATTTCTTACAATGAAGAACGGGGAACAATGGAGCTACAGAACAGAGAGGTCATCCAGAGGTCATCCAGGTTCTCCAGAGTAGCACTGAAGGTTTGAGTGAGGATAAGGGAATAAGGAATAAGGGATATCATGTTTCCACAATGAATCAGGAATCCCTCAAGATTTTTTACTGTAAATCTACCTTGGATACAGGGGTACAGAGGACTGGAGAATTGTAAATGTGGCACTTTCTTTAAAACCAAGGATGTAAGTCTAAGCCCAGGGACTACACAAACCAGTCATTTTCATATTTGGTAGTGGGAAAGATTTTAACTCAATAATATGGGACATTGACACTCACTTGAAAATATACGGATTAAGTGATGAGTTTATTAATGAGGAAAGGAAGTGAAGCAATGAAGCTAGTGTGCATGATGTGGTTTAATGAGATTCATTGTGATGTGACTGATCATATGACATTGGTATCTGTAAGTGAGGAGATACTAATCTATAATGCGCACGTGCAGAGAGATATCTTGGAGGCCTGTTTCTGATAATCCACGTTGTACAGGTGTAAATAATAGATTATGACAGTACATAAGGAGTTAAAGAGCTTTATTTAGTGATAAGTACCAGGCAGCCCCAGGGTCTGTGTATGTGCTAACATTTATAGCCTGTTACACTTTACAATGGTATCTCAATATGCAGATAATGGTATTGGCTTAATGCACATCATAAAGCAGTACATGTGACTTTCAAAAGGCTTTTGATGAAGGGCCACCCAAACACCTTGTTAGCCATATTAGAGCCCATGGAATATAGGAACAGATAAAACAACATGAATGCAACTTTGGCTGAATGATTGGAAACCGAGAGTTGTGATAAAGGGTTTTCCGGACTGCAGTGAGATACATACTGGTGTTCCCCAGGGGTTACACAAAATTAGGCAGTATTATGAACTGTGAAAAGCTTAGTGACAGACATGATGAGGGTATAAAGAATCTGGTGGAATAGATAGGCAAGTTGCAGATGACATTCAACACTGAAAAATGTGAATGGATTCAGTTTGCCAGCAAATCTGAAGTGAGGCAATAGTAAAGGGCACAATGCTACAGGGAAAGTGAATCAACAGAGAGTTCTGGGAAGCAGCACAGAGAAATTTGGAGTCCTCGTTCATGAATCACAAAATGTTAGAATTCAAGTTCAACATGCAGTAGGGAAGACTTGCTAAAATGATACAAGGTAGTAGTCAGAACACAGCTGGAATACTGTGACCAGTTTAGTTCCCTTATCTAAGGAGAGATATACCATCACTGGAGGCAGTCCAGAAAAGGTTCATTGGTTTGATCCTAGGTATGGAGGGATTTTGCTTTGAGAAGAGATTGAGTTAGCTGAGCCTGTACTTCCTGGGGTTTAGAAGAATGCAAAGTGACATAATGTAGAATTCATAGGGACTTGACAGGGTGGATGCAGAAATATTGTTGTGGGAGAAGGTAGGCACCTGAAAGCATAATCTTAGAGTAAGAGATCGCCATTTAAGATAGAAATGAGGAAGAATTTCTTCTCTCAAAGGGTATTGCACCTGTGGAAGTTTGATTAATAAGAATACTCCAAGCTAAAATAATGTTTTAGTCAGTCAGCGAATCTGAAATGTTATGGAGAAAAGTCAGGAAAGTGGAGTTGAGGATTATCACATCAGCCATGATCCCATTGAATGATGGAGCAGACGTTTCTGCTCCTATGTCTTATGATTTTATGGTCTATGTATGTGTACAATAATTAAAGATGGCAGGGCAGGTTGAGAAAACATTTCATAAAGTTTAACAGATTATGGGTTCTATAAATAGAGACTGAGGTGCAAAGACAATGGAAGTTTTAATAAAATAATATAAAACAGTGATTCGGAATTAGCTGGAGTAATGTGTCCAGTTCTCTCCACTACTTTCGGATTTGAGAGGGTAAAGAAAATATACACACAAATGATTCCAGGGATAAAGAATTACAGCTGCATAGATAGATTGAAGAAGTAGCTATTCACCTTGGGGAGGAGAAGATTAAGAAGTGATTTGATAGAAATAAATGATAAAATCATTACAGGTGTGAGTGGATGGGTAGTAGATGTTCCTATTTGGTGGAAGCATTCAGAGACACAGGATAGTGATGTAAAGCAATTGGCAAAATAAACAATGCCATCCTGAAAAGGAACTTCTTAATATTGCAAGTTCTAGCGTGGGAAATACATTGACTGAGAGTTGTAGTGGTTCTGTTCGCCGAGCTGGGAATTTGTGTTGCAGACGTTTCATCCCCTGTCTAGGTGACATCCTCAGTGCTTGGGAGCCTCCTGTGAAGCACTTCTGTGATGTTTCCTCCGCCATTTATAGTGATTTGTACCTGCCGCTTCCGGTTGTCAGTTCCAGCTGTCCGCTGCAGTGGCCGGTGTATTGGGTCCAGGTCGATGTGCTTATTGATTGAATCTGTGGATGAGTGCTATGCCTCTGGAATTCCCTGACTGTTCTCTGTTTGACTTGTCCTATAATAGTAGTATTGTCCCAGTCAAACTCATGTTGCTTGTCATCTGAGTGTGTGGTTATTAAGGATAGCTGGTCGGAACGACACGACCAGCTATCCTTAGTAGCCACACACTCAGATGACAAGCAACATGAGTTCGACAGGAGGCTCCCAAGCACTGAGGATGTCACCTAGACAGGGGACGAACGTCTGCAACACAAATTCCCAGCTCGGCGAACAGAACCACAACAACGAGCACCCGAGCTACAAATCTTCTCACAAACTTTGACTGAGAGTGTGATGGGAGCTGATTCAAATGAGATTTTCTACTGTGTGGGCCAAGGGCATCACACTGTATCATTCACAAGTTTTTTCTTTAGGCAGAGAGTTTTCGTTAGGCTGATATCCTTTGGCATCCACAACTAGTCACAATTCCACAAACCAATCACTTATATATTGCCAGCTGAATCTCCCTTTCTCGATATCCAATTTCCTTTTCGCTTTGTCCCACTGCTTGCAAATCAACAGTGCAAACTTGGCGGACAATGAGTTTCACTAACTATTTCATTTAAAATACATCAACTCCTCCCTCCGTCCTTTGCTGCAAAACAATCCTTTTCCTAATTCAGTACACAATCAAAAATTATATGAATTAAAATTATCTGGTCTTTATTAATAATGACAACTGCTCACATTTATGGAGGCTGTCTATTGCAACCCAGGAGTTTTTCCAGTCTAATCAAACAAAACTCAACACTCAACCATGTAAAGAAGTGAGGCCAGAATACCAAAAGTTTGTTGAAAGAGTCAGAGTTTAGGACGGTCTTAACAGAGGAAACTGAAGATGGGAGTTGGAGATGTTAAGGGAGAGAATTCCTAAGCTAACCAGCTGAAAAAAGTATTGTATGATGAACTCTTCCCACTGCTCATCAATGAAAAGAGACTTTTGTCTTAAACAAGATGTAGTTCATTGAATGAAAGCAATCAAGTCAAACTGCTGTAATAGACACCATTACTAAGACAATGAGAGAGACCTAGTTGTTTCCTTTGAGATTCAAGAACCCAAGTTCTTATGATTTTATCATATTTAATGGAGCTTAAAACACTCCTCAACATAGAGCCATAGAGATGTACAGCACAGAAACAAACCCTTCGGTCCAACTCGTCCAATATCCCAACTTAATCTAGTCTCACTTGCCAGCACCTGACCCAGATCCCTCCAAACCCTTCCTATTCATATATCCATGAAGATGCCTTTTAACTGTTGCAATTGTACCAGCTTCCACCACTTCCTCTGGCAGCTCATTCCATACATGTACCACCTTCTGCGTTAAAATGTTGCCCTTTGGGTCTCTTTTATATCTTTCCCCTCTCACCCTAAATCTATGCCCTCTAGTTCTAGACTCCCCAACCCCAGGGAAAAGACTTTGTCTAGTTATCCTATCCATACCCCTTATGATTTTATAAACCTCTATAAGGTCACCCCTCAGCCTATGACACTCCAGACAAAATAGCCCCAGCCAATTCAGCCTCTCCTGGCAACATCCTTGTAAATCTTTTCTGAACCCTTTCAAGTTTCACAACATCTTTCTGATAGGAAAGAGACCAGAATTGCACACAATATTCCAACAGTGGCCTAACCAATGCCCTGTATAGCCACAACATGACCTCCCAACACCTGTACTCAATACTCTGACCGATAAAGGAAATCATATCAAATGCCTTCTTCATTATCATATCTACCTGCGACTCTACTTTCAAGGAGCTATGAACCTGCACATTAATCCTGTCAGAACCAAGCCCCTTATACAATAGAAATAATGGTCAAAAGTGGAGCTTTTATAATCTGGAATGCTCAAGAGGTCACAATTAAATGCGTGTCGAGATTTTGAGGGAGCAGTAAGACTGAAGGAGATCACAGAAATAAAGTGGGGTGGCCATAGAAGGACTTGAAAACAAGGGCTAGATTTAAAACTGACATGTTATTTAACTGGGATCTATTGCAAACCATCAAGCACAATGGAGATAGATGAGAAAGGTTAGCTCCAAATTAGGACAGGGACAGTTGGCCTGAACCTAAGCTACAATGGTGGGTGCACTTCAATAAAAAATACTATACAGCATTTTGAGAAATTTTATTAAGGACTGGCGATAATAAATTCCCTTATTATTTATATTCTCATGATGTGAACCATGTTCTGTTTCATGTTAATATGTTGCAGTGTTTTGGCAAAGCCTTGGCTCTCATAGGGAAAAGATTGTAAGTGTGTTCCAGGAAATAATTGTTGTCAGTTTTCCAGCACTAAGTGAGTTATGAGTTGTTACAGTGATCGAGATTAAATGTGAAACATGAAATTGTGGCGAGGGACTTATCAGACCATTATACCATAATGTTACTGAATGCACTTGCCATAGTTTTGTTTGTGTGGTTTCGATATTGTGCAAAACCAGTATACTGTGCACACTGTGCACACTGAAACTTGTGTTCATACGTGAAAATTGAGTTGATTGTTTTGCATGGCTTGATGGAAAACCTAACTGTGCTGGCTTTCCAAAAATGGCAGAACAGTGCTAGAATGAGACTACAACTTAGTCACCAAGAGGAAGCTAACACTTGTTCGTTTCATTCCATTAAACATTTGATGTTAATTAGACAGTTGTTTCATTCTTTGGTCTGTCACATATCACCCGGGATGGTGCGGAAGCCAACGAACTGTAAGATTCAATAGTGGCTATAAAGTAAAATTAAAAGTGTTTTGGAACGAGCATGAATTCTCCTGGGGGCAGACAGTAAGTTATTTTACAGCAAGTAAATGAATTAGGGAACAAATAAAAAACATTCCAGAGACAAATTCAGAAGACCCTTACAGATTCAATAATGTAATGGTGTTTTTGTTGAATTGTTTTTTCTAGCTTTCAGATAATTAGTTTTCTTTAAATCTACTTGATGCCACACTTAATGCAGAGGCAATTGAAAGAAACGTAACCTTTTGGGAAAAGCTCATCTCCATGATACTTCAAACAACAGCAGCAGAATACAAAACAGTGAGTACAACTACAGTTAACGGAAAGCTTCAACCTAAATGACTAACTGCATATTTCACATTCTGAAACATAATGGAGCGCTAATTGAAATAATAATGTTCAAATTATGGAACATGGCTTTTATTTATCTTCCACCTTGTTCTTTTGCTGTTGATGCATGCTCCTGCACTTATTTGCTCAGTGTTTTTTTTGTATAAATAGAATAATTTGTATGAAATAAAGTGAAGAATTAATTTGAGGAATAACATTGAAACTGCACATTAAGGGTTTGCCTTTAAACTCTAGATTTTAAATTATCATTTTCTCTTCTCACGTCTTGATGGATCTGACTCCAGCCTGAGAGATGGCTCTATTGACATCATTCACCTCAGATATGCTGCCCAAGTGTTCACATTTCATATGCCAGACGTGATGCTAATCTGTCAATTGAAAGTTGACTTTGGAGGCACTATTGCTAAATTTAATCCTATTCTTACCAAGGTCCATTTTCAGCATGTGGTGCTCAGAAACAATAACCATTGTGGCAATCCATGAGATGAAAGGTCATCAACCTGAAACATTAAATTTGCTTCTCTCTTCACAGATGCCAACTAACCTGTTAAGTGTTACCAGCAATTCCTGTTTTTATTCCAGATATCCTGCACCCATAGTACTCAACTTTTCAATATCATTCCATGTATTCATTTGACCAAGAACAATAGGGGAGAGTTGGTACCTTCTGATTCTGTATGGTTCAATCATTTACTCACTGAAGTTTTTGCACACGAAGTTGGAGATAATCTTGGTTTATGTGATTTGTGAAATGGATATAATGAATCAGTGACCTGTTACATGTCTCCCTGTTGAAACTCGAGATGTAAAATGGATTGCTGATTTGCAATTGTCAGTCTCACATTTTCACACAAAGACAAAATTAACCCCATTACCTCCAAATGCTAGGATTTTAATTAGAACATATTTGTACTCCTGATACGGTCATTTATTTTTATATCGCAGCTGAAATACAGATTTATGAAGTACAAGAATCCAACCTCTCTTCATGTTTTCTTTCCTGAGAGTTGTGATGAGAACAGACTGGCTTATTGATGTGGAAGAGAGTATAATTCTTGGGCATTTCTAATTACTTCGATAATGAAATGTAACTGATAAGAAATGCATTTGTATTACATTTTTATTGGGTCTTCAGTATTCTAGTATGCAGCACATAATGCTTTATAAGGACTTGTTGATACCTAGCACACAGGAAGGTGGTTACCGTTGTTGGAAGTCAATACTGTGCAGTTCCTCAAGGTAGTGACTTAGACCCAACCACCTTAAGTTGCTTCACTAATTACCTCCCTTCCATGCCAAGGTCAGGAGTGAAGGATGCTCAGCACCATTCACCACTCCTCAGGTACAAAAGCCATCCATGTCCATATGCAGCAACATCTGAACAACATTCAGACTTGGTCCAATGACTGGCAAGTAGCATTTTTGCCACATAGGCGTTTGGTAATGACCATCTCCAACAAGAGAAAATCTACCATCTCTGCCTAACATTAAGTGACATTACACCACCGAACCCAAAGCAAAATGTTCTGGGGGTTACTGGTGACTAGAAACTGAAACCAATTAGCCGTATAAATGCTGTGATTACAAGAGCTGGTTAGAGGCTGAGATCCTGTGGATGGCACGGTGGCACAGTGGTTAGCACTGCTGCCTCACAGCACCAGAGACCCGGGTTCAATTCCCGCCTCAGCCGACTGACTGTGTGGAGTCTGTACATTCTCCCACAATCCAAAAAGATGTTCAGGTTAGGTGAATTGGCCATGCTAAATTGCCCATAGTGTTAGGTGAAGGGGTAAGTGTAGGGTAATAGGTCTGGGTGGGTTGTGGATTGGTGTGGACTTGTTGGGCAAAAGGGCCTGTTTCCACACTGTAAGTAATCTAATCTATTTCTCTGATGGATAATTCACCTCCTGACTTCTTAAAATTCATCCATGTGGCACATGTAAGTGAACTGATGGAATACTGCTGGTGTATCTTGGATGAGTGTATGCCAAAGAACACTCGAAAAGCTTGATATAATCCAAGACAGGTCAACACATTTTCCAGCAACACATTTTCAGCTCTGATCTCCAGCATCTGCAGTCCTCACTTTCTCCTATAATCCAAGACAAACAGGCCAGTTGAAGCTGTCAACTTAAGCATTTTGTCCCTTCAGCATTGATGCAAAGAGGTAGTAATGTGTACTATATACAAGATGCCAACACCAACTCATTTAATGTATTTCAGCAGAGCTCCTTTCCAGTAGCAGTGTGGATAAACTTACACCAGATGGACTGTCGCAGTTCAAGTAGGTGGCTCACCATCACCTTCTTAAAGGCAGCAAATGTTGATGTTGCCAGAAAGTCTACATCCCATAAAAGAAAGTTAAAAAAAAGGAAATTATATTTGAAATAGCTGAATTTTAAAACAAATTAACTGTTTTCAATGTTAGTTTGAACCTTTTTCATGTGAAGAGCTTTTAGTTACTTTCACTATAATCTGGATGTAGATTCATGAACAAATCTTTCATATTCACACCAGTCTCATAACATTCTGCTTAACTGAACCAAATGTTGAAGATCTGTCTCATAGTCAATCTATTCCATAAATTAGGGACAAAGTTATGTTGTAGGTTGGAAATTAGGCAGTAAAAGAAATATGACTTTGTAATTGTGAGATAATAGTTTGAAACTCATTCATTTTTGTATAATATTACAACCCAGTAAATAGGTTGCGAAAGCTTTAAAAAAGTTGAGGGAAGGAGAATGGAGTCATTGGAAAGGAGTTTACTATAACTCCTTGTTACAGTTGGATACACCTCCTTGGCAGTGGGACTCAAATTGGACTTTCTGACCCTGAGATAGGGAAACTACCAGTGCACTACAAGAGCCCTAAGGAGTTCATTGAATCCTGTGGTCAAAGATACTGATTGAAGTCTTCCTGGTGTGGATCTGCAAGTTATAACTCATTGAAGATTGAATGCTAAACAAACTTGCTGACAGCATGGAGGGAGTCAAAAAGAAAAGATGGGTAACAGAAAGGTAGAATTAGATTAATGAGGTTGATATCTACACAGGATATGAGAGAGAGGCAGCAGATACAGGAGAGCAAAAGTGAGGACTGCAGATGCTCAAAACCAGAGTTTAGATCAGAGTGGTGCTGGAAATGTACAGCAGGTCAGGCAGCATCCGAGGAGCAGGAAAATCAACATTTCGGGCAAAAGCCCTTCATTAAGAATAGAAGCAGGGGGCCTCCAGGGTGGAGAGATAAATGGGGGGCTGGGGCTGGGGAGAATGTAGGAAAGAGTACAATAGGTGAATGGGGGTGGGGATGGAGGTGATAGGTCAGAGGGGAGGGTGGAGCG
>NC_057720.1:26114673-26120579 GCF_004010195.1 Chiloscyllium plagiosum | reverse complement strand
AAATATATCCCTGGTGGTGGGGTCCGTTTGGAGATGGCAGAAATGTCGGCAGATGATGTGGTTAATGCGAAAGTTGGTGGAGTGGAAAGTGAGGACTGGGGGGTTCTGTCCTTGTTATGGTTGGAGGGGTGGGATTTGAGAGCGGAGGGGCGGGATGTGGATGAGATGTGTTGGAGGGCATCTTCAACCACACGAGAAGGAAAATTGCGATCTCTAAAGAAGGAGGCCATCTGGTGTGTTCTGTGGTGGAACTGGTCCTCCTGGGAGCAGATACGGCGGAGGCAGAGGAATTGGGAAAACATGATGGCATTTTTGCAGGAGGTAGGGTGGGAGGAGGTGTAATCCAAGATACAGGAGAGCAGCCAAGAATGGATTCACAGAGACACCAGAATTCAATTGCAATTTGATATTAGCATACCAAGCATCATTATAATAATGGCTTGGATTTTACTGTGATAATGACAGTGCAGATATCAGCATTCACCATTATTATTTCACTGAAACTGAAAACACTTTCAGGAATTTAGACAATCGCAGAATTAGACAGAGAGCTCCAGAAGATGCTATCAGTGAGGCTGTGCATTGTCGTAGTTCCCACAAACTGCCATCTCCCTTGAAACCATGTGTTGATGAGAACTTGCACACAATTAGAGTAGTAGCATTCTTACAGCAGGGAAAGAAGCCATGGTGGTCATCAAACATTTGATTCTAGTTCCATTTTCCCGTGCTTGGCCCTTGCCTATGTGTGCTATGGGATTTCAAGTGTCGACATAAATGTCTTAAGGGTTACAATCTGTATCACCCTTTCCAGATAACCACAACCTTCTGGGTGAAAAAATGTTTTCAAAAATCTCCTCTAAAGCTCCTGATCCTGACCTTAGAAGTATGGTCCCTGATTATTGAACTTTCTACTAAAAGAAAGTGTTTCTTCATATCTACCCTGTATATGCCCCTCAGATGTTTGTTCATTGCAATTAGATGCCCCCTTTAGATTTTTCTCTTCTGAGGAAAAAAAAACATCAAACCTTGGTCTCTCTTCATAGCTGAATAGCTCCAGACCAGGAAACCTCTTTAGTGCATTCACATCCTACCTATAGTCTGGTGTTTAGAACTGCACACCACTCCAGATGGGCCTGATTAACATTACACATAGCTCCATCATTAGATCCTTGTTGTTGTCGTCAAAGCCTTGTCTAACAAAACTAAGTATCTCCTATGCCTTCTTAACTACAATGTCCTGTTGTTAATTGCTAATAATTTTATTGTAAAATCCCAGAATAAAGTCACATGTTGTTAAATAAAATGTAACTGGGTTTTACAGGGTGTACTAACTTCATAATGCCCGCTAAACACCCGTTGGTAGCTTTGAAAAACTAATTATATCTGTGATGTATCAAATATCTCCACCACAACTGGGTTTTACAGGGTGTACTAACTTCATAATGCCCGCTAAACACCCGTTGGTAGCTTTGAAAAACTAATTATATCTGTGACGTATTAAATATCTCCACCACGATTAAAAAAGTCATATAACTTTAGAAAGATAAAAAAAGTTGTTTTAAAGACTAGTTTGTTTTGTTTATCTTTCTTATAAACACTGAATCATAGAATGCTGACAATACAGAATAGGTCATTCAACCTGTTGTTTCTGTGCATGCTTGATGCAAGATCAGTTCTGATGGTCTGATTATCCCTGTTCCTTTAGTCCTGTGGGCACTTTTTCTTTAGATTCAGTTCTATCTAACAACAGCTACACTTTTTTTTTATCTGGAGAACTGAAGCTTTAGGTAATTTTAAGTGTTTAAATGTCCTGGTTTGCTATCTGTGAATATTTCAGCGTGATTTGCAACTTGGCTGTTGACATCACTAATGTTGCATGCAAGGACATCCTCTTGACTTGGAACTGGTTTTAAATTGCTTTCTGAAATTTGGAATCCACTTCATGGAGAATACTCGTCCCTGGGGACAGATTTATTCCAGATCAGTGGTGAGTGGTCCTGCTTCATTATTGACTACAGAATCCAACCTTGTACTGTGCAGTGCAATTTAAAGGATCTTCTGGAAATCCATGACCCAAAAGAAAGATTTATCATTATTCATACTAATCATAATTGTAAGAATGCAAGCCATCACAATCATCTAGTTGGCCTCACATACAGACATCAACAGAAGACCAAATCAGATACTTTCATCTTGTTGGCTTGGACCATGATGAATTAGAGATCTATCAATTTTCATTGACACAGTTTGAACAGTTGACTATGTTAGGTGACAAACTATTCTATAAATATAAAGAAACAGACATTGCAGTGTGCACTAATCTTAATAATAGAATAGACATGAGCAAAGCATTGTGTAAGGTCGGAGGAAAGCATGAATGAATGATTCATCCATTTTGAGCACTATTCTGATGAGCTAATAGATTATGTCAAGGTTTTGTTTGATGCCTCCATAAAGGTCATGAGTAATAAGCCTGAGTAGCATTCAGTAACTGCACAGTAACATCAAAATCTAATGGTTCATCAGAGGAACTAATTAATGTATTCACCTTAGGGCAATGGATAACTTTTATTTCGACAAAATGTAAGAAAGTAAGATTTTTAAAAACAAATTAATTTTATTCAGTTGTGCAATGCTATTTGTGATTTTAATTCATGAGTTTGGCTCATGTATTTGTCTCCTGTGTGTCATTAATTTCTCTATGTGCGGGTTTGCAACTATTAACCATTCCCCTTAGCTGAAACAGCAGCTTTGGTAAATAGCTCAATCCCTAACTAGTACATGTTCTGTGATGAAGAATGCCTTTTCTATGTCAGTGATTAACACTGACAGGCTGCAACCAATGTAAGACATCTCCAATGCTGTATTCATTAAGAGCACATTGTTTTTCCATGATGGTGCCTACAGCTGCTTGTGCAGGATGCGTGATGCTGGAGAACTCTGGTCGTGTGCCTCCTGAAGGCATTTTTTTCTCCAATATACCCACTGCTCTGTATAAGCAGAAAGCAATGGGCATAATATTTTGGAATCCCTCTATCATGATCGCCTATAGCCATTCTCTGAATGAGTTGTAACCATTCAGAGTGAACATTCTTGAGAAATGGCTTAATTGTATCGAATAATTGTATCAATGCAGTCTCCACTGTAGACGTGTATAACTTTGGCACAGCCTTGACTTCATATTCAGGTGGATATAACTAGTACTCTAAGTAATCACTTATGACTGATATGCAGTTCTGGGTGTTGGTCTTCCTATTCCATGCAGATTGCCTTCCTTTGAAGTTTGTGTAAATAAAGCCAAGATGCAGAGCAATATGAGGCAGCAGCTGGAGAAGTTATTTTTTATCATGGATTCAGTAAGTCTGTTTTTCAATACAACACAGGAGAAGCACTTAACAAGCTGAGCCGTGAACTCATCACAAACATGCAGAGCAGCATTAACAACCACTCTTCTCTTTCCCATCAGTGCATAAATAATACAATATTCATAACCTGAGAGATGCACATCAACTTACTTTCTTGTTATATCTTTGCTAGCATTTCTCTCAGCTAATACAATAAGTTTTATATATTAGTCAGTCTCCTGTGATGTTACGTGTTATGGTAGAACTAAAACAGCACCTACCCATGAGATTTCCACCCTATCAGTCCACATTACTTACTCGGCTCCTTGGCCTGCAGTCCAGAAAATGATTTTATCAGTATTTGAACAAAGCTGATAAGACACAAGTTCATTCTTTCATTTCTTTACCCTCACACTGCAAAAGCTGTCTCATGTTGAAGATGGTGAGAGATTCAAATAAATTAATTTCTAAAAATCACAGCATTTTTAGCAGGGAGTTGCAGATTTATTCCAGTATGATATCATGATAGTTCCTCTCCATGCACCTACCTCCATCCATGTTACATATCATGAGATGGATTTTCAACTCTGATCCATATTGGGTGGATGATGTGCCCTCTGACTGTTGAAGTTGGAGGGAAGCCAAAGCAAATAATTGGTTAGGCTCTCTGAGTGAACAAACTGGCCAGATTGCTTTGAGATAGTACATTATTTGGGATGGCAGTAAATCTAATGGTGCAGACATTGATAATGGCCCAGCAGCAATGCCTTAAACAGAAGGCATAAAATCAGTTAGAGTACAACAACAGCAGATTTCAGTTGTGGAGAAATATTAGCATGATGGTAGTTATTGGTTCAAAATACTCAATGGACTGACAGATAAAATTGCTGAACACACTCCAGTTTTCCCTGGCAGAATCATAGAATCCCACAATGCAGAAAGAAGCCATTTGACATATCAAGTCCATACCAACCCTCCAAAGAGCATCCCAATTAGATCCATCCCCCAGATTACATAGAACAACACAGCTCAGAACAAGCCGTTCGGCCCTCAATATTGTGCCGGACCTGTGAACTAATCTAAGCCCATCCCCCTAATCATGGCTCCTCCACCTAGTGTGCACATCCCCTGGACATGATGGGCAGTTTAACATGGCAAATCCACCCAACGTGCAAATCTTTGGACTGTGGGAAGAAATCAAAGCACTCAGTGGAAACATGCGCAAACACAGAGAGAACGTGCAAACTCCACACAGTCACCCAAATCTGGAATTGAACTTAGGTCCCTGGCACTGTGAGGCAGCAGTGCTAACCACTGAGCCACCATGCTGTCCTAATAGAAGTTAAGAATCCCTTTAAATATTGTGGTAAGTGGTGTTATGAAGATGCTTCTATTATGAAAATCTTTTGAGGATTCATGTTGAAAAGATGTGGGAAAATTTGGAATACCCAGGGGATATCTCAACCTATTTAAAAATGTTCACTGCTTGGACATTGTCACACAAATTCTTCTTCTTTAAATTCATTCAGAGGTTGGGAAGGGTTTAGAGAGGTAAGGGCCAAGTGTTGGCGATTGGGACTAGATTAAATTAGAATATCTGGTTGGCATGGATGGGTCTATTTCCATGCTGTACATCTCTATGACTCTATGACTATGTGTGGGCATCCCTGATTAGGAGAATCGACGTTTCGGGCATAAGCCCTTCTTCAGGAATGCTGCGCTTTTCCAGCAACACATTTCCAGCTCTGATCTCCAGCATCTGCAGACCTCACTTTCTCCCCATCCCTGATTAGACCAGCATTTATTCCCCATCCCTAATTACCCAAAGTGCAGTTAAGAATCAACCACATTGCAGTGAGTCTGGAGTTACAAATTGGCCAGACTGAGTGATGATGGCATTTTTCCTCCTTATAAGACATAAATGAATCAGATGGGCTTTTCCTGACAGTTAGAATGGAATAGCAATTTATTGCCGCTTGTATTTATGAAAATACAGTGAAAAGTTTAAGTTGTCATAATCTGGCATTATTTTAATTATATAAATGATAAAAAGAAATAATTGAAACAAAATTTATCTTTTGTTCTCTCCACAGCTCCTGGGTTTCTGAAGAGGCTGCGGGAAGTCACTGGTGAAGCCGCACTCAAGGCCACCACAGCAAGGATTTCTGAAGTGGACTCACACAGTGCTCTGAATTAAACACTGAAGCCACGGGGTCGCCACCACAGCAAGAAGGTACCGACCGGACACACCAAGTCACTCCCGCTGAAGCTGTCACTCAAGCCATCATTACTTTGGTTGCTGCATTGTTCACAGAGCCATGAGGAATGGGCTTGATCCACCATGTCATAGAGTCATAGAGTCATAGAGATGTACAGCATCGAAACAGACCCTTTAGTCCAACCCATCCATGCCGACCAGATATCCCAACTCAATCTAGTCCCACCTGCCAGCACCTGGCCCATATCCCTCCAAACCCTTCCTATTCATATACACATCCAAATGCCTCTTAAATGTTGCAATTGTACCAGCCTCCACCACATCCTCTGGCAGCTCATTCCATA
>NC_057720.1:26114158-26114468 GCF_004010195.1 Chiloscyllium plagiosum | reverse complement strand
ATACTCAATACTCTGACCAATAAAGGAAAGCATACCAAACGCCTTCTTCACTATCCTACCTACCTGCAACTCCACTTTCAAGGAGCTATGAACCTGCACTCCAAGCAACACTCCCTAGGACCTTACCATTAAGTGTATATGTCCTACTAAGATTTCCTTTCCCAAAATGCAGCACCTCGCATTTATCTGAATTAAACTACATCTGCCACTTCTCAGCCCATTGGCCCATCTGGTCAAGATCCTGTTGTAATCTGAGGTAACCCTCTTCTTTGTCCACTACACCTCCAATTTTGGTGTCATCTGCAAACTT
>NC_057720.1:26109169-26114135 GCF_004010195.1 Chiloscyllium plagiosum | reverse complement strand
TGGTCACAGGCCTCCAATCTGAAAAACAACCCTGCACCACCACCCTCTGTCTTCTACCTTTGAGCCACCATTGCTGCATCGCAGCCAAGGGGAATTGACCTGACCCACAATGATGCCTTCATTCAAACCATGGGCACCATGGCCACAAGGAATGGGTATTCGGATCCACCATGCTGTTACCACTGCAGTAGGCCCTCGCAACCACCTTCCCCCACCATAACCACAGAAAAGAAGAAAAAGTGAATTTTTATACAACAAAGAAACAAACAGATAAAAACAAAGAAGAATGTGGCCGGCCAGGTGATCCAAAGCATACAAGTTCAGGAACCCTGAAAACATTCTTCCATGCTGCCACTTTCTTGAAAATCAATTGGCAATGGTTTCATAGGCATCATTGGACTCTTAATTCAAATTCCACGATCTGCCAAGGCAGAATCAAACCCAGGTTGTTAGATCATGACCAGGGTCTCAGGACTAATAGTCTAGTGAAAACCCCACTAGGAGTTGGCAAGAGTACATTTTGGAAGTCACAAATCATAAAATAAGTAACCAGCAGCAGCTGATAGATAGTGGAATCATGTTGGCTTACTGGAGGTAATATAGAATGTAGAACATAGAACATTACAGCGCAGTGCAAGCCCTTTGGCCCTCGATGTTGAGCCGACCTGTGGAACCAATCTGAAACCCACCTAACCTACTCTATTCCATTTCCGTGGATATACTTATCCAATGACAATTTAAATGCCCTTAAAATTGGCGAGTCTACTCCAGTTGCAGGCAGTGCATTCCACACCCCTACTACTCTCTAAGAAACTACCTTTGACATTGTCCTATGTCTCTCATCCCTCAATTTAAAGCTATGTCCTTTTGATTTGATTCTCATACAGTGTGGAAACAGGTCCTTCAACCCAACAAGTCCACACCGACCCTCTGAAGAGTAACCCACCCAGACCCATTTCCCTCTGACTAATGCACCTAACACTATGGGCAATTGAGCATGGCCAATTCACCTAACCTGCACATCTTTGGACTGTGGGAGGAGCATCAGAGGAAACCCATGCAAACACAGGGAGAATGTGTAAACTCCAGACAGGTAGTCGCCCGAGGCTGGAATTGAACCTGGGAACCCTGGTGCAGTGAGGCTGCAGTGCTAACCACTGAGCCACCGTGCTGCCCTTTGTGCTACCCATCGCCATCTGAGGAAAAAGATTCTTACTGTCCACCCTATCTAAACTTCTGATTATTTTATATGTCTCAGTTAAGTCACCTCTCAACTTTCTTCTCTCTAACAAAAACAGCCTCAAGTCCCTCAGGCTTTCCTCATAAGACCTTCTCTCCATTCCAGGCAAGATCCTAGTAAGTCTCCTCTGAACCCTTTCCAACGCTTCCACATCCTTCCTATGATGCAGTGACCAGAAATGTAAACAATACTCCAAGTGCGGCTGCACTAGAGTTTTGTACAGCTGCAATATTGTTTTGGAAAAAAGTCAAAACAACAGCAGTTTTAAAAGGGAGAAGAACAGACAAAGGAAGCACATGGTGAGGACATTGCAGGAGTGAGAGAGAGAGAGAGAGAGAACCTGCACAGTTACTGCCTTTGCTGTTTGTATTCATGTATCGCTGGATATCGGAGTGCATCTGGGAAAATTAACAAACGGTGAAATTCACAACTGATCTTGGAAGAGCTGTTGGGTGAAGTTCACAGCACAGAATCAGATAAGTTAATCATTTAAGTGCAGCCTACAGAGAATTTGCAGTAGTGAGTAGAGTGGGTTCTTTCTTGATTATATGTTTTTGGAGATACGTCTCCTGATTAAACTTAAAATATATGACATAACTATTAATTTAACCTGGGGCAGGGTTTGTAGACGAATAAGACGGTGTTATTTTCTGGGTCTGCAGATTGTGAAGGAGCAAAAATGACCTTCAGTACAGTGATCTGTACTTCTTGTCAGATGTGGGAGTTTAAAGAGAGTTTAAGGGTTACTGCGGATTGGGAGTTTAAAGAGAGTTTAAGGGTTACTGCGGATTATATCTGCCAAAAATACTGTTGGCTGTGAATCTTATCAGATCGAATAGATCGGTTGGAGAGACAGTTAGAAGCAATGAGGAATTTGCAACAGCAACAGTATGTGATGGATGGCAGATATAGGAAGGGGGGAAAGTCTCAGATACAGTCACAGAGATGGGTTAACTCCAGGAAAGATAAGAGAGGTAGGCAGCTAGTGCCGGAGTCTTTTGTGGATATACCCATTTCAAACAGGTGTGATGTTTTGGAAAATGTAGGGGGTGATGGATTTTCAGGGGAGCGTAGCATGAACAGCCAAGTTTCTGGGATTGAGACTGGCTCTAATGTAACAAGGGATATGTCGGATTCCAAGAGATCAATTGTGTCAGGGGATTCTGTAGTCCGAGGTCCAGACGGACGTTTCTGTGGCCAGCAGTGGTAAAGCAGAATGGTGTGTTGCTTCCCTGGTGCCAGGATCAAGGATGTCTCAGAGACGGTGCAGAATGTTCTCAAGGGGGAAAGGGGCCAGCAAGAGGTCATTGTCCACATTGGAACCAACGACATAGGAAGGGAAAAGTTTGAGATTCTGAAGGGAGATTACAGGCAGTTAGGCAGAAATTTAAAAAGAGGTCCTCGAGAGTAGTCATATCTGGATTACTCCCAGTACTACGAGCTAGTGAGGGCAGGAATAGGAGGATAGAGCAGATGAATGCATGGCTGAGGAGCTGGTGTTTGGGAGAAGGATTCACATTTTTGGATCATGGAAATTTCTATTGGGGTAGAAGTGACCTATACAAGATGGAATGATTGCACCTAAATTGGAAGGGGACTAATATACTGGCAGGGAAATTTGCTGGAGCTGCTTGGGAGGATTTAAACTAGTAAGTTGGGGGTGGGGATAAGAGGAACCAGGGAGATAGTGAGGAAAGAGATCGATCTGAGATGGATAAGTTGAGAACAGAAGCGAGTCAAACAGTCAGGGCAGGCAGGGACAAGGTAGGACCAATAAATTAAACTGCATTTATTTCAATGTAAGGGGCCTAACAGGGAAGGCAGATTAACTCAGGGCATGGTTAGGAGTATGGGACTGGGATATCACAGCAATTACGGAAACATGGCTTAGGGATGGGCAGGACTGGAAGCTTAATGTTCCAGGATACAAATGCTACAGGAAGGATAAAAAGGGAGGCAAGAGAGGAGGGAGAGTGGCATTTTTGATAAGGGATAGCATTACAGCTGTGCTGAGAGAGGGTATTCTTGGAAATACATCCAGGAAGTTATTTGGGTGGAACTGAGAAATAAGAAAGAGATGATAACCTAATTGGGATTGTATTATAGAGCCCCTAATAGTCAGAGGGAAATTGAGAAACAAACTTGTAAGGTGATCTCAGTTATCTGCAAGAATAATAGGGTGGTTATGGTAGGGGATTTTAACTTTACAAACATAGACTGGGACTGCCATAGTGTTAAGAGTTTAAATGGAGAGGAATTTGTTAAGTGTGTACAAGACAATTTTTTGATTCAGTATGTGGATGTACCTACTAGAGAAGGTGCAAAATTTGACCTACTCTTGGGAAATAAGGCAGGGTAGGTGACTGAGGTGTCAGTGGGGAAGCACTTTGGGGCCAGCGACCATAATTCTATTAGATGGAAAAAGATAGACCAGATCTAAAATTTGAAGTTCTAAGTTGGACAAAGGCCAATTTTGATGGTATTAGGCAAGAACTTTCAAAAGCTGATTGGGGGCAGATGTTCACAGGTAAAGGGACAGCTGGAAAATGGGAAGCCTTAGAAATGAGATAACGGGAGAATCCAGAGAAAGTATATTCCTGTTAGGGTGAAAGGAAAGGCTGGTAGGTATAGGGAATGTGGATGACTAAAGAAATTGAGGGTTTGGTTAAGAAAAAGAAGGAAGCATACGTAAGTTATAGACAGGTAGATTGAGTGAATCCTTAGAAGAGTATAAAGGAAGTAGGAGTATACTTAAGAGGGAAATCAGGAGGGCAAAAAGGGGACATGAGATAGCTTTGGCAAATAGAATTAAGGAGAATCCAAAGAGTTTTTACAAATACATTAAGGACAAAAGGGTAACTAGGGAGATAATAGGGCCCCTGAAAGATCAGCAAGGCGGCCTTTGTGTGGAGCCGCAGAAAATGGGGGAAATACTAAATGAGTATTTTGCATCCTTATTTACTGTGGAAAAGGATATGGAAGATATAGACTGTAGGGAAATAGATGATGACATCTTGCAAAATGTCTACATTACAGAGGAGGAAGTGCTGGATATCTTGAAACAGGTAAAGGTGGATAAATCCCCAGGACCTGATCAGGTGTACCCTCGAACTCTGTGGGAAACTAGAGAAGTGATTATTGGGCCTCTTGCTGAGATATTTGTATCATCGATAGTCACAGGTGAGGTGCTGGAAGACTGGAGGTTGGTTAACGTGGTGCCACTGTTTATGAAGGGTGGTAAGGGAACTAAAGACCAGTGAGCCTGACGTCAGTGGTGGGCAAGTTGTTGGAGGGAATCCTGAGGGACAGGATGTACATGTATTTGGAAAAGCAAAGACTGATTTGGGATAGTCAACATGGCTTTGTGCGTAGGAAATCATGTCTCGCAAACTTGTTGAGCTTTTTGAGGAAGTAACAGAGGATTGATGAGGGCAGAGTGGGAGATGTGATCTATATGGAATTCAGTAAGGCAGTCTCCCCATGAGAGACTGATCAGTAAGGTTAGATCTCATGGAATACAGGGAGAACTAGCCATTTGGATACAGGACTGGCTCAAAGGTAGAAGACAGAGGGTGGTGATGGAGGGTTGTTTTTTAGATTGGAGGCCTGTGACCAGTGGAGTGCCACAAGGATCGGTGCTGGGTCCTCTACTTTTTGTCATTTACATAAATGATTTGGATGCGAGCATAAGAGGTACAGTTAGTAAGTTTGCAGATGATACCAAAA
>NC_057720.1:26098990-26108615 GCF_004010195.1 Chiloscyllium plagiosum | reverse complement strand
TAAGGAGTTTGGGAGGACATGTTGCGGCTGTACAGGACATTGGTTAGGCCACTGTTGGAATATTGCGTGCAATTCTGGTCTCCTTCCTATCGGAAAGATGTTGTGAAACTTGAAAGGGTTCAGAAAAGATTTCCAAGGATGTTGGCAGGGTTGGAGGATTTGCGCGATAGGGAGAGGCTGAACAGGCTGGGGCTATTTTCCCTGGAGTATCAGAGGCTGAGAGGTGACCTTATAGAGGTTTACAAAATTATGAGGGGCATGGATAGGGTAAATAGGCAAAGTCTTTTCCCTGCGGTCATGGAATCCAGAACTAGAGGGCATAGGTTTAGGGTGAGAGGGGAAAGATATAAAAGAGACCTACGGGGCAACGTTTTCACACAGAGGGTGGTACATGTATGGAATGAGCTGCCAGAGGAAGTGGTGGAGGCTGGTACAATTGCAACATTTAAGAGGCATTTGGATGGGTATATGAATAGGAAGGATTTGGAGGGATATGGGCCGGGTGCTGGCAGGTGGGACTAGGTTAGGTTGGGATATCTGGTTGGCATGGACGGGTTGGACCGAAGAGTCTGTTTCCATGCTGTACATCTCTATGACTCTATGACTCTATAACAAGACCTCGTGGCTCCAAAACTCAATCCCTCTACCAATAAAAGTTTACACATCGTATGTCTTCTTAACAACCCCATCAACCTCAGTGGCAAATTTCAGGGATCTATTTACCTGCCACTGAGATCTCTCTGCTCATCTACACTACAACGAATCTTACCATTAGCCCAGTACTCTGTTTTCCTGTTGCTCCTTCCAAAGTGAATCACCTCACACTTTTCCATATTAAACTTCATTTGCCACTTCTCAGCCCAGCTCTACAGCTTATCTATGTCCCTGTGTAACCTGCAAAATCCTTCAGCACTATCCATAACTCCACCGACCTCAGTACCATTCACAAATTTACTAGCTCATCCTTCTACGCCTTCATTTAGGTCCTTTATAAAAATGACAAACAGCAGTGGCCCCAAAACAGATCCTTGCAGTGCACCACTAGTAACTGGAATCCAGGATGAACATTTCCCATCAAGCACCAGTCTTTGTCTTCTTTCAATGAGCAAATTTCTGATCTAAACCAGTAAATCACCTTCAATCCCATGCCTCTGCATTTTGTGCAATAGCCTACTATGGGGAACCTTATCAAACTCCCTACTGAAATCCATATACACAACATCAACCACTTTACCCTCATCCACCTGTTTGGTTACCATCTCAAAGAACTCAATACGGTTTGTGAGGCATGACCTACCCTTCACAAAACCGTGTTGACTATCCCTAATCAACTTATTCCTTCCTGGATGATTATAAATCCTATCTTTTATAACCTTTTCCAACACTTCATCTACAATCGAATTAAGGCTCACTGGTCTATAATTACCAGGGTTGTCTCTACTCCCCTTCTTGAACAAGAAGACAATATTTGCTATCCTCCAGTCTTCTGACACTATTCCTGTAGACAATGATGACATAAAGATCAAAGCCAATGGCTCTGCAATCTCCTCCCTGGCTTCCAAGAGAATTCTAGAATAAATCCCATCCGGACCAGGGGACTTATCTATTTTCACACTTTCCAGAATTGATAACACCTCCTCCTTGTGAACCTCAATCCCATCCAGTCTAGTTGCCTGTATCTCAGTATTTGCCTCAACAACATTGTCTTTTTCCAGTGTGAATACTGACGAAAAATATTCATTTAACGCTTCCCCATCTCCTCGGACTCCACACACAATTTCCCACTACTATCCTTGATTGGCCCTAATCTTACTCTAGTCATTCTTTTATTCTTGATATACCTATAGAAAACCTTAAGGTTTTCCTTGAATTTATCTGCCAACGACTTCTCATTTCCTTCCTGGCTCTTCTTAGTTCTCTCTTTAGATCTTTCCTGGCTAACTTGTAACTCTCAAGCACCCTAACTGAGCCAGCACATCTCATCCTAATATAAGCCTTCTTCGTTCTCTTGACAAGGAATTCAACTTCCTTAGTAAACCATGGCTCCTGCGCTTGACAACATCCTCCCTGCCTGACAGGTGCATACTTATAAAGGATACGCAGAATCTGTTCCTTGAATAAGCTAAACAGTTCAGTTGTGCCCATTCCCTGCAGTTTCCTTCCCCATTCTATGCCTCCTAAACTTTGCCTAATCGCATCATAATTGCCTTTCCCTCAGCAATAACTCTTGCCTTGCATTATATACCTATCCCTTTCCATTTCTAAATTAAACATAACTGAATTGTGGCCACTATCACCAAAGTGCTCACCTACCTCCAAATCTAACTCCAGGCTGGGTTCATTCCCCAATACCAAATTCAATGTGGCCTCGCCCCCTTGTTGGCCTGTCTACATACTCTGTCAGGAAACCCTCCTGCTCGCATTCGACAAAAACTGACCCATCTAAAGAATTTTAACTACAGTATTCCCAGTCAATATTTGGAACGTTAAAGACCCAATAACGACTAACCTGTCACTCTCGACCCTATCGAGAATCATCTTTGCTATCCTTTCCTCTGCATCTCTGGAGCTATTTGGAGGCCTATGGAGAACTCCCAACAAGGTGACCTCTCCTTTCCTGTTTCTAACCTCAGCCCATGCTACCTCAGAAGATGAGTCCTCAAAGTCCTTTCTGCCAACGCAATACAATCCTTGACTAACAATGTCATATATCCCCCTCTTTTACCATCTTCTCTGTTCTTACTGAAACATCGAAATCTTGGAACCTGCAACAACTATTCCTGTCCCTGTTCTATCTATGTCTCTGAAATGACCACAAAATCGAAGTCCCAGGTACCAATCCATGCTGCAAGTTCACCTACCTTATTCCGGATGCTCCTGGCATTGAAGTAGACACACTTCAAACCACCGTCCTGCTTGCTGCTGAACTCTTGCAATCTTGAAACCATATTTCTGACCTCACTACTCTCAACCTTTTGGACACTGGAACTACAATTTAGGTTCCCATTGCCCAATCTCCCCCCAGGATATTGGTACCCCTCTGGTTCAAGCGTAGATCATCCTATTTGTAGAGGTCCCACCTACTCCAGAATGAGCCTCAATTATTCAGGTATCCAAAACTTTCCCTCCTGCACCATCCCTGTCGTCATGTGTTCAACTGCTCTCTCTCCCTATTCCTCACCTCGCTAGCATGTGGCATGGGCAACAAACCAAAGATAACAACTCTATTTGTTCTGGCACTAAGTTTCCACTCCATCTCCCTGAATTTCTGCCTTAAATCCCCATCCCTTTTCCTAACTGTGTTATTAGTACCTATGTGGACCATGACTTGGAGCTGCTCCCTGTCCCCCTCAATGTGGATCTCAAAACCACATTCCGAGACATCATGAACCCTGGCACCTCGGAGGCAACAAACCAACTGTGAGTCTCTCTCGTTCCCATAGAACCTCTTATCTGTTCCCCCTAACTATGGAGTCCCCGATGACTAATACTCTGCTAATCTCTCCCCTTTCCTTCTGAGCGACAGGGACAGACTCTGTGCCAGAAACCAGGACCCCATGGATTATCCCTGGTAAGGTGTCACCCACAACAGTGTCAAAAAATGGTATCCTTGTTACTGAAGGGAATGACCACAGGATTTCCCTGCACTGCCTGCCGGTTACTTTCTGTCCCCTGACTGTAACCCATCTGCCTCTTTCTTGCACCTGAGGTGTGACTACCTCCCTGTAACTCCTCTCAATAACCCTCTCCGCCTCCTGAAAGATCCAAATTCATCCAGCTCCAGCTCTAGTTCCCTAACACAGTTTTCAAGGAGCTGGAGTTGGTGCACTTACATTCTGCAGGAGGAACATTCAACTGCCCTAACCTCCATTCCCACTATTCTAAATTCCCAAAGAAAAATAAAGAATAAAAAAAAAGTTACCTTACTAATGTGTTCAAGTTTACGGCTGTTGGGAATTGTAGTTATTTGACATTGCTTTGGATTTCAGTCGGGGTATAGTCTACAATGTGGTAAAATCCCCAAACCTACCTTTTTTTCATTTTCTGTGAAACCACCTCAATATCCTACTGGAAAGCTAAAAAATTGAAACAGTAATTCTTTCTGAGAAGCCTTTGGAAGATTTCTTCTCGACATTGCCAAAATATATTATTTCTGGGGAAATCTCAGTGACAAGTATATATGTCTAGTGTCAGCAGTCCATGTGTGCAAGGATGCCAGACAAAAAGTCACCTGGAATATTTCAGATATTAAGCTCAAATAATTAACAAATATTTAGCCAAACTGTTCTTTTCCAAAATTAATCTCTGTGGGGAAAGTTCTTTTACTTCTCCTTTACCTGCTGTGTGAGAGTACATCCTTATTGGCACATTTAGAAAGATAAATCTTTATACTCTATATTTTCAACTTATATGTTCATTAGCTTTGTCAAATAGGTATTTTCTTGTGTATATTGTAGCAATAAGTTTGTTGTTTATTAAATAAACTTGGTTGATCAATTTTTTTTATTCTTAACCTATTATTGATAGAGTATATAATTGTCCATATCAGGAACTGGGTAAAACATTTTAATAACTGCCATTATCAATGGAGTGGTGAAACTGGAGAAAGACAGTAAGCTCATCCATCATCTGCTTAAACTATTCTTTCTTTGAGGTGAGTTTGGGAAATAATATCAATAGCAGTGATTGGGATATAAGCGCTTCTGTGGGTCAGATGACAATGCCAACCAGTGTATACTTTTGATGTCATTATGCATTTTTACATAAATCAAGTTCTGCTGGAAAACCAGGATGCACATGACTCCAATAGTGGGAAGGCATTTTCTTCTGGTCATAGTATCAGGAGAAAGTGTCAGCTACTTGATTCTAGTATCAACACACAGTGATCTAGGTGGACAGGTCCACAGTTCCCTGAAAGTGGCAATACAAGTGGGTAAGGAGGTCACTAAGATATATGGCTTGCTTGCTTTCATCATTTGAGGCATAGAGTATAAACATCGGCATGTCATGCTGCGGCTGTATGGAACTTTATTAGGTCACATTTGGACTGTTCCAGTCACCATTCTACCAGAAGGATGTGGAGGCTTTGGAGAAGATACAGAAATAGATGACCGTTATGTTGCCTGTTTAGGAGGGCATTTGCTATGAGGAGAGACTGGACAAAATTTGTTTATTCTCACTTAAACATTGAAGGATGATGGGGAACCTTATGAAAGTTCACAAATGTATGAGTCACATGGATAGAAAGGATAGTTAAGAGTCTTTTTCCCAGAGTAGAAATGTCAATTTCTAGGGAACATAGGTTCAAGGTAAAAGGGGGAAAGTTTAAAGGAGATGTACTTTGACACAGAGGGTAGGAAATGCCTGGAATATGCTGTTGGAGGAGGTGCTGCAGGAGGATATGATAGCACATTTAAGAGGCAACTTAACAGAAATACAAATAGGGAGGGATTAGAGAAATGCAGACAATGTAGAGGCACAAAGCTTTTAGTTTAGGAGGGCATTGTATGTCAATGCAATATTGGTGGGCTGAAGAGCCAATTCTTTTATTGCATCGTTTTTTGTTCTTTGTTCTTGTTCTACATTCTTAGCCATTGAGCATATTCAAGACTGAGATTGATAGGCTTTTAAGAACTAAGAAAATCAAGGTACATGACAAGAGGACGTGAGAGTGAAGTTAAGGTAGAAGATCTTATTGAATGATGAAAGCCTCGCGGAGTTATGGAAGTTATTCCTGCTCATGTTTCTCATATTCTTATGTTTGTCCTCCTAATGTTCTGCTTCCAGGTGTAAGTAGAGTGCTAGCTGATGTACTTTGTAGTTTTCTTTTATGCATTGGCCCACAAAATAGGTGACATTGAGAATCAGCTTCTTGATGGGGTAGATGTCTTCCAGTTTATTAATATTACTAACCAACTAAACAATATAGCAGACTTACACATAATCTGGGTTCTGCACTTATTGAAATGTTACTGAACATTACATAACTGACTGAACATCCTACACAGACTTACAAAGGGTGACTAAAGATGAGGCTTTATAGAAATGTCACATGCCATGATGGCATATAAATGCCTTCAAGAAAAAGAATTGTATGGTCTGGAATCTTGCAATAATGCAACAGCACTGAGGTAAATACTAGTCCTGTTAAGTTTCTTATCTAAATAGAAACTACTTTGGCAAAGAACAGTACTTGCACTTATACATCTCTGAGTAGTTTCTTATAAAACTGTACCTTGCTTGCTTTGTGAGCAGCAAGCATGCATTAATGATTAGTAATTTAAAAAGTTAATGGCCCCACAAAATAATACATAATTCACATCCCATCTTTAAAAGTGAACCCAAGTGAAATAATTTTGGCAAATAAAAAAAACCGAATTAAACAATTTGTAAGTTTAATGACTTTTATTTAAAAGGTATTCATTTTAGGCTGTTTTTGTGATTGTGAAGAGCCGATTAACAGAACAATTGCTTCTAAATGCATCCAGACAGTGTAACAACCTCAGTATTCATTGAATGCAACCATGTATGTACAATCACATTGTGATCTGGGTGGGTACTTATAGGTCCTGACCAATTTTGTTTCCATGGTGTTTACTAGTTATATCAATGAACCGGTGGCAACACGTATTAAAGGTAATTCTGCTGGAAACTCTGCTTGTAGAAGCTCTGAACTATGGTGAATACTAGCTGCATGTCATGCTATTGCTCTGCTGAGCCCCAGAGCAGAATATTTTACTTTCAGCATAGAAAAATACCAGCAAAACAGTAAGCTGTATTCTTCTATCCCTGCTTACCTTTCTAACATGATGTGGATCAAAATGTGGCTTTCCATCATGATGGAAGCCTAACCCATTGAAAATAGATATTGGAAATTTGAACAGATGTTGAGTGCAATCTCTATAGATTGTACAGGAGAGTTGAAAGCCACTTGGTCCATTGTACCAGTATCAGCTCTCTAAAAGTCAGGGGTGTTAGGGGGCAGTGGTGTGTGTGGTGACCATCACTAAAGAGAAGGTGCTGAGGAAGCTGAAAAGTCTGAAGGTTGATAAATCACTCCAGGACAGATGGACTACATGCCAGGTTGTGAAGGAGATAGCTGAGGAACTTGTAGGGGCACTGGTGGCGATCTTTTAGGAACCACTGGAGTTAGAAAAAGTCTTGGAGGACTGGAAAATGGCTAATGTAACCCCTTTGTTTAAGAGGAGAGGGAGGAAAAAGATAGGAAACTGTAAGTCAATTAGCCTGACCTTGGTCATTGATAAGATTTCAAAGTCCATTATTAAGGATGAGATTGTGGAGAACTTGGACGTGCATGGTTAAATAGAATTCTTCTGAGGAGGTAATGAGAAGGCTAGGCAAATGAGGGCAAGTGGATGTGATGTAATTGGATTTCCAGAAAGCCTTTGACAAGGTGCCACACAGGTTGCTGTAGAATAAAATAAGAGCCCGTGGTGTAAAGGGCAAGGAACTGTCATAGAGGATTGGCTGACTGGCAGAAGGCATCAAGTAGGGATTAAAGAATTTTTATCAGGATGGCAACCAGTGACGAATAGAGTTCCACAAGGGTCCATATTGGGACCACAACCATTTATGTTATACATTAATGATCTGGACAAAGGAACTGAGGACATTGTTGCTAAATTTGCAGCTGAAACATAGATAGGTGGAGAGGAACGTAGTTTTGAGGAAGTGGAAAGGCTGCAGAAGGATCTGGACAGGATAGGAGAGTGGGCAAAGAAGGCAGATGGAATATAATGCGGGAAAGTGTGCTTTCGAGGGAAGTATAAGGGTGTAGAATATTTTCTAAATGGGGAAAGGCTTTGGAAATCTGAATCACAAAGGGACTTTTGAATACTAGCTCAGGATTTTCTTAAGGTTAACATGCAATTCAAAGGTAAATGCAATGTTAGCAATCATTTCAAGAGAGATGAATTACAGTGCGAGTGCAACTTTGAGTGCGAGCAGCAGCTAAGGTAAGACAGTTTGTTTTAAAATTACTTACCGGTAGCGGGCAGCGGTGTTTTTGTTCTCTTCACAGTTAGAGCGGGAGCAGCAGGGGGAAGTGACGAAGACCAGAGGGGCAGCCGGGTAGGTTTCTTTCCCTTTAAAAGCGCGCAGGAGAAGAAGCTTACCTGGGTAGGTTTTTTCCCTATAAAAGCGTGCAGGAGAAGAACCCGAGGCGCTACAGAGGTAGTGCCTCCCACCCGCCCTCCTCCTCTAACCTAATAACAAGACCCGTTGTGGTAAGTAGGTAAGTGCTGCATTTTGCTTGTTCTATTCTTTAGACCCAGTTTTTTTTTTAAATCTCCCACCCGCCCTCCTCCTCTAACCTAAATAATAAGACCCATTGTGGTAAGTAGATAAGTGCTGCATTTTGCTTGTTGTATTCTTTTAGACCCAGTTTTTTTTTAACAAAGGTTACTTTCAGAGGGATGGCAGTGAAGGCAGTGCAATGTTCCTCTTGCAACATGTTTGAGGTGAGGGATGCCATGGACGTCCCTGCTGATTACACTTGCAGGAAGTGCACCCATCTCCAGCTCCTCCAAGACCCTGTTAGGGAACTGGAGCTGGAGTTGGATGAACTTAGGATCATTTGGGAGGCAGAGGGAGTCATAGATCGGAGCTTTAGAGAGTAGTAACTCCAAAGATGGCAGATAGATGGGTGACAGTGAGGGGGACTGGGAGGAAGCAGCCAGTGCAGGGACCCCCTGCCGCCGTTCCCCTCAAGAACAAGTATACCGTTTTGGATACTTGTGGGGGGGACGACTTACCAGGGGCAAGTAACGGGGCTCAGGCCTCTGGCACGGAGCCTGTCCCCGTTACTCAGAAGGGAAGGGTGAAGAAGAGCAAAGCAGTAGTAATTGGGGACTCGATAGTTAGGGGCACAGATAGGCGGTTTTGTGGGAACGAGAGAGACTCACGTTTGGTATGTTGACCCCCAGGTGCAAGGGTATGTGATGTCTCTGATCGTGTTTTCCGGGTCCTGGAGGGGGAGGGGGAGCAACCCGAAGTCGTGGTCCACATTGGCACCAACGACATAGGTAGGAGGAGTGCCGAGGATGTTAGACAGGCTTTCAGGAAGCTAGGTTGGAAGCTCAGAGTTAGAACGAACAGAGTTGTTGTCTCTGGTTTGTTACCCGTGCCACGTGATAGAGATTCGAGGAATAGGGAAAGAGAACACTTAAATGCGTGGCTACAGGGATGGTGCAGGAGGGAGGGAATCCGGCTTTTGGATAACTGGGGTTCTTTCTGGGGACGATGGGACCTCTAAAAACAGGATGGTCTACACCTGAACCTGAGGGGCACCAGTATCCTTGGGGGGAGGTTTGCTAGTGCTCTTGGCGGGGGTTTAAACTAACTCTGCAGGGGCATGGGAACCCAGATTGTAGCTGCAGGGTGCAGGGCCTGGAGTGTAGGAGGTTAGGAACATGGCATCAATTCCCAAGGAGGGTGTCTGTAAACAGGAAAGTGGCTTGAAGTGTGTATACTTCAATGCAAGAAGTATACGAAATAAGGTAGGTGAACTTGCAGCGTGGGTAGGTACCTGGGACTTCGATGTTGTGGCTATTACGGAGACATGGCTAGAACAGGGACAGGATTGGCTGTTGCAGGTCCCAGGGTT
>NC_057720.1:26059055-26096444 GCF_004010195.1 Chiloscyllium plagiosum | reverse complement strand
TAATACAATCCCAATAAGGTGATCATCCCTTTCTTATTTCTCATCCACTGCCAAACCACAACAACCCGACGGTCGGAGGAGGAGCGTCTTATCTTCCGACTGGGAACCCTCCAACCGCCGGGGATGAACTTGGACTTCACCAGTTTCTTCATCCCCCCTCCCCCCACCTTGTCTCAGCCGGATCCCTCCAGCCCGGCACCGCCTTCCTGACCTGCAGTCTTCTTCTTGACCTCTCCGCCTCCATCCTACTCCGACCTATCACCCTCACCTTGACCTCTTTCCACCTATCACATTTCCAACGCCCCTCCTCCAAGTCCCTCCTCCCTACCTTTTATCTTCTCCTGCTGAACACTCTCTGCTCATTCCTGAGGAAGGGCCTGTGCCCGAAACGTCGAATCTCCTGTTCCCTGGATGCTGCCTGACCTGCTGTGCTGTTCCAGCAATAAAGTTTCAACTTTAGATTATTGTAAGCAATTTTGGGCCCTGTATCTAAGGAAGGATGTGCTGGAGTTGGACAGGGTCCAGAGGAGGTTCAAAGGAATAATCCTACAGATAAAGTGCTTGTCATATGAGGAATGGTTGAGGACTCTAGGTCTCTACTTGATGAAGTTTAGAAAGATTAGGTGGGAATACTGAGAGGCCTGGATAAAGTGGATGTGGAGAAGATGTTTCCTTTTGTAAGAGAGACTAGCACCCAAGGTCACAGCCTCAGAATGAAGGGACAACCCTTCAGAGCTGAGATTAGGATGAATTTGTGTGGCCAGAGGGTGGTGAATCTGTCGAATTCATTGCTGCAGAAGGCTCATAGAGGGCCAAGTCATTGAGTATGTTTAAGATAGAGATAGGGTCCTGATGAATAAGGGGATCAAGGATTACAGGGAGAAGGCAAGAGAATGGGGATGGAAAACTTATCAGACATGACTTAATGGTGGAACAGACTCAATGGGCTGATTGGCCAGATTATTTTACTATGTCTTATGGATTTACGGTCTCACACCCCTGCTGTTTCCCTTTAGCCTTCTTTAACTAATCCTTTTTAGCTAGAAATCCAACTTGTTTTTCAAAATTACTTTGAATGCGCTTCCCTCATCCTTGCAGATCATAAAACTCACTGTGTAAAAAAATTGATCTGCCAACCATTCAGGATAATGGTGAGAAAAGTCATGTCTATTAACAAATGAAATTTCAGACACTGTATATGGTCCAAGTGGTTGAGCCTCCTTCCTGAGATCGTCAATGAATGAAAATGTTGGCCTTGAGGTAAGTATGTGTTTCTAGTGCTTCAAAAAAGGAAGCAAAGTGTTTCCAAAAAATTAAATCCCAATAAAATTGTCTTTGTGAAGATACAATTTCTTCTTTATGAAATGCCGCAGTCATTGTGTGAGGGAAGGATATAAGCACCATACTACAATAACATCTTTTCTCCTTAATTACATGGAGCCAATAGAGAGTGGCAGTGGCTGGTGCGCAGTGTGAGCCTGGATGCTGGCAGCGGTGAGCGATAATCGGTCGTAAAGATTGGCAGCAGCAGTGATCAATGAAAAGGTGGCAGTGGTGAGAAATGGCAGCAGTGGTGATGCGGCAGTCAGGGTCAAAGCCTTGCGAGTGGTGGCGAAGCCTGGTGTGCCTGGGTGGGTCTTAGCCCAGCGTGGGGATGAGTGAACCCTCTTTGGAATGTCCAGCTTGGAGCAACTGAAGGCCCATGTTCAAGAAAGGACTGTAATATGTTATATTTTAACTTCATTTCTTTATTTTTCTCTTTTTTTTACTAAGAAGACTGTAGTGTTGAACATTTTAACTCATTTCTTCATTTCTCTATTTCTGCAAGTCAGATTTTGTACCTGGGTACTTTGTACCTAAGTGTACCACTGTGTGTGGCAACATTGTACACTTTTCACTGTACTCATATACCCTGTACTTCTGTACACCTGATAATAAAACCCAAATCTAAATTTAAATATAAATATAATTCATCCTCCTCAACTAGGTAATGCAGGTCATTCCTTTCTGTTGCATATTCCTTCTTTTGAATGCATTTCCGCAGTCTTTATTTGATTTTTTTTTTATATTATGCAGTCTTTTCCATTTCAATTACGTAATTCATGCTTCCTTGTTTTCAATTGCTTGATGTTTAGCCTTGAGATCTTTGCTTATGTTTACATAGATTGTAAGATGATGGATTTCTACTTAAAGTGAAAGAAGCTGAGATTCTCCTCACAATCACCAAGTGCAGCTATTTCTATTCTGCATCAGGCCCGTTTATAAAGAATGTATGAAACAAAGCAAAGCTTCAGAAACAATGCTGTTCTTTTCTGCTCAGCTGTCTGGAAACGTATAGTGAGGGGTATTTCTCATTCTGTAGTCATAAGAATGTATTCTACTCCCTGTCAGGTCAGTGGGGATTTTGATTGGTATGTGTTAGAGTAAATGACTGAGAGGAGGAGATGAAATATGTATGGCATAAGCAAGTACCTTAGAAACAGCCTTCAGACATATGTTTGCAATCTGCAAACCTCAAATGAATTACCTTTTGTTGGTTGGCTTGTTGGCACAGCAGTTACAGGTATAGCATTTATAATGAAGCAGCCAAAGTGTTAGAAATTACAGATTACTGTAATGGACAGTGTGCCTTTAAGCTGTGTGGCTGTGTGGTGGATATAACAATCATGAATGTGCTGCACAAGGAGAAATAGTCTATTGAGGGGTAACATTCCCTTAAAGACGTTTAAGATGTTGATCGCAAAGAGACAGCACAGAACAATGTGTTTCTCTGAACACCAAATAGAAGTTGAGGGAATATTGTTAATGAATATATTTTATAATTGGAAACAAGAGTTTCTATAATTTCTGTCATCTTCATTTTTGTGAGTTGGGGATGTGGACTTCCATTGGATTGGATGATGAAAAATACTACAGTAGTTTGCCATTGCATTCTGCAGAATGGGGGAGCAGGAAAGTTCCCCACTCTTGCTGCCTCTCATCGAGTGTATTGGAAAAATGTACAGCCTTACACTCAACTGGATTTAGCCACATCACAAATACATCTTCAATGGTCAGCAGATCCTGGCATTGGACTCATTATAGAAAAAGGCCCTTTGGCCCAACAAGTTCACACTGACCCTCCAAAAAGTAACCCACCCACACCCATTCCTCTACATTTAACCTCTGAATAATGCACCCAACCTACACATTCCTGAACACTGCATACAATTTAGCACAGCCAATTCACCTAAACTGTATATCTTTTGGATTGTGGAAGAAAACCAGAGCACCCAGGACACGCAGACACGGGAAGATGTGCAAACTCCGCACAGGAGTCGCCTGAGTTTGGAATCGAACCTGGATCCCTGGTGCTGTGACACAGCAGTGCCAACCACTGAGCCATTGTGCCACCCACCTGGACTCAAACCTAGAGTTTCTGACCCAAAGATAGGGACACTATCAGTGCACCACATGACCTCTTAGAAATAAGACTGATACCTTCAGGTCATAGAAATAAGTGTCTCTACAAAATACATGCAATTAACTGAGATTCATTTCACTAATTAATTGAGTAAAAAATGTGAGAGGTCACGTTGAATTGAACAGTGTCTGCTTTTAAAAAACTGCACAGCAATCATGTGAAAATTTCAAAACGGTACTGAAGATGTGGACACGACTGATCACAGACAGTTTTTGGAAGCCTTGTAGACTTGGCTAAAGTTTCAGTAATATTTTCCAGCAATATTTTTAGCAATGTTTGACAAATACAGCACATAAAAGAATACATACCACTGCAGAGATATATAAAAACATAAGCTTCACTGGAACATATCTTATTTTGCTCTCTTACAACTCTACAAGGTCACATTAAAAATCAAGCAATAGGATTACTTATCACTTCCTGTGATGCTGAACAGTGTCTGATAATGAAACACTTAGAATTCTTCCAGTACACGACATATAGTGTGGGATCAAGATGACATTGAAGTCTTGATTGTTACCACTTGACTTAATCCAGGAAAGAACAAGCAGAGACAGGAACTTTTGATTGCGAGGTGAGTGTAGGTTCAGCATGAGAACTGGCATTGGCATCAGCAGCAGCAAGGTGGGTCCAGTGGTGAACAGATGGCACCTCATGAGTGGCAATTCCTACATTGGTGTGTCCAGCACAGGTGGTGAGGCAGTGGAGGAGAGGTGGCAGCATAGGTATCATTGGGGAGCCAGATCAGGGCTCTCTTTCAGTTACATCTTTTATCCTTTTTATTCTTAAACTATTCAAATGGCGTCGGATTATGGTGACTGTTGAAGATCTTCACTGTATTTTACTGTATTATTCACTGTAAAATGCAAGTGACTATCAATAAATCATTCATTCGTTTATTCATTCCAGACATGGATGTCTTGAAAGGATTGCTTGGGGAATTGAGAACACTGGAATAATGAAGAAAAGTCACATAGCCTAATGTTATGACTGTAACAGGACGAATGTGTTGAGAAACAAATGCCAATACTCCACAAGTTATATCATTATTAGTTTCCTTGAACAGTATGTAATGGAACCTACGAGAGAGCAAGCTACCCTAGATCTGGTCCTCTGTAATAAGTCAGGAATAATTAATGATCTCATTGTTAGGGAGCCTCTTGAAAGGAGTGATGATTTGAATTGAATTGAATTGAATTGAACTGAATTTATTGTCACGTGTACCTAGGCACAGTGAAAAGCTTGGTCTTGTGAGCAATACAAGCAGATCACAGAGTTAAGTAGCATAGAGAGTAAATAATAGATAAACAACTGCAAAAACAAAAACACAGGTAAAGGTGAGTGTCAAGAGTTTGTGAGTCCATTCAGTATTCTAACAACAGTAGGGTAGAAACTGTTATGAAACCGGCTGGGGCGTGTGTTCAGGCTGCTGTACCTTCTCCATGATGGTAGAGGTTGTCGAAAAACATTGTCAGGGTGGAATGGATCTTTCTGAATGCTGGCAGCCTTTCCTTGACAGCGGGCCTGGTAGATGGATTCTATAGATGGGAGGTTAGCCTTTATGATTGTCCGGGCCAAGTTCACATTGCTCTGTAACCCTCTCACAGTATAGTTGAATTTACAATACAGATGGAGAGTGAGAATGTAAAATGCAATACTAGTGTCTTGCACTGAAACACAGGAGATTACAATGGGATGAAGGAGGAGTTGGCCAAGGTAGACTGGGAGCAAAGACTACAGTGGGACAATTGAGGAACAATGGAGGACTTTTCACAGTGCTCAGCAAAAGTATATATCAGTGAAAAGGAAGGACTATAGGAAAAAAGGATAATCAGCCAAGGATAACTAAGCAAAGACAGGAAGGGATTGAATTGAAAGCCAGTGCATACAAACTACCAAAGATTAGACGTTTGGAAAATCTTTAAAGGTCAACAGAAGGCCATGAGAAAAGCTATAAAGAAAGATAAGCTAGATTATGAGGGTAAATTAGCTCAGAATATAAAATCAGATAGCAAAGGTTTCTTCAAATATATAAAATGAAAAAGAGTGGCTAAGATAAACATTGGTCTTTGAAAGGATGAGAAGGGGACTTTAATAATAAGAAATGCAGAAATGGCCAAGGTATTGAACAAGCATTTTGTGTCAGTTTTTGCAGTGGAAGACATAAATAAAATGCCAATAATTGGGGATAAAGAGGCTATGGCAGGTGAAGACCATAGAAATGATCATTATCACTAAGAGGTAGTGTTGAGCAAGCTAATGGAATTAAAGATAGATAAGTCTCCTGGCCCTGATGAAATGCATCCCAGGGTATTAAAAGAGATGACAGGGAAATAACAAGTACACTTGTGGTAATTTATCAAAATTTGTTGGACTCTGAGGCATTTCTATCAGATTGGAAAACAGAAAATGATGCCGTTGTTTAAAAAAGGAGATAGACAAAAGGCGGTTAACTATTGACCCATTAGCTTAACCTCTAGTGTGGAAAATGCTTGAATCTATCATTAAGGAAGACATAGAGAGACATCTGGAAAGAAATTGTCCTGTCGAGCAGATACAGCATGGGTTCGCAAACAGACGTCATATTTAACTAATTTACGAGAATTCTTTGAGGGTATTATGATCGTATTGGACAACGGGGTACCAGTGTTGCATCTGAATTTCCAGTAGGCATTCGACAAGGTGCTGCACAAAAGGCTGCTGCAGAAGATGGAAGTGCATAGCATTACAGGTTGTGTATTAGCAAGGATAGAAGATTGGTTAACTAACAGAAAGCAAAGATTGGGGATAAATAAGTGTTTTTCTGGTTGGCAATCAGTGGCTAGTGGTGTGCCTCAGGGATCACTGCTGGGACTGGAACTGTTCACAATTTATATAGATGATTTAGAGTTGGGGAACATGTGTAGCATGTCAAAGTTTACAGATGACACTAAGATGGATGGTAGAACAAATTGTGCAGAGGACACTGAAAGTCTGCAGAGGGGTGTATGTAGATTAAATGAGTGGACAAGAGTCTTGCAGATGGAATACAGTATTAGTAAATGTGAGGTCATCCATTTTGGTAGGAATAATAGCAAAATGGATGATTATTTAAATGGTGGAAATTGTAGCATGCTGCTGTGCAGTGGGATCTGGGTGTCCTTGTGCATGAATCAAAGAAAATTTGTTTTCAGGTGCAGGAGGTAATTAATAAGGTAAATGGGATATTGTCCTTCATTGCTAGAGGGTTGGCATATAAAAACAGGGAGGTTATGCTGCAGCTATATAGGGTGCTGGTGAGGCCACACCTGGAGTATTTTGCATAGTTTTGATCTCCTTACTTGAGGGACTGGTGGGCATGCAGAGGAGATTCAACAGGTTAATTCCGACGTTGAGAGGGTTGGCTTATGAGGAGACATTGAGTTGACTGAGGCTATACTCATTGGAATTTGGAGGAATGAGGGGTGTATCTTATAGAAACATGCAAAATTATGAAGGGAATAGATAAGATAGAAGCACAGAGGTTGTCTCCACTAGCGAGTGAAGCTAAAATTGGGGGGATTTTGCCTCAAAATAAGACAGAACAGATTTAGGTCTGAGTTGAATAGGAACTTCTTGACCCAATGAGTTGTGAATCTGTGAAATTTCCTGCCCAGTGAAGCAGTTGAGGTTACCTCATTCACCGTTTTTAAGATGAAGATAGATAGATATTTGACAGTAAAGGAATCAAGATTTATGGTGAGTGGACGGGTAAATGGAGCTGAGTCCATGAAAAGATCAGCTATGACCTTATTGAATGGTGAAGCAGGATTGATGACCCGATGGCCTACTCCTGCTCCTATTTCTTACATTCTTATGTACTATAATAGTGTTGATTTAATAACCAAAATGGTGATTCACTTCTTTTTGTACTACTATCCAGTATAAAGGAAATAGTGAACTCAACATAATCCATTTACTCTGAACAAAATGTATTCCTAAAGCAAGTGGCAAATTCTAGTTATAAATGGAGCAATGTCCTCAACTTATTTAGAGGCAATTCTTGAGGTATAAAGAAAAAACTGTCTAAAGTGAGCCAGGAAAATAGACACAGAGGGATTCAGAAGAAGAACAATGGCAGACATTTTTGCAGATATTTTCTGATGCACATCAAAAATATATTCATCAAAAAGAAGTATTCCATGAGAAAAATGAACCATTCATGGTTTAAAAGGGCAGTGAAGGAGAGTATCCAATCAAAAACTAAGGCATACAAAGCAGCAAAAACTGGTGGTAGACCAAAGATTGTCAACTTTTTAAGGACTACTTTTTTACGTGGATGACTAAGAAGCTAAATTCATGAATAACCTACTGGCAAATGTGATTACTTCATTCTGCAATCATACTCTGAATCACCTGTATTTGAACCACCATTACAAGTAAAATCTTGACTCCTGATCAACAAACTTTATTCTCTTATGACATGGATTATGGCTGATCAAGAACACATCAGAGTGAACTTACAATGACAACTATGTTGCCACAAGGAATATTATACAGAAAACCATCAGCATCCTCAAGCAATATTTCTGCTGCCTGTGCTATTGGGCCCTGTGGTTCTCAGTTGAGTTGCCATTGAGATTTGTGTTGATATAGTGTGTGTTGTGCAACCTGGCTATTACGAGGGAATTGTCTTTGATAATAACTATTAGGTGACAAGCTGAGCAGCACAAGCAATATGGAGGAACAGAATATGGAGCAAGACGAAAATGAGGAGAAGGTATGAGGTACAATGTAAGTCACCCCATTCTACAGGGTCTCTGCATAATCAGACTTCTGTGATACCAGTAACCTCAACAACACCTGGGTTTAGATTACAGTGGTACTGGAAAAGCACAGCAGGTCAGGCAGCATCTGAGGAGCAGGAAAATCGATATTTTGGGCAAAAGCCCTTTATCAGGAATAGCCTGATGAAGGGCTTTTGCACGAAACATCGATCTTCCTGCTCCTTAGATGCTGCCTGACCCGCTGTCCTTTTCCAGCACCACTCTAATCTAAACTCTGGTTTCCAGCATCTGCAGTCCTTACTTCTGACTACCTCAACAACACCTGCCAATTCATTAAGGCTCACATTTTTATTTCTCACTGCAACTCACCTTTCCTGTGTCTGATAACAGTTACTGGTAGCTCTCTCAGTTCATTATCGTCCTCAAAGCTAACCTCAAATACAAAATCAGAGCCAAATTTATGAATTTAACCACTAAACATTGCATGCAAATTAAAACCAATCACTTTTGTGCATCTCCTTGGTGCCAGTGTTTGCTTATTCTAGTGGTCCTACTTGATGCTTCTCTATTGACTAAAGTGTGGAACATAGAAGGCTACTCACATGCAAGTGCACAAGTATCGCAAACATCTCCAAGTTTCAAAGGCCTGGATTCAGGCAGTGAGAGCTCAGGTTAGATTATAGCATTCTCGATGAGCTGACAACAGCAAGACATTAGCAAAGTACAGGAGTGGGTGCAGGAATGCTGTCACCCTGAGATATGTGCTGATGGAAGTAATGCTTAATTTATTATTGGAAAGGATGGGCTGCAACTTTCACATGGAGTCCTGTGCCAAGTTGGTGATAGATTCCCCTACATTCCTAAATATTGAATGCAAGCTTTTCATAATGTTTTCCTGTGTACCAAGCATTTGGTTATATACATTCACAAGCCACCTTCTGTAGCCCAGACCATTTGAACCCATTATCTGACTAATTTGCAACATCACTCTCTGGTAGGAGACCAAAAAAAGAAGGGTTACACCTGAAATGGTGACTTCTCCACCCCCTGATGCTGTCTGGCTTGCTGTGTTCATCACTCTCTGGTAAGCTAGTATATGCAGTGTTTCTTGATAACTTGTTAGACCATAAATATTTTTGTGCACCTCATTCAAGGTCATGGAGCAATTGCACCTTTGATGCTACTTCCTCCCACTGACTCCAAATGTTACATCTTGAAGGACTCCTATCCACTCACCGCCACTCCTGCATGTATATTTAGGCTGGGTCTCTTTCTCGCCACTTCCTCCACAAAGGTCTCCAACACATTATTAGGAAAGCTTGAAATGTTGAGCTTCTTTTTCTAATATTAAAGTAGATACAATTCATAACTAACTCTCACTAGTTCTACTGTACATTTCACTTGAAAGGTGTGTGATAGCTTTAAGTAGCGCCATCCAGCCATAATCTCAGATGCCCTGCTAATGCGCACAGACAGTGTTGTTGATCAAATCAACGGACAGCATAAATTCAGCAGGCTGATCACACTGCAATGAGTGGGTGCCAGTTATTTGCATAACTTGATCTCTATGCCCATTTTCCAGGGGTTCTCCATATGACTTTAAACAATTACAATGATCTAATTGCCATAATTAAATAGATTATGTGTTTATATGTTGCCTGATTAAGTGGATAATACATTTAAGCAATACAGCGGGCATTGAATTTTGGCACTCTCTATTTTTGAAGAATTTTTAATGCTTTATAATATTAGATAATGCAAAGATGTATCTTTCTAGGCAGGCTTTGAATTTCTGAGTTTAAGCGGGCAATGAATTTTATATGTAATAAGATATCTTGTCCTGAAAATTTATTTGCTGTGTAACCAAGCAGGTTGTACATTATATATCAAGTATTAAACTGGCTTTGCATTTGCACATCTATGTGCTTGTGCATCAGACCCTTTTGAAGGTATGCAATTAAATGAATTCTAACTTTCTGTGCTCTGTTATTATACAGTTATTCATTATGCAGCTAATGCGTTATGCAACTCACTTTGCTATTTTAAAAAGGTGAAAGAGGGAAACCAGGGAATTATAGACCAGTTAGCCTAACATCTGTTGTCAGAAAATTACTAGAGTCTATAATTAAGGATAGAGTGTCTGAACAACATGAAAATTTTCAGCTGATCAAAGAAAGCCAGCATGGATTCATAAAGGATAGGTCATGTCTGATGAACCTACACTTTTCAAAGAGGTGAGTTAAGTAGCAGGCAGAGAAATCTCCATAGATATTGTTCTGACTGAGATGGGAGGACAACATTATTTTCTTTAGTTCCTGCACTACTCCTTGGGTTAGAATATAAACTTAATTGTTTTATTCAGTTCCCGATATGGTGAATTGCATGCTTTCTCATAGAGTCATAGAGATGTACAGCATGGAAACAGACCCTTCGGTCCAACCTGTCCATGCCGACCAGATATCCCAATTCAATCTAGTCCCACCTGCCAGCACCCGGCCCATATCCCTCCAAACCCTTTCTATTCATATACCCATCCAGATGCCTTTTAAATGTTGTAATTGTACCAGCCTTCACCACTTCCTCTAGCAGCTCATCCCATACACGTACCACCCTCTGTGTGAAAAAGTTGCCCCTTAGGCAACATCTTTCCGATAGGAAGAGGACCAGAATTGCACACAATATTGCAACAGTGGCCTAGCCAATGTCCTGTATGGCCACAACATGACCTCCCAACCCCTGTACTCAATACTCTGACCAATAAAGGAAAGCATACCAAATGCCTTCTTCACTATCCTATCTACCTGAGACTCCACTTTCAAGGAGCTATGAACCTGCACTCCAAGGTCTCTTTGTTCAGCAACACTCCCTAGGACCTTACCATTAAGTGTATAAGTCCTGCTAAGATTTCTTTCCCAAAATGCAGCACTTTGCATTTATCTGAATTAAACTCCATCTGCCACTTTTTAGCCCATTGGCCCATCTAGTCAAAATCCTATTGTAATCTGAGGTAACCCTCTTCACTCTCCACTACACCTCCAATATTGATGTCATCTGCAAACTTACTAACTGTACCTCTTATGCTCGCATCCAAACCATTTAAGTAAATGACAAAAAGTAGAGGACCCAGCACCGATCCTTGTGGCAGTCCAGTGGTCACAGGCCTCCAATCTGAAAAACAACCCTCCACCACCACCCTCTGTCTTCTACCTTTGAGCCAGTCCTGTATCCAAATGACTAGTTCTCTCTGTATTAGATTTAAAATCACATCCATCAACAAGATTCTTTTAATAAGCACAAAGTTATCAGTAATTATAAACACAACTTATGATGTCAAAATGGTTAACACATTTAGTTTGGAATATGAAAACAAGAATGTGTATGCCTCTAAAAACTCAGAACGTTTACATGCACAGCTGTGTACACACTTGCACACACACAAACACTGACACATATACACAAACACCATGGGGAAGAAATCAAATTTCTCTCCGTAGAGATTCACTTTGGAAGAAAAAAGAAAATTTTTGTTCAATAAGACTTAGTTCTTGACCTCACAGAAAAGTGTCTATTGATTAGATAATGTTGGTCTGACATTCTGGTCAGGAGAAAGTGAGGACTGCCGATGCTGGAGATCAGAGTCAAAAAGTGTGGTGCTGGAAAAACACAGCCGGTCAGGCAGCAGCTGAGGTGCATCCTGCTCCTTGGATGCTGCCTGACCTGCTGTACGTTTCCAGCACCAAACTCTTCGACCCTGACATTCTGGTAAACCAAGATGGACATCACCAACACAAGTCGATGTCTTTGAATCCTTGCCAACACAGCATGCTCATGAAATGTAGCACCAAGACTTCTTCTGGACATTCTTTTGGAGGACAATAAGGGTTGCAATTGGACCAGAGCTCTAGAAACCACACTGGACCCACAACAAAGTGGTTTTCAGAAACCGGAGAGAGGGGCCGTTCCTAAAAGCGAAAAATCCAAACTACCTCCAAAGCAGTGTGTACAGTATACAAGCTAATACCCAACAGACATCTGCAGTAAATGAGCAGATATCACAAGATATGTGACTTTTATGAAGTGACTGCTAAAAAAACAGTTCCACTATCCTTTCATTGACTTCTGAAATAGAACAATCCAGCTGTCCAATACCCTTCAATCTCGCATCCACAAAAAATATTAAATACAACACTTACGTAATACAATTATTCGTACAGAATTCTACAATACATTTAATAAAATCCTTCCTGTAAAAGCTGTTGACTCATGAAAATGAACAGAAATTATTGATCTGGCTAAGAAATTGACTGAGTGGCAGGAGGCATTCCTGATGAAGCGTCTTTGTCCGAAACGCCAATTTTCCTGCTTCTCGGATGCTGCCTGACCTGCTGTGCTTTTCCAGCACCACTCTAATCTTGACTCTAATCTCCAGCATCTGCAGTACCCACTTCCACCGATTATGGAGAGGTTGTCTAATTGGCAGGATGTGGCTAGACACACAGATCTGTATTGGGACCTTCATTATACATTTCTTAATAATCACTGGCATAGCAATATAGATGGAAGTAAATTGTTGATATACTAAGGAAATAGACAAAACTGTGGAAAATTAAATTTCAATGTAATGAAGGTCATTTTTTTTGTTTCTTCATGGGATATGGGTGTTGCTGGTCTGGTCAGCGTTTACTGTCTTTCCTTAATTACCCTGTGGAAGATGGTGGTGAGCTGCCTTCTTGAACTGCTGCCATCCATATAGTGTAAGGACACACATAGTTTGTTAGGAAGGGAGTTTCAGAACTTTGACCCAGCGACAGTGAAGGAATGAAAATATAGTTGCAAGATTCGCAGGATGAGGGTGGCGCTGACTAGGCCAACATTTCTTGTCCATCTCTAATTGTCAACGACTTTGCTGTGGGCCTGGAGTCACATGCAAGCCAGACCAGTTAGGATGGCAGTATCCTTCCCCAAAAGACTTTATTGAACCAGATGGCTTTTTCCAGACAATCAGCAATGGATTCATTAGGGTGTTAATTCCAGACTTCTGCCATGGCAGGATTCAAACCAACACATTACCTGGGTGTCTGGATCAACAATCCAGCAAGAATACCATTGGGCCATCACCTCCCCTAAGTCAGAATGATGTGTAATTTTGAGGGGAGCTTGTTAGTGTCCCCATAAATCTGCTGCTCTTGCCCTTTTCCTGAGGCAGAAATCATGGGTCTGGAAGGTACTTTTTGAGGATCTCTGCCCCCATCCCCACGCACATTGATTACTGTAAAGGCTGAGATTGATAGTTCTGTTGAAGTCTAAACGAATCAAGGGATATAATAATCAGATGGATCAACCAATCTGAGATTGCGATCAGACATGAACAAAGGATGTTCAAGGAACTAAATGGCCTATTCTGTTTCAGGTAATGTGACTAATTCCTGCCACAAACTTAAATGAAAGCACTTGTATTCAATGTGGAATTTACATGGCTCCTGCAAGCTGGATTCCTCTAAACACAACCATTTTCCTCAGAGAAACAAAACAAAAAATGCATGCTGTAGTTACCCAAGGTATCCAACACACATGGTCAACAAAGAGAAATTATTGATCATGTCTTAAACCATGACAATTCCAGTCTGACGTACTTTCATCAGTCTCTGAACATACTTTGTATCCATTGTCTTTAAGTCTTTCAGGCCATTTAATGAAATAAGTAAAAGTTATTCTTTTCAATTTGCTTTGTATCTCAACAGCCCTCCTCACTGTCCACAACTCCACCTATCTTCGTATCATAAATTTTCAATTTGCTTTGTATCTGCTTATTCCTGCTGTGTTATGCCTTCTTAGGAAGCACCAGTTCCAAGGTGAGTTCATGATCAGAGTAGGAGGACCAAAATATGTTGAACTGTTATTGCTAGATTTTTTGATTCAAAAGAAATTGGTTTCTTGTTCTCTGCCTCAATGCTGCTGCACTTGCTCAGCAGTGAGCTTGTGTAATTGTTCACAATCTGATGTCAATCGAAGCAAACATTTTGCCAGACAGATCATGAATCCCACAAGTCATCACATTGCCTTCACATGAGTTGGTCATTGCATCCCTGCTACAGCTAGCACCATGTCAGTATTCAGACGTAATCTCTTTTCTGTCAGTGCATGACTGAAGTGCTTGACTTCAGAAATGCTTAATTGTATCATTTTCTTCATGTTTTTTTCTAACCATGCCTTTTTATTTCAGATCTTTTGTAGCTGCTGGCTCTTCTGTTTTCACTTATTTATCATCAGCTGCGAGGTCCTGAAAGGGTGATTCCTTGGCCTTCTTATCTTGCTGTCCATTTTTTCAGAACCTTTGGGGTTTTTTTGGGCCCTCGGTTCCTCTAGCTTGTCTTTCAGTTTGAATTGACTCCAGCTGGAACTCTATTCAGCAAATATTGAGCTGGGATCACACTGTATTTTAGTTTGCAAGATATTCAAGACTTTTGCAATCTTCTGGGATTTGTTCAGCAGTCAGTGGCTTATTGGCCTGCAGAATACTGCAAAGCTTTTCTGGCTTGTGTAGGGTCCAAACTTTCGACTTGCTTCAGCTGAGATGAGTAGATTTTACTAACCCGGTACTCCATATCTGCATTCTTCCCATTGCACTCAGCTCTCAGCTTCGCTTTAATTCTTGAGATGAGTATCATTCCATTATATAGCTTCAGCCTTATCTCTGAGAGCTTCATTTTAGTTCAACATCTTGATCCACTTCACACAGGCCTGCAAAGATCATAATGGTGGATGAGACACCGGTGTCTATTTGACATGTTACATTTACTCGGTGCTTTCTGCCTGCAGTCATCAATTTAATCGTCACAAACCATTTATCACCTTTAGACTTGACAATGCCAACCTGCTGTAGGATGTAGAGTGATTCATCAGAATTATTGTCTGACATTTATCCAGCAGCCATTTTTATAGGTTTATTTTGATTTTTCCAAGCTAAACATTTGCATGCAAAGTGATTCATCTTCTTACAGTTTGAGCAGTGCTTTTCCCCATGCTATTCACGCTTCACTGTCCTTTCTAATCAGTCTTCCACAATATTTACATCCTTGCTTCTAGTCTTGATCTTGCTATTGCTCTTCTGTATGTAGTTATTCCTTTTTTTTTACGTTTAACTATAAATTTGACAGCTTTACATTAACCAGAGATCATTAATGGATGTAGGGCAAAGATGAGTGTGTAGAGCTAAGTCACTGACTGGCTGTAAACATTTTAAATAGGCTCAAGGAGCTAAATGGGGTCAAGATTCGAGTGGTGCTGGAAAAGCACAGCTGGTCAGGCAGCATCCGAGGAGCAGGAAAATCAATGTTTCGGGCAAAAGCCTTTTGTCAGGAATGGCTGATTTTACTGCTTCTCGGATGCTGCCTGACCTGCTGTGCTTTTCCAGCAACACTCGAATCTTGACTCTAATCTCCAGCATCTGCAGTCTTCACTTTCGCCTTCGTCAAGGAGCTAAATGGCTGATTCCTCTTTCTATGCTACCAACTAACAACAGAAAGTATTGGAGAAACTCAATGGACCTGGTAGCATCTGTGGAGAGAGAAAAAGAGTTAATGTTTCAAGTCCAATATGTTTCTTCTGTTTGTTTTTTAAAAAATATATTGTTTAGTTGAACAAATTAAGAACATTGTGAAACTTCAATCACCTTCTTCTATCATCAAGTTTTGTTGCTTTGCTCTGTTTAACATTCTGATGTTAAGACCATAAGACATAGTAGCGGAAGTAAGGCCATTCGGCCCATTGAGTCCACTCCGCCATTCAATCATGGCTGATGGGCATTTCAACTCTACTTACCCGCATTCTCCCCGTAGCCCTTAAATGTTAATGAGCATTGTGTAAGTTGCTATCAGTCTTTACCAAGAGAGTGCAGTTTATAAAGAGTGCTTTGTATGAATGAAGAAGCATTCACTAAAATATCATAAGTCGAATGGCATTGCAGCTTAACTACTAATGCAAGAAAAAGTAACAAGTAAAGGATACATTCAAGGGATAAGCTCATAAATCGCAGACAAATTTTAATTTGAGCAAATGTAAAGTGTTAAGCATTTTAATAGGAAATTTTAACCAGTTCTGTAGAATGAATGGGTGTCCATTTCCTGTAGAAAAGGCCAAGTGAGGTGATTGAACATTCATCAACATTATCAGATAAGTTCATCAGCTGTTGAAATGCTTTCTATTGGTTTTTGACTATGCAGGTTATTTTTTCCCAGCTCACTTTTTTTTTCCTGAGGCTGCATATTCTGTGCAATTTGTATAACCTTTTTTCACAGGACGTTAATGAATTAGAGATGATTCAGAAAACAATTACTGGAATGATTTTGCAACTGACAGGATCCCCAGTGAAAAGCAACTTAGAGTCCAACATGTTTTAATTGGAAAAGATAAACAGCTATAAATGGTTAGTTTTTTTTTAAATTAATGTCTTGTGAAAAAGCCTAGCAAATTCTTGTTAAGAATACGTTGTATGAATGTTTATAAACATAGATTGTTATATAATTCTGTGTTCGGATAGGAAAATAGAAATACCAGGTGGAAAATGCTATTGGTCAAGCTTATACAGTGAAGATTGCGTTTGGATGCTCCTGCGTTTTACTGGGAGCTCTGGGAGAAATTTCCAGAGCTGTTGTCCTGTAACTTTTGCCTATGGTTAATGACCTTTATCAAAGTAAGTTGAGTGGACATTATACTGGTGGAAGTAATATAAGGCTCATTGAACAAAAGAGCTGGAGGGAGAAGAAAAGTCATTTTCTCATTATTATGACGGCTGAATAAAAGTACCTGAAGAGTAGTCCCCTGAGCTAACATAAATTATTCAGGTACAGTTTAGACATTAAAATCAGTCCCATAATACTGTTATTAATGCAGACGTACCATATTACCACCAGATCATAGCATGCAATTCTGATCTCCAGTCATATGATCTGCAGGCAGGAGGAATATCTTAAGTCAAGATATGAAACAGTTTTACACACATGACGTGGAGTTCAAACAATCTCCTATCCTCTCACCATACCCAAATCTTTTGTATTTATTTCATTCACCTCACAAGGATGAAATAAGTGAGAACTTATTTGGAACTCCAACCTTCATTCAACACTTACTCAACTAACTACACTGGCATTGTCAATGGATGGCAACATGTCACCTACTCATAGTTCTAAAATATGGCTACTTGGCAATCATGGTTTGTGTTTAATGCATTCCATGAGAAGCATTCATACTTCTATGATGCATTGGCATAGTGTTAGATTATCTCCAGTCACCAAATACAATACTTTTAAGACAATTATGCTAATATTGGAAATGTGAAATGTTGGAAATGTGAAAAATCACAGAAAAGCATATCATTACATAAGTTCCAAATCTGAGATGGAGACTGAAAATCAAACAACGTTCAATAAGTTTAATAAGTTTTTTATAAGGCTCTGGTTGCTGTTTGCCTTTCAGCCTAGCTAATTTGCAGAAAGATAAGCTTTGGTTGATAATTTATGAGTAATTTGCAAACATTATTTATTGCCAAAATGGAGTTGAGATTACAGATAGGGTCAAACCAAATGACCAGCCAATATGTATAACATTACAAGAGATAAAGTAAGAGGGAGACTGTTCGTTACTCTTAACTCAATTAGAGATGAGCTAAAATGTTATATTTCACCTCTTTCTATGCAGATATATTTATATTTTAAAATAAATAAGCAAAGCCAAGAGTCATAGAGTCATAGATATATACAACATGGAAAGAGACCCTTCGGTCCAACGAGTCTATTCTGACCAGATATCCTAATCAATCTAGTCTCATTTGCCAGCATTTAGCCCATATCCCTCTAACACCTTCCTATTCATATATCCATCCAGATGCCTTTTAAAGGCAGCTCATTCCATACACATACCACCCTCTGTGTAAAAATGTTGCCTGTTCGATCCCTTTTATATCTTTCCCTCTCACCCTAAACCTATACCCTCTATTTCTGGACTCCCCCACCCCCCGGAAGAGACTTTGTCTATTTGCCCTATCCATGCCCCTCATGATTTTATAAATCTCTATAAAATTACCCCTCAGCCTCCGACGCTAAACTCCTTCTTCACTATCCTATCTACCTGCGACTCTACTCCACAGCTTACATGTGGCTGAAAACAAGGCTGGATTACAAAAACGATAAGTACAAAAGTAAAATACTGTAGATGCTCGAAATCTGTAACAAGCACAGAAAATGCTGGAGAAACTCAGAAGTTCTGAAGCATCTGTGGAGAGAGAAACATCGTTAACATTTCGAGTCCAATCTGACTCTTATGAATTGTAATAAGCGAAATCCTTTTAAAATATAGGAGATAATATTTATTCACCCTTACATAATTTATATATGTCAAGAATACATATTCCATTATCAGCCTTCTATATATTGTTTTGCACACTTTTTATGAGACAGTATTCCCTTATTCTGCCTGAATGGACTAGTTCTGCCAAATTCAATCAATGTCTTGGAATAAAAATTTAAAATGAAGCCACTTATTTATGACAAAATTAATTGAAGGAAGCAATTTATTTTTAGGAAAATCAGCTTTTCTATTGGAGTGTAACAAACAGCTATTCTTTATGACAATGGAATCTCACTTTTTCGCTGATTAAAGTCATAGAGTCATAGAAATGTCCATCCAGTATGGAAATAGATCCTTCGGTCCAACCAGTCCATGCCGACCAGATATCCAACCCAATCTAGTCCCACCTGCCATCACCCAGCCCATATCCCTCCAAACCCTTCCTATTCATATACCAGTCCAATTGCACCAGCCTCCACCACTTCCTCTGGCAGCTCATTCCATACATGTACCACCCTCTGTGTGAAAAGGTTGCTCCATAGGTCTCTTTCATATCTTTCCCCTCTCACCCTAAACCTATGCCCTCTAGTTCTGGACTCCCCACCCCAGGGAAAAGACCTTGTCTATTTATCCTATCCATGCCCCTCAAGATTTTATAAGCCTCCATAAGGTCACCCCTCAGCTTCCGACGCTCCAGGGAAAACAGCCCCAGGTCTGTTCAACCTCTCCCTATAGCTCAAATCCCCAAACCCTGGCAACATCCTTGTTCATCTTTTCTGAATTCTTTCAAGTTTCAAAACATGCTTCCGATAGGCAGGAGACCAGACTTGCATGCAATATTCCAACAGTTGCCTAACCAATGCCTTCTTCACTATCCTATCTACGTGCGACTCCACTTTCAAGGAGTTATGTACCTGCATTCCAAGGTCTCTTTGTTCAGCAACACTCCCCAGGACCTTACCATTAAGTGTATAAGTCCTGCTAAGATTTGCTTTCACAAAATGCAGAACTTCACATTTATCTAAATTATACTGTACCGGCCACTTCTCAGCCCATTGGCCCATCTGATCAAAAACCCGTTGTAATCTGAGGTAACCTTCTACACTGTCTACTACACCTCCAATTTTGGTGTCATCTGCAAACTTACTAACTATACCTGTTACTCTGACATCCAAATCATTTATATAAATGACTAAAAATAGAGTATGAAATATTTGTGGTATTGAGGGGTAAAATATTTAACGGAGACCAGCAGAGAAAAATGGATAAACAAGATTCCATATGAAGGGTAGATGATGAGTTGTGCATGTACTTTGTAACTGATGAAAATCAGTTGTGTACCAAGATATATGGGAGTACTTTGCTGGGATCATAGACTAGGGGGATCACGTATGGTGACTTTTCTCTGTATAATCACTTAGGATCATTGTCTGTGAAGCAAATGTGCAACAATTACTCCAAAACATCAGCCTTATACAAGAGCATTTGCTTAGTTGCAGAAAGATTTTTTGTTCAACATGACTTCTCTTTTCTTTTGTAACATGACAGCAGGAGGAAATATTGGAAGCAAAGAGGATTTCTAGGTACAGTAACTATTTGTGATGGCAGAAAAGCGGATATTCTCCTCACACAGTATGACCCAATGTTTCCGGTAAGTTTCACTTAGCCTTGTCAGCATTTGTTGCAAGTGGATTTTGCTGCCAGTGATCTCGAGAGACCTACAAACAAAATGGGTGAAAACAAGAACTCTTGCTGAATCTGCTGTTTACAGCTCGGGACCAGAGCATTGTGTGCTAATAAGATGTCAAGGTGATTACGTTAAAGGCAATTACTGGTAATGCCATGTAAATTCTGTTAGCGTTATGCATCTTCTGAATATACTGTTGGCTATTCAGCTCTTTTTCACATTACTGTTGTGATTTATCATTACAAATAGTTTACTGAAAGACGATTGGTGGCTTTACAGTCATTTCAAGCAATTCTCTAATCTTTGTATTTGAATGATCCCTTTTCAAATGGATAGGTGATCATGGACCCTCCCACTTAAATTGTAATTCTATATAATGCTCTTAACATGCAAATGCTGCATATAAATAGTATTTTAATAATGCTTTTGAGAAGACAGATACCTACTTACAGCTATTAGTGAAATGGGTGTGCACCGTATGTACTAAAATATTGAAAAAGATTCCTCTGTCAAAGTTAAACTCACCTAATGCCACCATCAGCCTTTGTGACTAGCAGTCAAAATGCCTGGTAATCTCCATCACACCATAGAATCCCTACAGTGTGGAAGCAGGCCATTCAGCCCATCAGGTTCACATGAATTCTCTGGAGAGCATCCCACACTCCCTACCCTCTAATCCTGCATTTTCCATGGCTAACCCACCTAGCCTGCACATTCTTGGACACGCTCAGCAATTTAGCATTGCCAATCCTGGTAACCTGTCCTGAGGAAGGGTTACACCCAAAATGTCAGCTTCTCCACTTCCTGAAGCTGCCTGGCCTGCTGTGTTCTTCCAGCCTCCTGCTTGTCTATTTTGGATTCCAGCATGTGCAGCTTTTTTTGTCTCTAACCATCTTTGGACTGTGGCAGGAAACTGGAGTACCAAGTGGGAACCCACAAAAACAGATCACACAGACAGGTGAAATCAAACCCAGGTCCCTGGCGCTGTGAGGCAGCAGTGCTAACAACTGAGCCACTGTGTGACTGTCCATGGAGCTCTTTCGATTGTGCTCTTATCTTGTGTGTATCAGCTGGTCTACTGTTTGTTCCTGCCTCCCAAACTGGAAGAATTCCGTCTCCAGGTGCTCCAAAAATCGTCCACAGACCCTGAAACTTCTGTTCACCAGGTTGAGAAGTGCCAATTCGAATAGTCCACAAATCCTGTCAAATGTTTCATCCAGAGTTACCCAAGAGTAAGCACATTTTCTCAGTGCAGTGAAAACAATCATCAAAAGCAGCCAGTTGATTTACCGCCTCCGTAAATTGTTCCGACTGCCCTGATTATTTAATAGCAAAATGAATGTGGACAAGCCTCGGGGATTGTGGCAGGCTCTGGATAGATTAAAATAATTGTGACAGGCAATAGGTTTGCTTTGGTCTGACAGTCTGTGGCTAATGTTCAGTGTTGCGAGCAACTGTAAGAAAGCTTAAGAACAAGACAAGTTTAGGATTGAAGTTTAGGATTGCAAATGATAAAACCCAGAAATTTCTGGAGAAACTCAGCAGGTCTGGCATCATCTGGGGGAAGAAAGCAGAATTAATGTTTCAAATCTGGTGACTCTTCATCAGAATAGTTAATAACTTGGAAAAGTGGTATTTATGCTGAAGTCCATCCGGGGGTGGTTGGTCTCCCAATGTAGAGGAAAGCAAGAGGAAGGTGACTCACAGACTGGGTGACCACTTTGCAGAATACCTCTGCTCTAGCTGTAAAAATTACCCCCAGCTTCTAGTTGCCCGCCATTTCAACACATCCCGTGTTCCCATGGTAACATTTATGTTACAGACCTACTGCAGTGTTCCGACAGGCCTCAGTGCAAGTTCAGAGAACAGCATCTCATTTTCTGTTAGGTGATCCTGTAGCTTCTAGGACTCAATGTCAACTTCAATAACTTTAGAGCCTGATTCCATCAGAGCATAAGACCATAATTCAGGAGCAGAAATTACACCATTCAGCCCCACCATTCAATCATAGAACATAGAACATAGAAAAGTACAGCACAGAACAGGCCCTTCAGCCCACAATGTTGTGCCGAGGATTAACCCTAATGTAAAATAAAATAACTTAACCTCTCAATTCACTGCCGTCCATGTGCATTTCCAGCTGTCACTTAAATGTTCCTAATGACTCTGCTTCCACCACCACTGCTGGCAACACATTCCATGCATTCACAACTCTCTGCATAAAGAACCTTCCTCAGATGTCTCCTCTATACCATTTTCCTAATGTCTTAAAACTATGACCCCTCGTCCCAGTCAATCCTGCCCTGGGGAAATGTCACTGGCATTTGACTCTATCCATGCCTCTGATCACCTTCTATACCTCGGTCACGTCACCTCTCTTCCTCTTTCTCTCCAGAGAGAAACGTCTGAGCTTATTCAACCTCGCTTCATAAGACAAGCCCTCCAGTCCAGGCAGCATCCTGGTAAACCTTCTTTGCACCCTCTCCAAAGCATCTGTATCCTTCCTATAATAGGGCAACCAGAACTGGACCCAATCTTCCAAGTGTGGTCTCACCAGGGACTGTAGCAAAACGTGACGGCTCTTAAACTCAATCCCCCTGTTAATGAAAGCCAAAACACAATATGCTTTCTTAACAAGGAGAAAGTGAGGACTGCAGATGCTGGAGATCAGAGCTGAAAATGTGTTGCTGGAAAAGCGCAGCAGGTCAGGCAGCATCCAGGGATATACCCCACATCACAAAGTGAGATACGCACTGTCCGATATACCCCTCATCACACAGTGAGACACGCACTGTCTGATATACCCCACATCACAAAGTGAGATACGCACTGTCCGATATACCCCTCATCACACAGTGAGACACGCACTGTCTGATATACCCCACATCACAAAGTGAGATACGCACTGTCCGATATACCCCTCATCACACAGTGAGACACGCACTGTCTGATATAGCCCACATCACACAGTGAGACATACACTGTCCGATATTCCCCACATCACACAGTGAGACACACACTGTCCGATATACCCCACATCACACAGTTAGACACGCACTGTCTGATATACCCCACATCACACAGTGAGACAAGCACTGTCTGATATACCCCACATCACACAGTGAGACACACACTGTCTGATATACCCCACATCATACAGAGGGACACACACTGTCTGATATACCCCACATCACACAGTGAGACACGCACTGTCTGATATACCCCACATCACACACTGAGGCACACACTGTCTGATATACCCCATATCACACGGTGAGAAACGCACTGTCTGATATACCCCACATCACACAGTGAGACACGCATTGTCTGATAAACCTCACATCAAACATTGAGACACACTCTGTCCGATATACCCCACATCACACAGTGAGACACACACTGTCTGATAATCCCCACATCACACATTGAGACACACACTGTCTGATAATCCCCACATCACACAGTGAGACACACACTGTCTGATATAAACCACATCACACAGTGAGACACACACTGTCCGATATAACCCTCATCGCACAGTGAGACACACACTGTCTGATATAACCCACATCACGCAGTGAGACACGCACTGTCTGATATAGCCCACATCACACAGTGAGACATACACTGTCTGATAATACCCACATCACACAGTGAGACACACACTGTCTGATATAGCAGGGCTTATGCCTGAAACATTGATTCTCCTGTTCCTTGGATGCTGCCTGACCTGCTGCGCTTTTCCAGCAACACATTTTCAGCTCATGCTTTCTTAACAACCCTATCCACTTGGGTGGCAACTTTGAGGGATCTATGTCCTTGAACACCAAGATCCCTCTGTTCCTCCACACTGCCAAGAATCTTGTCTTTAATCCTATATTCAGCATCCAAGTTCAACCTTCCAAAATGCATCATTTCGCATTTATCCAGGTTGAACTCCATCTGTCATTTCTCAGTCCAGCTCTGCATCCTGTCTATGTCATGCTGCAGCCTGCAATAGCCCTCAATACTATCAATGGCACCTCCAACCTTTGTGTCATCTGCAAATTTACTAACCCACCCCTCAACATCAGTGCAAGTTCAGAGAACAACATCTCATTTTCTGGGAGGGGATCCTGCAGCTTCTAGGACTCAATGTCAAGTTCAATAACTTTAGAGCCTGATTCCATCAGACCAAAAGACAATAATTCAGAAGCAGAAATTAGGCCATTCAGCCTATTGAGTCAGCTCCACCATTCAATCATGGCTGATACAGTTCTCAACCCCATTCTTCCACTTCCTCCCCATAACCATTGATCCCCTTGACAATTAAGAACTTGTTTTTATCTTTGCCTTGAATATACTCAGTGACCTGGCCTCCATAGACTTCTATGGCAATGAATTCCATAGATTTACCACTCTCTGGCTGAAGAAGTTTCTCCTTATCACCGTTCTAACAGGTTTTCCCTTTACTTTAAGGCCATGCCCTTGGGTCCTAGTCTCTCCTACCAATGGAAACACTTTCCCAATGTTCACTCTGTCCAGGCCATTCAGTATTCTGTAAGTTTCAGTTAAATCCCCTCTCATCGTTCTGTCATTTTTTTCTTACTCCCAAATCCACTCCGGTTATGAGATGAGTTGTTTTCGAATTAGAATTAGATTTTATTGTCACGTGTAGTCAAGTACAGGGATACAGGAGTACAGTGAAAATGTTACAATGTCACCATTCATGGCGCCATCTTAAGTACAAGGTACCTACATACAAGATCTTAAGTAAAGAGTAGAAAACTAAAGAAATAAGTTAAAGTTCAATGTTACAAGTCTTGTTAGTACAAAGTAGTAAATAAGAAATAAAATTTGAAATTCCAAATTACAATACATCCTTAGCCACGGGCCTGCAGCCACTCCCCTCTGCAAATAGTTGTCCATTCCCATGTACTCCAAGGCCCATTATCACACTATATAGAATGCATTCAACACAGCTCAACCATTTTCTCACTCTTAACTCTTGATTATCACCTATTCAGTTTTTCTTCTGTCCTGGCCTGCTCTCTGTAATCTCCTTGGTTACCTAACCCATTCACAGTTCTCTCTCTCTCTCTCTCTCTGTCTCTTTCTGTCTGTCTGTCTCTCCCTCTCTCTCTGGGCTCTGTCTTCACCTACCTGCTCACCCCTCCCCTTGCCCCAACTTTAACTTTGCTTTCTTCCAACAGATGCTGCTGGACCTGCTAAGATCCTCCATTAACTTCTGTTTTTGCTCCAGATCTCTGATGGTTCTGTGGTTAGTGCTGGTGCCTGATAGCACTAGGGAACCAGGTTCAATCCCACCCTTGGGTGACCGTTTGTAGGTGTCTTTGTGTGAATTTGCTCTGGCTTTCCCCCACAGTCCAAAGATGTGCAGCTTAGGTGCATTAGTCATGGGAAATTCAGCATTACAGGGATAAGGTGGGATGCTGTTTGGCTATAGGTATTCTATGATCTGCAGTTCTTTGTTTTAATTTAATTACAATAGACACCTTCTCCTCTTTGAGCAAAGGTTCACTAAATCCTAGTTTGTAAGATTTTTGCAGAACATTTTGGCTGGAGAAGGGGCACCTGTACCTGTCACCATTGAAAACCAGGTTGATAATGCTGGTTACCTTCAACAGACTAGACATTGCAGGCAAAAAGGTAACTTCATAGAGAGATTACCTTCATACTGACTTTGGCTACTCTGTCTTCCACATTTTGGGGTATATTTACAATCATATGTTTGTAAATTTTGACACTCCATTGTATTTCTTTCCTCTTGCAAGTGGCATTCCTTCTGAATAATTCCGAAATGTATGCTGCAATAAGAGTGAATTAATTTTATTCAGTGTTTGTGTGTGGCCAGTGATTATGTTCAATGCAATTTCCCTTGCAATTCTTGCCACCTAAGTGCAAGCTTGTGTAAATTGTTTCCAAACGTCTTTTTCCAAACCCTGTGGAAGAACAAGAAAGGTGTTAGACAGTTGTTTACCTCACTGTAAAGCTGCAGGTAATGATGGGATCTGTGACTAACTTTGTTACGCCTGCATCAGTATCAGGAGATGCTTTTTCTTCATTTGTTGTGAACTCACAGTTTACACAGGCAGCACCTGCAGAACACACACAGATGATGGAATAGAATTGCTGCTAATACAAATGTCAAGTGCTGCTCCTATATTTCCCCACATGTGCCCGTGCTATAAATCTCCTTACATAGTCTTCTGATGAGGCTGAGATTCTGAAATTACTCAAATGTGGAAATGTATAATTGCAAACCTTTTAGTTTATTCCAATACTCAGGATCAATGTCAACCAGGTCCTCTCTTTCAATTAATTTGACAAGTGTCAGTTTTTTATTTAAATTCATTTCTGGGACATGGCATCGCTTGTTGGCCAGCATTTATTTCCTGTCCCTCGTTGCCTTTGAGAAAGTGGTGGTGAGCTGACTTCTTGAACGTGCTGGAGGTTGACCCCACATTGTCCTTAGGAGGGAATTCCAGAATTTTGACCCAGGGACAATGAAGGAACGGTGATATATTTCCAGATCAGAATGTTGAACTTGGAAGTGTTGATGTTCCCAAGTATCTGCTCCGCTTGTCCTTCGAGATGGAATTGGTCGTGGGTTTGGAAAGTGCTGTTTGAGGATTTTTTTGTGGATTTCTGCACTGCATCTTGTACACACTACTGCTCCTGAATTTAAGAGATGGAGGCAGTGGATGCTTGTGGATGTGGTGCCAATCAAGCGGTCTGCTATGTCCTGGATGGTGTCGAGCTTCTTGAGTACTGTTGGAGCTGGACCCATTCAGGCAAATGGGGAGCATTCCATCAGATTCCTGACTTGTGACAGATTTTGGTGAATCAGGATGTTACTTGCTGCAACATTCCTAGCTTCTGACCTGCTGTTGTAACCACTGTATATATATGGCAAAAGCAAAAACAGTACACCAGAGCAGGAACAGGCTCTTTGGCTCCAAGACTACACCAACACATATAGAATCCCTACTGTGTGGAAATAGCCCATTCAACCCAACAAGTCCACACTGACCCTCCAAAGAGTATCCCACCCAAATCCATTCTTCTGACTAATGAACCTAACTGTCACATCCCTGATAATTTAGCATTGCCAATTCACCTGGCCTGCACATCTTAGTTCCAAGGGCCTGTGGGAGTGAGTTCTGAGGGCCTGTGGGAGTGAGTTCCAAGGGCATGTGGGAGTGAGTTCTGAGGGCCTGTGGGAGTGAGTACAGAAAGCCTGTGGGAGTGAGTTCCGAGGGCTTGTGGGAGTGAGTCCCCAATTGCCTGTGGGAGTGAGTACCAAGGTCCTTTGCGAGTGAGTTCTGAGGGACTGTGGGAGAGAGTACCAAGAGGCTGTGGGAGTGAGCTCCATGGGCCTGTGGGAATGAGATCCGAGGGCCTGTGGGAATAAGTTCCGAAGGCTGAGGGAATGCAATCCAAGGGCCTGTGGGAGCTGGTTCAGAGGGCCTGTTGGAGTGAGTACTGAAGGCCTGTGGGGTGAGTTCCAAGGGCCTGTGGCAGTGAGTAGCGAGGGCCTTGGGAGAGAGAGTACCAAGGGCCTGTGGGAATGAGTACCAAGGGCCTGTAGGAATGAGTTCTGAGGGCCTGTGCAAGTGAGTACTGAGGGCCTGTGGGAATGAGTACCAAATGCCTATAGGAGTGGGTTCTGAGGGCCTGTGGGTGTGAGTACTGAGGGCCTATGGGAATGAGTACCAAGGGCCTGTAGGAGTGAGTTCTGAGGGCCTGTGGAAGTGAATACTGAGGGCCTGTGGGAATGAGTTCCCATGGTCTGTGGGAGTAAATTCCAAGGGCCTGTGGGAGTGAGTACCAAGGTCCTGTGCGAGTAAGGTCCAAGGGCTTGTGGGAGTTCAGAGGCCCTGTTGGGGTGAGTACTGAGGGCTTGTTGGAGTGAGTAGCGAAGGCCTGTGGGAATGACGTCTGAGGGCCTGTGGGAATGAGTACCAAGGGCCTGTAGGAGTGAGTTCTGAGGGCCTGTGGGAGTGAGTTCCAAGGGCCTGTGGGAGCGAGTACCAAGGGCCAGCAGTGGCAGCAGCCCTGAGAGTTGAGCCTTTGGGGAGGGCGGCCCACTTATGGAGATATGACTATGTTACAGAGATTGGACTACCTGACAACGATAAGACTACATTATGGAGATAAGGCTACCATACAGAGATAAGACTCCCTGACAGAGATAAGACTCCCTGACAGAGATAAGCCTTTTAGATCTGGATGATTTCCCCTACCTTCTTGGCTCTGTTTTTTTTTCATATTTCTGCTTCTTTAAAAATTCTGAATTTATATCTAAGGTGATTGTTTTTTTTTAATTTGGGTTTTTGTACCTAAGATGAAAATCACACAGCACCAGGTTACAGTCCGACAGATTTGTTTGGAAGGACTAGGTTTCATAGTGCTGCTCATGCATCGGTAGTTGTCTATAACCTGTTGGACTATAACCTGGTGTTGTGTGATTTTTAACTTTGTTCAACCCAGTCCAACACTGGCTCCTCCACATTGTACCTAAGATGGCATTGGAGAAAGGTGACTGTACACTTTTCACTGGAGTCCTGTACTTGAGTACATGTGACAGTAAAACCTAATTCTAATTCTAGCAATCAGGAGTGTAGTTGCAAAGATGGGAGAGAAAGAAAGAGAATTGTTGCCGGAGGGGAATCAAGCCCAATAACATTCAGGAGAAACAAACTGATTGAGATTCGAGGTCAAGGCTGTGGTGCTGAAAAAGCACAGCATTTCAGGCAGCATCCAAGGAACAGGAGAATCAATGTTTCAGGCGAAAGCCCTTCATCAGGAAAGGTCTGATCACCTGAACATCGATTCCTCTGCTCCTCGGATGCTGCGTAATCTGATCCTGCCCCACCAAAGACTGCAGTTCAGGTGAATTGGCTGCACTAAATTGTCCATTGGGTTAGGTGCATCATTCAGAGGGAAATGGGTCTGGGTGGGTTACTCTTCAGAGGGTCGGTGTGGACTTGTTAAGCCGAATGACTTGTTTCACACTGTAAGGAATCTAATCTAATCTAATCTAATATTTCATAATACTCACTCCATTTGGGTGCAAAGATGCTGCTACAAGGTCGATACATATCAATAAATGGATAAGGATCTGACCAATTAGGCTTTCTCATACCTTTCCCTTTCGGAATTATGTCAAAAATTGTGGGGAGGATCTGAGAAAAATCCTCAATTCAATCAGCTCAGTACAGATGCGAAATGTATATTTTGCAGCAATGAAGTTGTTATGGCAAAGCATTATTCTTCAAGGTGAGGTGAATGTTTGAGAAACATTGGGCAAGTGTTTGCTTTGCGTAGAATGTACATACTGGTTTAGATTCACTTCTGAGCAATGAATAACGACGATAGCAATTACATGTTTTAAAATGAAGATTCTTTGGGCAGTAAATAAAAACACCGGCAATCATGTCAGGTCAGGCAGAATCCACGATGAGATAGCAAGCTAATGTTTCGAATCTAGGTGACTGTTCATCAGAACTCCATCTTGGACACCCAACACCAATGTTTCAGGACATGCTCAATGGGCAGCAGATGCTCACACTCCACATCAACGGACCTTGGCATTTGTCACCCACCTGTCTCTCTGTATCATCATGGTGCAGCTCTGATCCACTTTCAGTCCACTTCTGCCCATAATGCAGATCTTTGACATGTGCAGACAATTATCATTACAATACTATTACAAGGATATTTTGCAAGCAGGGACGGGCACTGAGCTCATGAATTAGACCATGTAATACTTAATTGTTGCTTACTTTCCCTCTTCGTGCTCACTCACTTTGCATCTAACTGGACAATCACAGCATACTCACCTTGTCTTGCCTTGCCTTTTAGTCCTTTGGAGTGGGGGTTGGGCCAGGGTGTGGTGGAGTGTTGGAGTAGAGGACATGAGTAAGGGAAGTTGTTGCTTGCAATACTGAGAGTGATAGAGCATTAGCCTTGGTGGCGGTAGTAGAGTTACAGTAAGTGGAAGGGAGCAGAGAGGAGATGATGGCACTTACCCTGAGGGAGTGGAGAATGGCTTTCTTGCTACATCGCTGGCCATTTCTCTGGACCATTGACAATACACTGACCTGGGTGGCAGCCTATGACCAGGCTGGAAGGATCAGGGGCTACGGCTTCCTCTAGCTGCCCAGGGAGAAGATGATATCCCTTCTTGTTTATCATTCAGCGGGGCTGCCATGTCAGGAATCAAGCCAGTCTGGACTACCAGCACTTGACTAACACAACAGCATTTTAAATACAGTGCTGCAGCCAGGGATGCTCATCTTTCCCATGGTATCCTCATTGGTAAGTACGTCTGGCTACAGTGAGTGGGAAGACTGGGCTAGCATTAACAAGATGGTCACTGTAGGAGCATGGTAGGTAGTCACTGAGGGGCAATCCAAAATTCTTGGTGAAAGATTCTCCATGAAACATGATGAAACTGACATTGAACCAATAAAAAAAGGAATGATTCAGCCCTTTGTGAGGATATAGATGGCTTTGAAACATGTGCCAAAGTAAGAATCCTTTTGGAAATGTCAGACTGTCTATTTGATCTGAGTTTGTTTTGTGCCGTGATGTAGATTTCAATGTTAAGAAAAAGTCATCGCTATTAATATAGGAAAGGGAAAGTGTCTTTCTGAAACTGGTGGGCGTCGTAAGGTAATAAAATATGCAGGATGTGCCAATTCCTTATAACAGACACTGAAACAAAACTCATCTTTGCTTAATTCAAAGCTTAAGTTGCAAAACAGTTGATGTGAACATCGGATCCTATCAACAATTACTGTCTATCAATACACCCACTTCTAGGGAAACAGAGATAGCCATACATGGAAATAAAACCATACACATAAACCTGAGCTATCCATCCTTGTAATAAAGTTCCTGTTATGATCATTGTCTAATATATTATAGCCACCAAATCCTCATCAGTTTGCTTTCTTCCTCTGTCATTCTTCGTGCTTTTCTTCTTTTTGTTTACTTCCATCATTCAATGATCAAATACCTGTCTTCACAATTTCAGTCTTTCGCCCTGATCACATTTCACCAAGAAATAATAATTTGACATCCTGATCAGAACAGTTGAGGAACAAAAAGCATACTGCAACAAAAAACTAAGACACAGTCACCATGGCATTTCCGATCAGATTTGGATTTAGATGAAGGCTTTAGATAATATTGCTTGAAATGTGAATTCTGTGCTGAATGGATTATCAAATGCTCCTAGGAATAAACTGACAGAAAGATCTCCTGCAGAAATCTTTCACAGCATACTGATGTGAAAATGCTTGAACTTCCATAAGTTTCATGCTTGGTTTTGGAGGCTACACTCTATTTTGTGTTGACCTCCACTTGCATTCTACTGCAAAGAATTTAACTTAATTCCATTATCTTAAATTAACCTTCCTCTCCAAGCCAAACATTACAAACCTCAACCCAGGATTCAAGCTCAGGCTAAACTTTGGCTATGGATCCTTTATTGCATTTGGACTTGTCTCCCTGCATACACATAGCTCAATCTTCTCACTCGTTAACCATGCCATGGGAGACCGATAATGTAGTTAAATTGCATTCTTGATCCAAACCCATTTCCTCGTCAGAATTCATGAGAAGAATTCAATCTGAACCAAACATTCTCTCTGGCATCATATGTTCCAAATTATTTCAACTCTCTGACATGTTCTAGTTATCTGTTTCTGGCAACCCTGTATCTAATAGGTAAACATTTCTCATGCGCTTCCAATTCCCCTTTCCCAATAAAAATGATAATGGAAGTTTAATTCCTCCAAAAAACAGCAAAACCATCCTTTTGTAATTGGAAAATTGGAGACATAACCTGCCGAAATATGGGAATTAAGAACGTAAGAAACTAACTGTTGGAATATTGCATGCAATTCTGGTCTCCTTCCTATCAGAAAGATGTTGCGAAACTTGACAGGGTTCAGAAAAGATTTACAAGGATGTTGCCAGGGTTGGAGGATTTGAGCTATAGGGAAAGGCTGAACAGGCTGGGGCTGTTTTCCCTGGAGCATCGGAGGCTGAGGGGTGACCTTATCGAGGAATACAAAATTATGAGGGGCATGGATATGGTAAATAGGCAAAGTCTTTTCCCTGGGGTCAGGAGGTCCAGATCTAGAGGGCATAGATTTAGGGTGAGAGGGGAAAGATATAAAAAGACCTACGGGGCAACATTTTCATACAGAGGATGGTATGTGTATGGAATGAGCTGCCAGAGGAAGTGGTGGAGGCTGGTACAATTGCAACATTTAAGAGGCATTTGGATGGGTATATGAATAGGAAGGAGTTGGAGGGATATGGACCAGGTGCTGGCAGGTGGGACGAGATTGGGTTGGGATATCTGGTCAGCATGGATGGGTTGGACCGAATGGTCTGTTTCCATGCTGTACATCTCTATGACTCTATGACTCTAAATGGGATAGCAGAACAAAATAGATCTAAGGATCCTGGTGAACAGCTAAAAACAGTACACATGTCAGTCAAGCAGTAACAGCTGCTGGAAAAAAAACCCTGGGATTTATTTCTAGGGAAATCGAATTTGAGAGCAGTAAAGTTTTGTTGAATTTGTATAGAACTCTGGCCAGAAAGCACTTGAGTACAGTCAACATTTCTGGTCAGTGTTATATAAAGAACGAGAGAGGTTTCAAAACAAAACTTACAAGCTTAGTGTCAGAACCAAGAGGTTATAGCCACACACACAAAAAAAAGTAGTTTGTGACTTTTTCTCATGAAAAATATGTTCTGATGAAGTTTGTTAAAAGTTTGAATGGGGTAGACAGGTAGCGGTAGATGTTTAAAGTTATTGATGAATCCAAAACTAACATCCAAAACTAAGTTGTGCATGATTTGAGCTGCCAGAGGAGGTGGTGGAGGTGGGTACAGTTCCAACATTTAAAAGACATCTGGATGGGTATATGAATAGTAAGGACTTAGAGAGACATGGGTCAAATTCTGACTAATGGGACTAGATTAATTTAGGATATCTGGTCAACATGGACAAGTTAGACCGAAGGGACTGCTTGGCCGCTGTACATTTCTATGACTCTATAACAAGTATAAATACAAAGGATTAACATTTAACGTAAATACAAATATAGTCGTTATTTACTCCAATAATTTGCTATTTACAACTGTGTCCACTCAGACTGGTTAGAGAATGGCACTTGCAACTACAGGGGGTGGATTGAGGAAAATATCTTAGGCACTTTCAAAAAGAAAGTGGACAATTAATCAGAAAACAGACATATGTGCTAAAAGCATAAGTTGAGGTTGATGTGTTGGGAAATGCTTGGAATGCTTTGGAAACATCAACACACACTGTTTGCTCTGTCACGCACTGTAAATTCATGTAATAATGCAGATACTGTAATGGGCATCAGAGAGTCAAAGCTTGGCTGTACATCTGCACCCTTTCTTTACTTTTCCCATCATATTCTTACAGTAGTGAAGTCGCTGGTCTCAAGTCAGGGGCAATTAGCTTTAAAGGGCAATTTTATATTTCAAATTTCGAACCTTTGCAAAGGACACACTTCAAAGTCAAATATTGCATTCAACAGACATTGGGCAAAGCTCATTTTAACTGCTGCAATCTATATTTTTATGAGCACTTGTATTCTCCATAGTAAATTTGAGTAAAAGAACCAAATAAACTGCTACTGCAGTATCCCAGAGGCTGTCAACTTGTATAACTGGATGTATTAGCTGCGCTGATTCTGTAAGTAGCACGTGGCAGGACCATCATAAATGCAGGAGAAACAATTTTTGTTTCACACTATAATCACAGCTTCACAGCATTTTCTTACTCTTTTAGTACTTTTAACAGATCCCAGTGCATGAAAAACAAGGGAAGTAGAAATGTGAGAGATTAGATTTTGCACAGGGGAAATTTTGCAGTGAATGAGATTTTCTTTGCTATGATGACTCTCAGAGTGAGAAAGTGCTTGAATAAAGATGATTACAAAATTTATATGGCAAGTGCAATCCAAAAAAACATTTGAAATCTTAATTTTCCTTGTTCAAGGTACCTTTCTAAAATGTAGCATGATATTTGCTGACCCCAAGATTTGAAGGTAGATCTTAGGATCTGAGTATTATCTCCACATTACAACATGTCCAAAACACCTTCTGAGACTAAATGTAATTGTGCAATGCTGAAGAGAGGTTTAACTCATTCTCTTGCTCCTCAGATGCTGCCTGACCTGCTGTGCTTTTCCAGCACCACTCTAATCTAGACTTTGATTTCCAGCATCTGCAGTCCTCACTTTTGCCTCATTCACTGCAGTCCCTCACTGCCATCCATACCCTTACAACCCAGAAACTTTACGTTCCTTGGTTCACTGCTGCACGTGCTGAGCAAGATTGACAACTGGAACGCTCCTCCCTAACAGCATTGTGGGTGTACCTATACCAAATGGTATAATGGTCAAAGGAGGTATCTCACCACCATATGTCTAGTCGGCTTTTACTTATCTCCAATACATTTTATAATTAATGAGCAAAAAATGTGTTTGATAAAAATTGAAGAATCACATCTTTTTCAATGCCCTTATTCTTTTCCTTTGGAGCTTAATCTTCAACCCTTGGAAACTCCAGGGCAATCAGGGATAGTTGATAATTCCAGTATGCAGAGAAACAGGTCATTTGGCCAGGAAGCTGATCCCATGATTTCTTAAATACTGATGTTTTAAAACTGTTTCTTATTTAATATTGTATTGAAGGACTTAATTTGAAAAATTGTGGAAACTCTGATATTTTTTATATTTTAAGATTAAACTTAGATTGGTTTATTTAAAGTCATTGAAAGGTCACTGTTGACATGGAGCTTTTTTTTTTAATCACTGCATCCTAGAAACCGCATTTCTTGTGAACTGTTTAGTTTACCGGAAACTTCCTACAGATATTGTTTGAACAGCATTTGGTTAGGGTTTGCTTTGATCTTCATTTGGGAGCAAAGCCCTGAGGAAAATACTGCCCAGCCAATCTCTCCAGTTTTTGAAACAAAAAACCCGTAGACTCCTGTTTATTTTTTTTTCCTCTCAGCACCCATGGTGAGTGTGTGTAGGTGCGAGACACAGTGAGAGACACAAAGTGCACGAATCTTTATTCAATGTCCACCACCAGGAAGATAGGAAAACACCCGGGTGGCCAGTGACAAGCAGCGCCCTTCACATCAAAGGGCAGTGCTGTGTGATCAAAACAGTGAAGGGGAGGGTAGGGACTAAATCAAAATAGAGTTGGAGGGGGAAATGATGCACTCCACTCCCTGCGGCGCCCACCTCTCCCTGAACAACTCCAGGGTGTTGGTGGACATCGCGTACTCCTCCTCCAAGGACACCCGGGCTCTAATGTAACCGCGGAAGAGGGGCAGGCAGTCGGTCCTAACGACCCCCTCCACGGCCCGCTGCCTGGACCTGTTGATGGCCAGTTTGGCCAGGCCCAGGAGCAGGCCCGCGAGGAGGTCTTCAGACCTGCCCTCCCTCCTCTGTACCAGGTGCCTGAAGATCAGGAGCGTGGGACTGAAGTGCAACCAAAAGCAGAGGAGGAGGTTTTTAAGAAAATCAAAAAGGGAGTGCAAACACCCACACCCAATGTATACATGGTCCACGGACTCCACAGCGCCAAAGAACAAGCAGTTAGGCTGGGAGTTCGTGAACCACCGCAATTTGCGGTTGCAGGGGACTGCTACATGCAGCACCCTCCACCCCAGATCCCCGAGAGAAGGGGGAGGACTCCCATGTAGAGAGCCCTCCACCGGGGATCCCCACCACCCGGTGGCAAAGAGAGTCCTGTTTATTTTTGTTATTTTATTAAACAATTACAAGACAGTTTATAAAAAACAGTTAACATTGACAGCTGTGTACAACGAAACAGCTATTTACAGGGGAAAGGAACAGCAAAGCCAGGCCCTCAAACCCTACCATTCAATCAGTTTACAGGGAAATGAGGACAAACCTCAAATCCTAGACTCCTGTTTATCTGCCTCTTCTTCTTCCTCCTTCTCTCTTCTTCCTCCTCTCTCACTGGCTGCGGGCCAGCTAGTCCCAGAATCATTACATTTTTTTTTACATTACATTGCAGTGTGGAAACAGGCCCTTCGGCTCAACAAGTCCACACCGACCCGCCGAAGCGCAACCAACCCATACCCCTAACCTAACACTACGGGCAATTTAGCATGGCCAATTCACCTGACCTGCACATCTTTGGACTGTGGGAGGAAACCGGAGCACCCGGAGGAAACCCACGCAGACAACGTGCAAACTCCACACAGTCAGTCGCCTGAGGCGGGAATTGAACCCGGGTCTCCGGCACTGTGAGGCAGCAGTGCTAACCACTGTGCCACCGTGCCGCCCACATCAGTAACCCCCTTCTCCTGAAACAATCAAGAAGGGAGTCCTCGACACTGACAGACTCCTGTTTTTTTTTATTTTATTAAACAAATTACAAAAACAGTTTACAACAAACAGTTACATTTACAGCTGCATACAAGAGACAGCAATTTTACAAAGGAGAGGAGCAGCAAAGCCAGGCCCCGAACCCTACCGTTCAAACAGTTTACAGGGACATGAAGACAAACCTCAAATCCCAGTTTCACATATAAAAATATAAAGAGACATCAACAATGCCATTTGTACATTAGACAATACTGTTACATACAAAAGTGCAATGATTCCCTTTTATTCTGAGACTACGTAAACTTGGACCAGGTGGAAGCATTCAGATCCCACTTAAATGAAGTAGCAGTTACATTAGGGGTTCTTAAAGGGTTAGTATTGAAACTGCAATAAGTATTATTCAATGTGATGATGTCATACAGTCTTAGGTGGGAAAAACAGAGGTCCAGTTTGATGATCCAATGGAATAAAATCTGTCAAGACTGGTTTCTGAGAAATCTCAGTAATTATGTCTAACTGGTCAATATAGCCTGTACCTATTGATATCAGGAAATAACCTAAATCTTGGTGTAAAGAGAAATGCCTTTTCTCGTTAGGACCTCTGAATACTTTATTGTCTACCATTGTTAACCAAACATGACCCAAGACCAAGGATAGAAAGATAAATTAGTGGCAGCACTGTATTCCAAATACTACCTGGTAATGGTTGGTTCTGCAACA
>NC_057720.1:26035748-26057030 GCF_004010195.1 Chiloscyllium plagiosum | reverse complement strand
CCCTCCCACCTTCCGACCACTCTAAGGCAGCCCGCCCCTACCCACCTTCCGGTTCTCGGTCCACCCCATGCCCCTTCCAGTTCTCGGTCCGCCCTGACACACCTTTCGACCACCTCTAGGACAGCCCGCCCCGGTACCCGCCCAGGGTGACAGCGGTCAGGACAGCCTACCCACCTTCCAGCTTCACAAACCACCCTCAGCACCTTTCGACCACCTCTGGGGCAGCCTGCCCCGGTACCTGCCCGGGGTGACAGCGCTGAGGACGGCTACCCGCCTTCTGGCTCTCGGTCTGCCCCTTGGTACCATTGGGCTCTCACCCACCCCGTTGCACCTCCGACCAGTGGGCTATCCTGGCACACCTTTCGGCCACCTCTAGGACAGCCCGTCCCCTTCCCTGGGACGACAGCGTGTAGGGTAGCCCACAAGCCTTCCGGATCTCAGCCCGCCCCTACGTGCCTTCTGGCTCTCGGCTGCTCTGACTAGACTCCTGTTTATATCTGTCTGCCAGGGCTCCCTGATTGGACCAGGTAATCAGCCCCAATCAGGAGTCTCATACTCAATGTGATCCACCTGGCACTTGTTCCAAACACCAAAGGGGGAGGCAATTGCTTAGTGATATTATCACTGGGCCATTAATCCAGAGACCCAGGTAATGTCCTGGGGACACCGGTTCAAATCCCACCATGGTAGATGGTGGAATTTGTATTCAGTAAAAAATAAACATGGCATTAATACTCTAATGATGACCATGAACCAATTGTCCGAAAGACCAATCTGGTTCAAAAATATCCTTTAGTGAATGAAACTACCATCCTTACCTGGTCTGGCCTATATATGATTCGGAACCCACAGCAATGTGGTTAACTCTTAACTATCCTCAGGACAATAAATGCTAGCCGAGCCAGTGATTCCCATATGCCATGAATGAATAAAGAAAACTACAGTGATCTAAACCTGGTGTGTTTTATATATATATATATATATATTGTGGGTTACTTAGGGGTGTAAATATTGATACTTTTAGATTACAGATTGTGTGCATTAACTTTGCATCTTCATTGAATAAGTTTTATAATAATTTTGTATTCATTACATAAATCTTTGACAGATCTTTTATTCCAAAACTTAATATACATAAAATTAGTCTTCTCAAAAACATAAGCGTTCTAACTTTTAAACAAAATTAAGTTGCGACCTATCGAGCAGTCGTACTGGATGCTATAATACTCTATCATTAAACTAGTGAAGAAATTCATAATTGTAATAGAATTTTCTTTTTCAGAGATTCACCTAAAGAGTCTGCTGGTTTTCGTCCACTTGAATTTGTTTATGAATATAAGATAAGAGGTCCGCTGAAAATAATTTGTAAAAAATGTTTTGGATCTGGACTGGAAACAAAAGAGATTTAATTTCCTCAAAATCCAACTGGTGTGTGACCAGTGGTGTGGTAACATAAGAGAAACTGAAAGAACTGTGGATGCTAAAAATCTGCGTCTCAAGGTCTTATTCTCCACAACCACCTGATGATGGACCAGCACTCTCAAAGCTAATGCTTCCAAATAAACTTGTTGGACTTTAACCTGCGTTATGTGATTTTTTTTTAACTTGAGGCAAAATAGGAATTGCTGGAAACGTTCAGCAAGTCTGGCAGTATCTGTGGGGAGAAATCAGAGTTAATGTTTTGGGTCCAGTGACACTTCCTCACAACCTGATGGTAACTAAGAAAATGTTGGTTTCATGCAAAAACTTAGGTAGGGAAGGGGGTAAGGTGGAGATAGAGCCAAAAGAGAGAGAAGAACAGATGGATAGACAAAGGAATGGATTAGGAGGGTGAATAGTGGTTAATGGAGACTGTTAATAGCTAACAATGGTTGATATGTAATAGCAGACTATGTGATAACAAAGCCTAGTTTGTGGAGGTTAAGGTAAGGACATAGGAGAGCTCAAGCCCTAAAGTTATTGAACTTGATATTGAGTCCAGAAGGCTGCAGGGCCCCCAAGCAAACAATGACATGCTGTTCTTCCAGCTTGCACTGAGCTTTGCTGGAGCACTGCAGCAAGCCTGAGAGTTGGACTTTAACCTGCGTTATGTGATTTTTTTTTAACTTGAGGCAAAATAGGAATTGCTGGAAAAGTTCAGCAAGTCTGGCAGCATCTGTGGGGAGAAATCAGAGTTAATGTTTTGGGTCCAGTGACCCTTCCTCACAACCTGATGGTAACTAAGAAAATGTTGGTTTCCATGCAAAAACTTAGGTGGGGAACGGGGTAAGGAATAAACAATAGGTGGAGATAGAGCCAAAAGAGAGAGAAGAACAGATGGATAGACAAAGGAATGGATTAGGAGGGTGAATAGCTGTTAATGGAGACTGTTAATAGCTAACAATGGTTGATATGTAATAGCAGACTATGTGATAACAAAGTTTGTGGAGGTTGAGGTAAGGACATAGGAGAGCTCAAGCCCTAAAGTTATTGAACTCGATATTGAGTCCAGAAGGCTGCAGGGCCCCCAAGCAAACAATGACATGCTGTTCTTCCAGCTTGCACTGAGCTTTGCTGGAGCACTGCAGCAAGCCTGAGACAGAGATGTTGGCCAGGGAACACCGTGGTGTGTTGGGGTGGCAGGCAACTGGAAGCTCAGGGTCTTTTTTTTGCGAACAGAACTCAAGTGTTCTGTGAAGTCCTCACCCAGGTAAGCTTTGTTTCCCCAAAGTAGAGGAGACCACATTGTGAGCAGCAAATGCAGTAGACTCAATTGTGTGAAGTGCAGGTAAAGCACTGCTTCACCTGGAAAGTGTGTTTGGGTCCTTGGATACTGAGCTGAAAAATGTGTTGCTGGAAAAGCTCAGCAGGTCAGGCAGCATCCAAGGTGCAGGAGAATCGACGTTTCGGGCATAAGCCCTTCTTTAGTAAACATTCCTGAAGAAGGACTTATGCCCGAAACATCGATTCTCCTGCTCCTTGGATGCTACCTGACCTGCTGCACTTTTCCAGCAACACATTTTTCAGCTCTGATCTCCAGCATCTGCAGTCCTCACTTTCTCCCCCTTGGATACTGAGGAAGGAGAAAGTAAACAGGCAGGTGTTACACCTTTTGTGGTTGCAGCAGAAGGTGCTGTGAGGCTGTGGGGGGTTGTTGGGAGTGACTATAAGATAAATTCTCTGCCTCAGTCAAGAATAGGTCCAGCTCATTTCTGAATGTTGGACAGTCTGCAGAGGAAAGCATCAACACACCATCTGGGAATGCATTCTCACTGTTCTCTTGGGAAATGTGGAATAGCGTAGCATCCAGTTCATCCCAGTAAAACCTGCAAATGATGTATACAAGTGCAACTCATCTTGTATGTTTTGAAATAGAGAACCAGTATGACCAATGTGATTATACTATGGCTTTAAGAGGAGTATTTTGTTGTGTTCATTTATATGAAGCAAGGTTGAGACAGAGATGCTAAGTGGGCTGTTCCAAGCGAATAAAAGAAACAGTTTGTGAGGCCTTGGGACTTTATTTTAGAAATGGTACAGTAAAAGCAGCAAGGATTGATGGGGTCAAACTCCCACAGAACCAGGATTTTAGTTTAATTTTCAGTAGCTATTGGGGCTTGGAAGCTGCTATACATCTCTCCCTGCTACAACAAAATACTTGAGTTCTCCCTCTCACCTTCTCTCTCTTCCTCGTTCTCTTTCATTCTCTTCCTCTCAGAATTTTCTCTTGATGTTCATTCTTCCTGCACTAGAGAAACAATGATTGTGAGATGATATATTTTACCGAATTTGCCTTTGGTTTACTCATGTATGCCAGGAACAGGTGAAGAAATTAAGATTTTAAGGGGTACAGGAGTAAGTCAATCTTTGATGGTGAGAGATGAGGCGATATGCAATTCAGGAACAGTATTGTCAGAAAAGGTAATATGTGGAATTCATGATGAGAAGAGCAGTCTTCCATTATATAAAGTGAGTTTGGAGAGCCAGGCGAAAAGTGGTGAATTTATGGTTGGAGTAATAGATAAATTCTTAGTTCCAGGCAGTTGGATTCAGCGAGATCACAAGTGTGGGTGATGCCTAATGTGGTTGAAAAGCCATTGGAAAATCAGATAACTGAGGTGTTACAGAAAGTGTATCCTGGGATTTTTCCTGGCTGTGTGGTAACAAGGTCAAAAAGCCACAGGTTGAAGCAGGGGGAGAAATCAAGGAGTAAAAATAAGGATGTTGAAATTCAATTTTCAGAAACTAATGTTTGATCATATGATTGAGAAAAAAAAGAGAACAGTTGAAGGATAAAGTGGATATTTTTAGTTCAGAGAAATTAGAAATTACAACAGAAAGATGAAAAATGAAAGCAGTTGTCTCAAAAAGCATAGACAGAAGAAGCATCTGTATTACTATCTTAAAAATGATGCCTTGGTGGAGACCATCACGTATTCAGGTGGATGAGAAATAGGCAGAAGTTCAACAAGCTGTATTACTGGTGAGTTATAGAAAGGAGGTGTTGAGGGTAAGACATAATTTAGGAATAAGGAAAGCTCAAGCCAAAATACAAAAATATTTCTTTTGTGCTGCACTGGATAAGGATGTAGTTGAGTCATGATGTCATATGTGTCAGGTAATTCGAAAACCTCAGGCACTGTTAAAACCAGCATCTTAAATGTTCATTCCTGCATTTAGAGTCATAGAGTCAGAGAGATGTACAGCACAGAAGCAAACCCTTTGATCTAACTCATCCATGCCAATCAAATATCCCAACCCAATCAAGTCCCATCTGCCAGCACTCAGCCCATATCCCTCCAAACCCTGCTCATTTGAGGAACCTTTTACGTGAGTCTTAATTGATTGTGTGGGACCTCTACCTAAAACAAAAATGGGAATCAGTATTTGTTGACGTTAATGAATGTGTCTACCAGATTGCCAAAGGCCTTTCCATTACTCAGTTTCACAACTAAAAGGATTGTAGAAGAGCTATGATGATTCCTGAGACTGAGTGTTTTTTATTGGATGTTTGCACCAAATTTTAGCAGTGTGGCTGCTCCATAGACTGACTTGTTGAAGAAGTGCAAAAACTTTCAGTGGACAGAAGAGTGTCAGAAGGCTTTTGACAACCTGAAGGCTGTGTTGAGCACTGCTCCAGTGTTAGCAACACCTTACTACACAAAGCCATTTAGTACTAAAAGATGGCACTAAAAGTGCGCTTGTGGTAATTCGTCAAAATTTACAGTTCTGGCAGATTGGAAAATAGCAAATGTGACACCACTGTTTAAAAAGGAGGCAGACAAAAGGTGGGTAACAGTAGGCCTATCGGCTGAACTTTGTAGTGGGGACAGTGCTTAAATCTATCATCGAGGAAGAAGTAGTGAGACATTCAGAAAGAAATTGTCCGGTTGGGCAGACACAGCATGGGTTCATGAAAGGCAGGTCAGGCTTAACTAATTTACTGGAATTCTTTAAGAACATTACGAGCATCGTGGACAACAGGAAACCAGTGGGTGTGGTGTATCTGGATTTCCAGAAGGCATTCGACAAGGTACCGTACGAAAGGCTGCTGCATAAGATAAAGGTGCATGGCATTATGGGTAATGTATTAGCATGGATAGAAGATTGGTTAACTAACAAATGGGTGGGGATAAATGGGTGCTTTTCTGGTTGGCAATCAGTGGCTAGTGGTCTCTGTTGGGACTGCAACTATTTGTAATTCATATAGATGATTTAGAGTTGGGGACCATGAGTAGCGTGTCAAAGTTTGCAGATGACACTAAGAAAAGTGGTAGAACAAAGTGTGCACAGGGCACTGAAAGTCTGCAGAGGGGTATATACAGGTTAAGTGAGTGTGCAAGGGTCTGGCAGATGGAGCACAATGTTGGTAAATGTGAGGTTAGGCATTTGGTAGGAATAACCAAATGTGCTATTATTTAAAACTTGCAGCATGCTGCTGTGCAGTGGGACCTGTGGGTGTCTTTGTGCATGAACCAGAAAAGTTGATTTAACAGGTACATGAGGTAATTAATAAGATGAATGGAATATTGTCCTTCATTGCTAGAGGGATGAAAGTTAAAAATAAGGAGGTTATGCTGCAGCTATACAGGGTGCTGGTGAGGCCATTCCTGAAGTACTGTTTACAGTTTTTGCCGCCTTAATTGAAAAAGGATGTACTAGCACTTGAAGGGGGTGCAAAGGAAGTTCTGGGGTTGAGAGGGTTGGCCCATGAGGAGATATTAAGGAGAGTGGGACTATAGTCACTGGAATTTATAAGAATGAGGAGGGATCTTACAGAAACATAAAACTATGACATTGAATAGATAAGATGAAAGCAGGAAGGTTGTTCCCACTGGTGAGTGAAACTAGAACCGGGGGGCACAGCCCCTTGTTAACATTTTAGGTACAATGCCCCTTCCTCAGAACAGTTCGGAGGAAGAATCACCAGACCCGAAACGTTTACTTCGATTTCTCTTCACAGACGATGCCAGATCTGTTGAGCTTTACCAGCAACCTCCATTTCAGCTTCTACAGCAATGGTTCATTTTTTAAAGGGGAAGGCGTGATGATACTATGGTTTTAAGATACTATGGTTTTTATCCTTTTTTAATGAAGAGAGGTTGAGACAGAGATACCAAGCAGTCTGTTCCAAGCTAATAAATTAAACAATTTGTGAGACTTTGGGTTTTTTTTTTTGAAGTTGGAACAATAGAGGCAACATGAACGGGTGGGGTCAAGCTCCCACAGAAGCAGGATTTTAATTTGAGTTTCAGTAGTTGCCGGGGTTTGGAAGTTGCTATACATTTCTCCTTGCTACAGCAAAATGCTTGAGTTCTTTTTCTCTCAGAGTTTGACCAATCGAATTGCATCGGGAACATAATGCCTTCCGCTTGATTTAAAAATAAGAAAAACTTGGGGTCATCTTTCTTTTTAATATATTTTGAGGGGATTTGGTTTGGTCCATGACACTAACGCATTTATTTCTGAGTATAACTGAGTTCTCAACTGGTTATCTCTCTGACATTCCTGCTCTTGCATATTAAATTTGCATTGTCTGGTGTTCCGGAATGTATTTAAACTGAATCATTTTTCAATTTGCACTATATAGTCCTTTAATTATTTTATAGGCATAAATCAGATGAGCCCACGTGTCTAACTCACCATCCTTGCCATGTTTCACCGGCTGCCTGTGCCCCAGTGAATTGCTCTTAAGAACTTCATCCTAATTTTCTTCATCTTTTCCAACCATACATCTCCATAAATGTCCTCTACTTCTTCAACAGTGAAAGGCCCCTCATTAAGTGCTCCCTTCGCTCTACTACAGTGACTCACAAGTCATTTAACTGAGCAATGCACGTTGACAAAGTCATAAGAAGTGCAAACAATGCAGTTAGGTTTATTTCAAGAGGGACAGAATTCAAGAGCAAGCAAATTATGTTAAACTAATAGAGCACCATATTTGGGACTATACTTAGAATGAAATTTGCAGTTTTGGTCTTTGGACTGCAAAGAAAAGATATGGTAAAACTGAAAAATAGACTTAATGTGATTGTACCACAGGAAACACAACTGTCAACTATCCAGAAAGACTGAAGAGGGGCTCTTTTCCTTGGAAAAGAGTAAACTGGGGGTTGGGGGCACGGTTGGAATACTGAGGAATTCACAATTCTGACAGGGTTCAATACAGTCAATGCAGAGAAGGTATGTCTGTTTGTTGGGAAGTCCAACACTAATGATCATTAATGTAAGATATTCTGTAACACAGCAAAACAGCTCATTCTAGCACAACTAACACAAAGAATTGCAGATGAGGAGATATGAAACAAAGAAAGGTAGAAATTGCTGGAGAAACTGAGCAAGCCTGGCAGCATTAGTGGAGAGAGTTCGGAGTTAATGTTTCGAGTCCAGGGACCGTCCTTCAGAACTGATAGCAGCTCAGAAAAGGTGATATTCATCCTGCTGATGGGGTGGTGGTAGTTAAGTTGATGGGAAAAAGAGTGAACGATTACTGGGGTCCAGACAGAGAACTGATTTTCCAGTTGTGCTGCCAGTTTCAGTGCAGGTAGTTAGCAGCAGCTAATGACTATTGAGAGCAGCTCCTCTTTGAGAAGGACAGACTGCCTTTCAGAGGAGCAGGCTAGCTGCTCCACATGCTATTACTGCTGCTCAGTCCCCTACTGTGTACCCCATCTGAACCAACATCACTAAAAGGTAGATCTAGAAGCATTGTGAAAGTTTGTGAGTTGCCTGCTATCATGCACAGTCAGGTCTTGAACTACAACCTCCATGTCCCCATCTCCAAAAATAGCCATAAAAAAATTTAGCCTTTAAAGTCATCAGGACTTAGATATGAAGTTTTAAAAAGTTGTGTTCTTTTTGTTGTCGTGAGAAGGTTAGAATGAGCTGTAAATTGATTTCAATCCATTGGTTATTTTGCATGAAAGTGCGCCAGATTTAAAACGTTGTGATAAATGAGAGGAAATAGAGACAGCTGCATCTCTGTTCTAGTAGACTTTCAGGTTTCTTTGCATTCCATTACTGAATTTCTTCCTGGCACTTAATTTCTCAAGAAAGGCTTCCTTGTGTTGATCTTACTAAGATTATGAAACCGAGGAGAAAGTGAGGTCTGCAGATGCTGGAGATCAGAGCTGAAAATGTGTTGCTGGAACAGCGCAGCAGGTCAGGCAGCATCCAGGGAACAGGAGAATCGACGTTTCGGGCATAAGCCCTTCTTCAGGAATGACCCTCATTCCTGAAGAAGGGCTTATGCCCGAAACGTCGATTCTCCTGTTCCCTGGATGCTGCCTGACCTGCTGCGCTGTTCCAGCAACATATTTTCAGCTAAGATTATGAAACCATCTAGTGGCTGATTATTTTAACGTAACCCTTTCTCCCATAAATGTGCACAAGGTATATTCAATTATTTGCCTTTATACTTTCTTTATGGCTTGATATCATTTGATATTTTAATAAGCAGTAAATTGAAATTTCATTTTCAATGCTTTTATTCAGAGAATCATAAAATCTTTAACAGGAAAGAGCCTTATTAGAACAAACAAGGTGCATAATGCACAGTCCTATACAAATAAATTCATATATTTTAGTACAGCAACCATGGAAACTATGACAGCTTTCAACTTGTGTTCCATTTCTAACCTTGCATTAAACTATGATGAGATAAAGGCTATCACTCTTTAGGTGGGGCAGCTTATGAATCCCGGTGTGTCTTAAGGGACCATTGCAATTCAGCTTCACCCAAGTCAGACAGCCTGCAGATTTCATACAAATATCCAACAGGACTGGTTTAACTGGATGTTTGCCTCAAAAATAGTTTGCTTGCTACAAAACTAGAGTTATTTATCAGTCTGTAAGGGATCATGGATTTAGCCAGTCTCCATTGTTAATGGCTCAAAAGACCAGAAGGAACCGCATGAGTAAATAAAATGCCTCCACAGTAGAGAATTCATCCTCCAACCTCAGAGCGTATTCAACCTTTGGACCCTTTTGTTTTATTTGCATTGCTGGGAAAGCAGCTATAGTTTGAAGTCAAGGTTAACAATCAATTCACTGGATTCAACAGGCTCAGTGTAAATGATTGTAATGCAACCAAGGCAAGAGTTCAGTATGTGTGTGCAGACCTGATCTGATGACTACAGTCACAATTTGAGCTGACCCTCATTCTCTGCTGAGAAAGAAGTCACATTTTCCTGCTTTTGTGTAGTTTGAGGGTTGTATGAATTTTCTAGAAAAGGTACAATTTCTGCCACACAGTGTCAGGCATTGACCATCTGCAACATGCCTATGGCCTTCAATGGCATTATCATCACTGAATCTCTCACTGTCAACTATGTGAGGAATATCATTGGCCAGAACCAAACAGGACCAGCTATATAAATATTGTGGCTTCAAAAGCTAGTCAGAGACTGGAAATTCTATGGCAAGTAACTCACATCTAGTTTCTGCAGTGCCCATCCATTATCTACAAGGAACAAGTCAGAGTCAGGTGAAGAAGCACTCTCTACTTATCTGGATGGGTGCAGTTCCAACAGCACTGAAGAAGTTTGACATCGAGGAGAAAGCAGGCACCTCATGCAGCATTTTCAACATTCATTCCTTTCACCATGAAAACACAATAGCAGCAGTGTGTACCATCCACAAGAAAACACTGCAACAACTCACTAAGGCTCCTTCAGCATCACTTTCCAAACCAATGACTATGGCCACCTGATACATTTGAGAAAGACTACCTGTAAAGTCCCCTCCAACCTACATGTCATCCTGATTTGGAAATATATCACCATTCCTTCTCAGCTACTATGTCAAATTCTAACAGCATAGTGGGTGTCTCTACACTAAAAGGGCAGAAAAAGTTCATGAAGGTGGCTGATCATTACTAAGGCGATTAGGGATGGGGTACTCTCATGAATCACTCAAGAATGCTATGGAGCAGCACTGTAGCTCAGTGGTTAGCACTGTTGCCTCTCAGCACCAGGGACGCAAGTTCAATTCCAGTCTCGGGTGGAGTTTGCACATTCTCCCTGTGTCTGTGTGGGTTTCCTCTGGATGCTCCGGTTTCTTCCCAAAGTCCAAAGTTGTTCAGGTTGGGTGAATTGCCCATCGAGTTCAGGAATGTGTAGGTTAGGTGCATTTGTTATGGGAAATTTAGGGTTGCAGGGTGGGGGAGTGGGATACTCTCTGGGAGGTCAGTATAGACTTGTTGGGCCTAATAGCCTAATCCCTACACTGTATGGATTCTATTATAATCCATGGCTGCTTTATCCTGGATGGTGCAAACTGAGCGTTTTTGGAGCTGCACCCTTCCAGGCCACTTATTCCATCATGCTCTTGACTGTGCCTTGTAATGGTGGACAGGTTTTTTTTGGGGGGTGTGAGTGGAGAAAGTGGTAGAAGGGTCGGGGCGCAATTACTCAGCACAGAACTCCTAGAGTCAACTAAATTGCTGTTTGCCTGGAACCAATTTGGCCAGATCAGGTAGATTTCCTACCCTAAAGGGCAGATTTTAGAATAAATCACAATTGCCATTAAGCTATCCTTTTTCAGGTCAGATTTTTATTGAATTTGAATTTCATCACCTGCTGTTCTGGAATTTGAACCCTTGTCCCTGGACAATAGTCTGAAGTTGTGGATTTCTAGTCAGGTTACATTATCGCAATAGAAGCACCTTCCCTCCGTTTATTTGCATAACAGTGTTGAGTGGGGTCCCACAGGGCTCTGTTCTTTGGTCTCTGCTCTTTGTAGTTTTTTTCAATGACTTGGATGACGAGGTTGAGGGGTGGGTTAGTAAATTTGCACATGACACATAGGTTGGAGGTGTCATTGATAGTATAAAGGGAGACATAGACAGGATGCAGAGCTGGGCTGAGAAATGATATATGGAGTTCAACCTGGATAAATGCAAAGTGATGCATTTTGGGAGGTCGAACCCGAATGCTGAATATAGGATTAAAGACAGGATTCTTGGCAGTGTGGAGGAACAGAGGGATCTGAGTACGCAAGTACATAGATCCCTCAAGGTTGCCACCTAAGTGGATAGGGTTGTTAAGAAAGCACATGGTGTTTTGGCTTTCAATAACAGAGGGATCGAGTTTAAGAGCCACGAGGTTTTGCTACAGCTCTACAAGTCCCTGGTGAGACCACACTTGGAATATTGTGTCCAGTTCTGGTCGCCCTACTATAGGAAAGATACAGAGGCTTTGGAGGGGGTGCAAAGAAGGCTTACCAGGATGGACTTGCCTTATGAAGCAAAATCGAATAAGCTCAGACTTTTCTCTCTGGAGAGAAGGAGGATGAGAGGAGACCTGATCGAGGTGTACAAAATAATGAGTGGAATAGATAGAGTCAATAGCTAGAGACTTTTCCTCAGGGCAGGATTGACTGGTACGAGGAGTCATAGTTTGAAGATATTAGGAGGAAGGTATAAAGGAGACGTCAGAGGTAGGTTCTTTACGCAGAGAGTTGTGAATGCATGGAATGCGTTGCCAGTGGGGGTGGTGGAAGTAGGGTCATTAGGGACATTTAAGTGACTGCTGGACACACACATGGATAGTTGTGAGTTGAAGGGGGCGTAGGTTAAGTTACTATATTTTACATTTGGATTAAACCTCAGCACAACATTATGGGTCAAAGGGCCTGTTCTATGCTATACTTTTCTATGTCCTATGTTCTATGGCTGAACTTCTGTTCGTATGTTATTTTCATGGTTTATAGATAATCAACAACAATGAGAGCAACTCTTCATGTACTGGAAACCACTTTATACAGACTGATCAAACAAAAATTGGTTATAAGGATCAATGATCTTACATTCTGTCAAAGATATGGATTTTAAGAAGAGTTTGATTTTTGATTTGATTTGATTTAGATTTATTATTGACATATGTACCTAAGTACAGTGAAAAGTTTTGCTTGGCATGCAGTAGAGGTAGATCATGCCATACAAAGGTTATAGGGTGATTGAATAGAACAAGGGATACAGAATTACGGCTGCAAAGAAGGCGCACAAAAAGCAAGATCAACATTAGATTTGAAATTTGAGAGGTTCATTCAGAAGTCTAATATCAGCAGGGAAGGAGCTGTTCTTGAACCTGTTGGTTTGTGTGTTTAAGATTCTGTATCTTCTGCCTGATAGAAGAGGTGGAAAGAGATTATAGCCGGTGTGGGAGGGGTCTTTGATGATGCTGCCTTTCCGCAGCATTGAGATGTGTAGATGGAGACAATGGATGGAAGTTTGGCTTGCATGATGGCCTGGTTCACAATTTCCTGTTGTTTTTTACAGTCCTGGGCAAAGCAGTTGCTGAACCAAAATGTGATGCACCCAGATAGAATGCTTTCTATGGTGCATCTATAAAGGTTGGTAAGGGTCCTTATGGACATGCCAAATTTCCTTAGCCATCTGAGGATGAAGAGACGTTGTTGTGCCTTCTTGATCGTTGCATCAACGAGTGAGGTCCAGGACAGATTGTTGTGGCAGACTGTCAATCCTCGGAACTTGACATTCTTGACCATCTCCACCTTAGCTCCATTGATGCAGATAGGGAAATCACCTCCTTCCTGCTTCCTGAAGTTGATGATTAGCCCTTTAGTTTTGCTGACAATGAGGGAGAGATTGTTACTTTTGCACCACATCACCAAGTACTCCATCTCTTTCCTGTATTCTATCTAGTCATTGTTTGATATTCAGGAGAAAGTGAGGACTGCAGATGCTGGAGGTCAGAGCTGAAAAATGTGTTGCTGGAAAAGCGCAGCAGATCAAGCAGCATCAAAGGAGCAGGAGCAGGAGAATTGACGTTTCGGGCATAAGCCCAAAGAAGGGCTTGTGCCCGAAACGTCGATTCTCCTGCTCCTTTGATGCTGCCTGACCTGCTGCGCTTTTCCAGCAACATATTTTTCAGCATTGTTTGATATTCAGCCTACAATGGTTGAGGAGAGAAGCATGGGAATTTAGAAAAAAACTGCCCGAGTGTGAGACAAAGGAAGCTGAAAGTAAGTTGTGAATGATGGGGGGTGTAGGAAGGGCAGGTGATGGTGATGTATAAAAGGCCGAAGTCAGAGGAATAGAGTATTTGGGGACATTGCTGTAGGGTTATCAATGTAGAAAAGTGTATTGGATCAAAAAGACTGGCACTTGCTCTATTTATAGTCTGCATATGATTTTCTTTGCCAGCATATTACTTACAAATTGTACATCAAATTATTACACCACATGTTCTTATTAGATATTTGATCATTCCCTCAAAGATTTACAATGTATACCAATACACTCATCTATACATACTTCAAATTTAATCAGACTGTTATGTATTAAACTGGTTTTCAAGCCTCTTTCTCGGCATTGGCATTCTTCAGATAAAATCAACTCATTTTTTTTGTGTGTGGTATGTTTCTTGGTTATTTATGCACACAACGTGCATATCATTAAAGTCATTGCAAATATAAATATCTGTGGGTTTTTGAGTGTTTCCCAGGTTCCATTTTTGTTTCAGTAACCAACATGCCTTTCTAAAAGATGAAAGACTTAACAAACAATCCAGGTCTTTTTCAATGTATAATTTCAGTTACATCACACTGTTAACTTTTGCTTTAAGTACTGTGTCCTACAATTTCATACCACACAACCACCTGATGAAGGAGCAGCACTCCGAAAGCTAGTACTTTCAAATAAACCTGTTGGACTATAACCTGATGTTGTGAGATTCTTAACTCAGAATGTCTGGCTATTGATTTTTGCAAATGATTCAGCCTAATACTGACTGGATGCGGCTTAGATCTGATCCATTGGTGTGACATCCCTTACCTCTGTCTATTACCTACTGCTGATGCTGTTTGGTTAGCAAGTAGTCCTTTGTTTTAGCTTCACCAGGTTAACGCATCAGTTTTAGGTATGTCTGATACTGCTTCTAGCACGCCTTCCTGCATTAGGGTCGGTCTCCTGGCTTGATTGTAATGGTTGCAGATTGCATTTGAGTACAATTCTGCTGTGGTTGTTGGCCCACAGATCCTCACATGTGCCCAGATTTCTAGATCTATTTGAAGTCATCCCATTTAGCATGGTGGTAGTGCCGCACAATTTGGTGCAGGGTATCCTCAATGTGAAGATGGGACTTCATCCTTTAAATGATTGTGTGGTGGTCATTCTTATGAAGACTATTATGGACATCTGCATCTGTAGCAGGCAGAAAAGATCAAGTGTGTTTCTTTTCCCTCTCGGTCATTTCAGAGGGCAGTTAAGAATCAACCAAACTGTTGTGAGTCTGGATTCACATACAGGCCAGACCGGATAAGGACAGCGGTTTTCCTTCCGGATAGGATATTAGCGAGCCAGTTGGGCATTTTTCAATGACAATTAACAATGGTTTCATGTCATCTTTAGATTTTGTTTAAAGTCCAGAATTCGCATAAATTCAAATTTGACTATCTCCTATGATATCCCAGGATTTAGCCAAGCCCATGTCAACAGATGCTAATATCTCTGGGTTACTAATTCAACAGCAATGCAACTATGCCATCTCTTCCCCATATCCTATTGATTGAAACAAAAAACAAGACTGCTGGAGAAACAGCAGTTGATGTCGAGAGAAACAGTTATTGTTTCAAGTCTAATATGATTTTTATCAGAACTAAAGAGTGGTTGAAAAGTCATGGATTTTATGATGGTGAGGAAGGAGGAGAGTTAAGACCATAAAACATAAGAGTGGAAGTAAGGCCATTAGACCCATTGAGTCCACTCCGCCTGGCTGACAGACATTTCAATGTCATTTACCCGCACTCCCACCGTATCCCTTAATTCCTTGTGAGATTAAGAGTTTATCAATCTCTGCCTTAAAGACATTTAAAATCCCAGCCTCCACTGTACTCAATGGCAATGAATTCCACAGGCCTACCACTCTCTGGCTGAAGAAATGTCTCCTCATTTCCATTTTAAATTGACCCCCTCTAATTCGAAGGCTGTGCCCACGGGTCCTAGTATTCCCGCCTAACAGAAACAAACTCTCAGCGTCCACTTTTTTCAAGCCATGCATTATCTTGTAAGTTTCTGTTAGATTTTCCCTCAACCTTCTAAACTCGAATGAATACAATCCCAGTATCCTCAGCTGTTAATCGTATGTTAGGCCTACCATTCCAGGGATCATCCGTGTGAATCTCCGCTGGACACGTTCCAGTGCCAGTATGTCCTTCCTGAGATGTGGGGCCCAAAAGTGGACACAGTATTCTAAATGTGGCCTAACCAGAGCTTTATAAAGTCTCAGTAGCACATCGCTGCTTTTACATTCCAACCCTCTTGAGATAAATGACATAATTACATTTGCTTTCTTAACCACGGACCCAACCTGCAAGTTAACCTTTAGAGAATCCTGGACTAACACCCCCATTCCCTTTGTACTTTGGCTTTATGAGTTTTCTCACTGTTTAGAAAATAGTCCATGTCTGTATTCATTTTTCCAAAGTGCAAGACCTTGCAGTTGCTCACATGAATTTCATCAAGTGCAAGACCTTGCAGTTGCTCACATGAATTTCATCAGCCATTTCCTGGACCACTCTCCTAAACTATCTAAATCTTTCTGCAGCCTCCCCACCTCCTCAGAACTATTTGCCTGTCCACCTAACTTTGTATCATCGGCAAACTTCGCCCGAATGCCCCCCCATCCCTTCATCCAGATCATTAATATATAAAGTAAACAGCTGCGGCTCCAACACTGAACCCTGCGGGACCCCACTTTTCACCAGCTGCCATTCTGAAAAAGAACCTTTTATCCCAACTCTCTGCCTTCTGCCAAGCAGCCAATCCTCAATCAATGTCAGTAGCTCACCTTGAACATCATGGGCCCTCACCTTACTCAGCAGCCTCCCGCGAGGCACCTTACCAAAGGCCTTTTGGAAGTCTAAGTAGATAAAATCCACTGGGTTTCCCTGGTCTAACCTACTTGTTACCTCTTCAAAGAATTCTAACAGGTTTGTCAGGTAGATGGAACAAAAGGTTAAAGGGCCAGGGACCAGTTAGTTCAGTTGGCTGGACGGCTGGTTTGTGAACTTCAAGAAATATGTCAGACACAGTTCAGGATCCTGCCAACCAGAATGGAGGAATGGTGGAGAAATAAGAGTAGGGTAGAAAAAGAAACTCATCTTTTGAAGAGACAGGAAGACATGTTGGAAGTGGCATTGTGGAAGATAACATAATTGGAACATATGTGACATAGACAGTGGAATGATGGAAAAGGAATGGGTCATTTTTGGACACAGGGTGTGATATGGCTGTGACAGTCATGAATATTAATAGATAGCCTATCATTAGAAATGGAAACAGAGAAGTCAAGGGAGAGAAGGATAGTGACAGACATGTCCAAGGTGAAGGTGAGCAAAGAATGGAAATTAGAAGCAACACTGAAAATGTTGAGGGAAGATCCACAAACTCTGTAGTCAACTCAATTTACCATTGAACTTAATGCTGAAATGCAGATCACAAGATTCTACATATTTGTTGGAGTGCAATTTTTAGTGTAAATTGCAGAAAAAAACTTCAGGGCAAATGTTTATGATTGTTTTTAAAATACAGTTGTTGAGAGCCAGCTTTTACCATTCCATCGAGTCGAATATTCTATTCTGGCAAAAGGTCGATGATCTTGAACGTGAACTTTTTCTCTCAATCTAGGTACTGCCAATTTCCAGCATTTATCATATTTTATTTTGTTTTATTTTTAATATTTCACACTTTGTGTCTTTTTCCTTCTGATTACATATTGTGCACCTTATTGTCCTTCTTCATAACTTCATGCTGTGGTTTTTGTAATTCATTTTGAATTTGTGATTAAAAACCCATCATCTATTCTGGACGTACTGTCAACTTAGTGATCATGTTTATTAATATGCTGTATAGATTTGTTTTGAATTATGTAGAAGTATGTAGATATTGTACTTGGCTGATGTTGTTACTTACTCTTCATTTATACATTAGACACAGGAGGCAAAATTTGATTCTATTTCAAAAATGCCCCATTGGCTGTAATGTACTTTGAGATGGACAGATGTAATATGTTTCACAAAGTCCTTCTTTCCTTTTGTAAGCAAAAGAAATGGGAATTCTATGTATCCCTCTGCCATTATCATTTTCCTAGCAAAAACAGATTGTGGGAAATTTCATGCTTCAAAGCTACAGAATTTGACCATGATATTCAATTTAAATTGTATCTATTGACCTAATTTATCAGAAAGTTGATACTGTGTTTCCTGATCACTAACTAATTCATATTTCAATTGATTCAGTGAATTGAAGCATGCTGTAGATTTCTGATATCCCAGTCTGTGAGTTTCTGTGATGCTGATATCTAGTAATACATGTGATCAGTGTCTACTATAGGTCTTTATTGAACAATTCATCAGTGACTATTATAAATGGTTATTGACCTGACTTGTCAGTGTCGAATGTACATCTCAATTGACCCCTCCAATAAGTGCCAAATTTAGATGGCAATTGTCCTAGTTGATTATTGTCGGATTCAGGATGCAATTGATTTTGTTATGCAACATTGGGTCCCTATTTGGTGAGTGTCACTGTTAGGGATTTCTCTAAATATCATTGAGCATTGCTTGATATTGAAATGCTTAATGATTGTAATGTGTAATCCTGATCAGTCTTTTAATGAAGATCTGATCTGGACCATTATTAGCCTTGCTAATCAGTAACTTCTACCATTTACACTTACCCACCTGATCAATAATCAATAGAAACGGGAAAAACTGTTCGTAATGAAACAGTTAATTTATCGGGAAATTTCACACTACATTTCTTTAGTTTATTGTTAAATAATCTAAAGCAAAAACAGAGTTAATACGTGTATTAAAACAACATCCAGATGTATTTCACAACATAGACTATATTGTTTGTTTCAAATCCCGCTGAGAGTAATTTCACTGTCCCAAATTGTCTAATAAATTTTAGTTGGGCTATCTGATTGATGTTTGCACTTTCTATTTATAGCTCTGATCAATATTCATGAGGTCTCGTCCTATTAAGTTTCCATTAGCAGCTACGGACAGTGCCTATGTGTAGACTTCTATTTATGTTGTTGGTTAATTTTCTAATGCAGATTTTAACAGATGTAGATTTTCATAAATCTGTTTCTTGACGTTCATTCCTATTCACTCTTTGATCTGCTTTTGTAATAATGCATTCCATTTATTCCTCTGAGGCCAAATTCTGCAATGATGATCTCTGTTAACTTAATAATCCAATTAACTCTGGCTCCATGTGTAATAAGACCAAGTCCACACTCATCTGAGTGAATATTATCAGGAATTATTCACCATAACCATTTAAATGAATGGTGAGAAAGGACTTCTTTGCACAAGCTCAGGCTCAAATTTTGTGTGATCTGACATCACTATGGCAGCTCAGTGGTTAGGAGTGCTGCCTCACAGCATCAAGAACCTGGGTTCAATTCCATCCTCGACAACTATTTGAGTGGACTTTGCAATTTCCACCATGTCGAAGTGGGTTTCCTCCAGATGCTGTGCTTTCCTCTCACAGTCCACAAATGTACAGGTCGGGTGGACTGGTCATACTAAGTTGCCCATTGTGTCCAGGGATGTACAGGCTAGATGAATTAACCATGGAAAATGCAGAGTTACGGGGATAAGGTAGGAGGATGGATCAGGGAGAGTTGCTTTTCAGAGGGTCAGTGTGAACTCAAAGCGTTGAGTGGCCTGTAGGGATTCTATGATTCTATGACATTGCTCCATTTAAACATGCTCAGTAGCTATGCTTAGAGTAAAAATGTCCCTTCTGGTGCCGTGGCAGTGTCCCTATTTCTGAGCCAGGAGACCTGTATTCAAGTCCCACCTGCTCCAGAGGTAAGTAACAACATCTCTTAACAGGTTGTTAGAAAATACGTACAATAAAGTCTTTAGTCTGCACCATGTATCGACCTCTTGATCAGGTAGATTATTATGTGGTCGTAAAATTTGAATACACTTTCTAGAGTAAAATGCCACTTAAAGAAGGAAAGACTGAGGTACCAAAGGTGGGGTTTAAAGTTGTAATACCAATTTAGTCCATGGTTAATCCAAGACACCATCTTTATAATGATGCTGAAGCATGTGGTAGCAGTGGGCACCCACAGGTCTGGTAAAAAGGGCCTGCCACTTTACATCTCTGTGTGGCATTCTGTTGACTATCACTTGACTGCTTTTTTTTGGTGACTAAATAAAACATCAATGTTAATTTCATGCACTACTTAAAAGAATATACACTATTTCATGTTTGCTACTTGTGGACCAGTGAAGACGACCCCAGAAACACACTGCAACATGTTCACTAGCACTTGGATGTCATTTGGAGTAACCAGGAGAAAGGAAGTCTAGTGGGGACACCTTGGCCCATTCAAACTGTACGAAGATGACATGAGGCCATGCAGAACATCAGCTGCTGTAAGACAGAGTCAGCAGAAAAGGAACATAAAGTAGCAATCTTTCCCTCCAACTAGATCTCTTCAAAATGAAATTCTAGTGCAGTGTCTAAGAACCTGTGCAACCTCCTCTCAATCGCTGAACTATCTTATAACATGCTGTATTGTACCAGGCTGGAACACTCCACACTCCCCTAGCGCAAATGTACATGAGGAAGCAGTTTTAGCATCCCACTCTCACAATGCCTCCACTAACCCTACGTTGATTGAGGGACAACTTGCCAGCCATCCAATAAACAGAAATGATCTCCAACTAAATATTGGGAACAGTGAAAATATTGTCTTCAGTCCCTGTACATTCTCTGCTCCCTCACTACTGGCACAACCCCTCTCCTGGCAGATCCTAGACTGTCCTTAGGCAGTTGATCATAAGTTGAGCTTTCAAATATTTATTCACATTGCAACTGAGACCACTTATTCCTGACTGTGAAACGCTGTTCAATTCGGTCTCATTGCAACTTTTGTTGCTGAAACATTCATTCATGTTTTTGTTGCCTTCAGGCTTAGCTATTCTAATACACCCCCACTTGGACTTCCACGTGCTAATTATCTGCTAACTAGAGATAATCCCAAATGTTCCACCCTATGTACTACTCGCATCAAACTCCTATTTGTACATTACCCCGAGCTCCCAGTTAAACAGCAATCAATTTTAAATTCTCATCCTTGTTTCCACAGTCTGGTCTGTCCATATCTCTGCAATCTCCTCCTATTCTATAATCCATTGGCAAACCTGTATTCCTTTACTACTGCAGCCACGCTTTAAATTGCCAAGATCTAAATTCTGGAATTCACTCCCTAAACTTCTCCACCTCAATACTTTGCTTTCTTCCTTCAAGATCTTCCTCAAATCTTCAACTGAAAGCAGAGTACTGGAAATCTGAAATAAAAGTATAACCCGGAAGGCTACAGCTAAGGTGAGACAGTTTGTTTTAAAATTACTTACCGGTAGCGGTGTTTTTTTTTCTCTTCACAGAAAGAGCGGGAGCAGCAGGGGGAAGTGACGATGACCAGAGGGGCAGCCGGGAGCTGGTGTAGCGCAAGCTTACCTGGGTAGGTTTTTTTTCCTATAAAAGCGCTCAGAGTTAGAACAAACAGAGTTGTTGTCTCTGGTTTGTTACCGGTGCCACGTGATAGAGAGTCGAGGAATAGGGAGAGAGAACAGTTAAATGCGTGGCTACAGGGATGGTGCAGGAGGAAGGGATTCCGGTATCTGGATAACTGGGGTTCTTTCTGGGGAAGGTGGGACCTCTATAAACAGGATGGTCTACACCTGAACCTGAGGGGCACCAGTATCCTTGGGGGGAGGTTTGCTAGTGCTCTTGGGGAGGGGTTAAACTAA
>NC_057720.1:26008730-26032745 GCF_004010195.1 Chiloscyllium plagiosum | reverse complement strand
TCATGGAATGCCCTGCCAGTAGCAGTGGTGGACTCTCCCTCTTTATGGGCATTTAAACGGGCATTGGATAGGCATATGGAGGATAGTGGGCTAGTGTAGGTTAGTTGGGCTTGGATTGGCGCAATATCCAGGGCCAAAGGGCCTGTACTGCGTTGTATTTTTCTATGTTCTATGTTCTATAAAATGCTGGAGAGATAAACTCAGCAGGTCTGGCAGCATCTGTGGAGACAAAAACAGAGTTCACGTTTTCAGTCCAAATGCTCATTTTTGGAATAGAATGAGCAACATTCCTGTTTTTTTAAAAAAAATTAATTCAAGGGATATAGTTGCTGCTGACTAGACCATTTCTTGTCCATCCCTAGTTGCCCTTGAAAAGGTGGTGGTGACTTCTTGAACTGCTGCAGTCCATTTGGTAATGGAGTTATTCCTAGATTTTGACCTGCTGATACTGAAGGAATGACAATTTATTCCAAGTCAGGATGGTGAGTGGCTTGGAGGGCAAATTGCAGGTGGTGGTATTCCCATGTATCTGCTGTCCTTATGCTTCTAGATGGCAGTAGTAAGGTTTTGGAAGGTGTTGTCTAAGGAGCATTGGTGAATTTCTGCAGTGCACCTTGTAAGTAGTACGCATGCTATGACTGAGCTTTGGTGGAGGGATTGTAGATGTGGTGCCAGTCAAGCAGGTAGCTTTGTCTTGCAAGGACAATTTTAACTTAACTTTATATAATCGCTCTCAAACGTAGTGTGGTTAATGTACACAGTTGTCCTAACTGAGATCAACACTGTAGTGTGGGACCTATTGTTCTGAAGACGAATCTCTACACTTGAAACATTAACTCTGTTTCTCTCTCACAACAAAACAGAAATTGATGGAAAATCTCAGCAGGTCTGGCAATATCTGTGGAGAGAAATTAAAGTTAACATTTCAGAGACAGTGACCCTTCTTCAGAACAGATGGCAGTTGGAAAAAAGTTGTTGTTTTTATGCAGAAGAAATGGTAGGTGGAAGGGGTAAGGAGTAAACAATGGGTAGAGATAGAGCCCAAAGAGAGAGAGAAGAGCAGTTGGACAGTCAAAGGAGTGGATAATATTCTGGATTAGTGGTGATGGAAGAGCGCAGCAGTTCAGGCAGCATCCGAGGAGCAGTGGATATAGTCAGCCTAGGAGAATGAATAGCTACTAATGGGGACTATTGGTGACTAACAATGGATTGTATGTAACAGCGGACTGTATGATAACAAGGCCTACTAGTGTGTGAGGGTTAGGGTAAGGACATGGGTGCTGTTGCTGTCTGGTGCACTGACCTCTACTTTGCAGAGGCTCAGAGCCAGCTCTCAGATACTCTCTCCTGCCTCCCTCTGGACCATGACCCCACCATGAACCATTAGGTTACCATGTCCACAATAGTCACTAAACTCATTTCATCTGGTGATCCCCACCTCCCTCCCCACTGCCTCCAAGCTCACAGTCTCCCAACCCCACACAGCTCGCTTCTACCTCCTTCCAAAAACCCACAAGCAGGACTACCTAGGAAAACCCAATGTTTCTGCTTGCTCTTGCCCCCCCAGAACTCATCTCTTTCTACCTCGACTTGGTTTTTTTACTCCTCCCTGTCCAGTCCCTTCCTACTTATATCTGCAATTCCTCATACGCTTTGTGTCAGTTTCAAAATTTCCAGTTTGTATGCTCCAGCTGCCTCCTCTTAACCATGGACGTGCAATCCCTTTACACATTCATCCCCCATCAGAATGGTCTCAAAGGTCTCCACTTCTTCCTGGAACAAAGGCCCAGAACCTTCCACACTCTCCTCTGCCTGGCCGAGCTCGTCCTCACCCTGAACAACTTCTCTATTAACTCCTTTCACTTTCCTCAGGTCAAAGGGGTGGAAATGCATAGGCCCCAGTTATGCCTGTCTCTTCACGGAGTACATGGAACATTCCTTGTTCCAGTCCAATTTTGGCACCCATTCACAACTCTTTCTCTGATGTATCAATGATACCATCAATGCTGTTTCTCTTACTTGTCCAGAATTGGAAATGTTTATCAGTTTTGCTTCTAATTTCCACCACTCTCAACATCACCTGGTCCATTCAGACTCCTCCCTTCCCTTTCCAACATCTCTGTTTCTATTTCCAGGGATACACTGATCATCAATGTTCACCATAAACCCACTGACTCCCACAGTTACCTTGACTATACATCCTCACACTCTGCTTTCTGTAAAGACAGTATTCCATTCTCCCAGTTCATCCAGCTCCGTCATATGTGTTCTGATGATGCCAATTTCAAAAAAGGGCCCTCCAAAATGTCCACCTTCCTCCTCAACCAAGGATTCCCCAGCGCCGTTGTTGACAGGGCCCACAGCCGGGTCTGACCCAACTCCCAAATACACATCGGCAGCACTTGATTGTGAACCTATAGGTTTTTATTTTAACACCTCCAGGCAAATTTAGATTTAAAAAAAAAATTCTCTGCCCCCTCCAGGTATGATGGCGGCCATTTATTTATTTCAACTGTACTTTTGTGATTCAGATGGAAAGACAAAGCAGAGTCGTAGGCTAAGCTTGGTAAATTAGGAGACACTCAAATCTTCCTTGTTGGCCTCTTGTTGACCTCATCAATTCTGAGCTTCCACTGATTATCTAACTCTTTCACTGAAGTCTTCATCTCCCAACACTACCCCAATAGTAACTGTAAATAATACCCCCACACAGCAACTCATGCCCTTCCTTGGACTACTGTGTCCCACATTTATTTTGATTTGCTGCATCAGAATTATTGCCCCTTCCACAACCCAGTTTCCTGCCTCCCAAACTTCCCTCCCACAGCGCTGCCCCCTGATAACCCACCTTGACTGTTGTGAATAGGCCTCCAGGTCTCTGTGTGGCACACCCTTCTGACTAACTTAAATAAGGAACCTTGAGAGATCAGATTCCTGACTGATATCCAAGTAGCTTGTCAGTTAACCTATTTGAAATGCCCAGACAGTTGCACCAGAGTGTAAAATGAGTGACCCACTCCCTAGACTGCAATGACATGGAACAGCTGCTCTGACCTTGGATGTTCTAAGAGGCTGACTGACCACATCCAAGTTCCTGGATTGAGACTGGATGATGCTCTTGACTTACTGTGCTGGTACAGTACTATGAGTCATGACTGGTGACATTTCCACTGAATTTGACTGAGGACTACTCAGTCATTTAATTGACCCTGTCATTTAATTGAAGCACCAGCAATACACTCTCTGTGTAAACAGAACATGGTACAGGTGTAACAATGATGTAGTTCATTGCTGTTCAGCAACATATCTATTGCACTTGACTGATCATTACTGATGGCTGACACGCTGCCTGGCTTTGTGTTGGCTTTAAAAGGCAAGGTAAGATAGAAGTAATGTCAGCTTATCGGTTCTGAATGAGACGGCAAAGCAGAAATGCTGTGAGCATCCAAGGTGCAAAGGTGCAAAGTGAGTAAGCATTAGGAAAGTGAAGGAAGAGCCCTGAAATGCATCCTCCTTTGGTGTACAAGATGGGTGCATGAATGCAAAGCAGCTTGACAGCAGCATGACAATGAAAGGTGCTGGTGTGCTCCAAAGTGCAGTGTTAAAGTAGATAATGTATTCTGAGTGAATCAGTTGGGTGATGAGAAAAACTGTGGATGCTGAAGGTCTCAAACAAAAGTAGACATTGCAGGTCTGGCAGCATCGGTGGAGAGAAAGTACAGCTAACATTTAGAATCCAGTGACTCTAGGCCTCAAAACATAAAGCCTGCTTTCTCTCCGCAGATGGTGCCATACTTGCTGAGTTTCTCAACAATTTCTCTTGAAGATATGCGATGATGTGGTGAGGCTGGTGCGTCTTCGATGCCAACTTCTGTGGACAGAGTGTGTGGGGGTGTAGTGCAGGCAGTCACTGCTCGGAGGCTTTGGGGAGAGTGTTCAGAATATAGGAGTTGATCCCACAGGGAGTAACTGATTCATATTGAATAGATGCATTCAAGGGGAAGCTGGATAATCACATGGTGGAGAGAGCAACTGAAAGTTATATTGATAGCGGTTGGACAAAGAAGGGTTGGAGGAGGCTTGTGTGGAATATAAACATCAGCATGGACCAGTTGTGCTATTTGGCCAGTTTCTATGCTGTGAAGACTATGTAATACATGGAGACACCAACTAAATCAATAGCAACTGTGAGGATGTAAATGCTTACTAAGAACAACTTGTTAATGGTGTGTTATATTGTATGGTATCACATGGCGCTACAATGTTTTGGTGTTTTGTGTTATGTATGCTACATTGTGCTTTTCTATTAAGTTGTGTTTTTCTGGGGTTTTTTTGCTATGTCTTATATTGAACTGTTGTGTCTTCTAAGCAAAGTTATACGAACTCCTGTGATCAATGTCGGATGTTGAATTCTATTGATGTCTGTAAGCAGTCTTAAATTGAGTTGTGATACATTATCTATTCTGTTACCCTGTGTTGTATTGCTTTCAGCTGCATTCTGCATGTTATTGGCCCAGAAGTTGCTGGAGCTGGGTATCTTGCAGAGAGCGTATGAGGGACCTTGCTTTGTTCACTGTTCAACTTCAATTATTTTTATAGCACAGTTGCTGAAAATGAAAATGGCTAACTGGGTTAATGTGCCATCTGGGACCACGGTGAATGATGGTACCAATTGTCTATCTCCTTAACCAATTAGATTGAAGGATAGTGAAAGAAACAGAGCAAATAACAAATAGAGGCATAAAGCGAATTGGAGTCAAGTTGGATAAGAAAAATGAAGAGAAAGGAAGATAAATTAAGAGACAGAGAAAAAATATGAAAGGAAATGTTAGAAATAAAGGAGTTAATGTGGGAAGGGAATAAAAGTAGGTGTGTTAGGTGGGTACAATCCAAAAGGACACATGTTTAAAAGTCTCACAATTTTGGGGTTATTTGCTGATTACAATGATTGAGATCTCGGAACAGTGCAAATAAGTACCTAATGTTTAATAGTTAGTGCCGATGAGGAGTAATTTTCATGGAACGGTTTATGTAACCTGCCCTCACTAGAGTCCCCAATGGTGAAGGTACAGAGGAAGGATATCCTGTACAGAGGAGGAGGCATATCCTGCACCCAAGGCAGACAGAGTGTGTGAGGGATTGGGAAGAAACAACAAAGGCAAATATTCTCGTGAATATGGGTCAAGGCCAGCAGAGAAGTGACAGCCAGACGTCCTGTTCCCAGGATATGAGTTGCTGATGTAAGATCCCATCACACAAATACATCTCCATAACTGGGAGAAAGTGAGAACTGCAGATGCTGGAGATCAGAGTCGAGAGTGTAGTACTGAAAAAGCACAACAGGTCAGGCAGCATCCGAGGAGCAGGAGAATCGACATTTCGAGCATAAGCCCTTCATCTGGAACCGAAATGTCGATTCTCCCACTCCTCGGATGCTGACTGACCTGCTGCCCTTTTCCAGCACTACACTCTTGACCGACATCTCCACAACTGTAACAACCAGCATCATAACTTCAACACAGTTGATCCGGCGTCAGAAAGTGTGGTGCTGGAAAAACACAGCCATCAGGCAGCATCCCAGGAGCAGGAGAGTTGGCATTTCAAGCATAAGGTCTTCTTGCAATGCGGATTGTCCTGCTCCTCAGATTCTGCCTGACTGGCTGTGTTTTTCCAGCACCACACTTTTTGACTCTGACCTCCAGCATCTGCAGTCCTCACTTTCTCACAGTTGATCTAGCAGCTAACCATACACTGGCATGCACACACACAGCATGCATTCTTCAAAGGCTGTGCTTCCAACTCACAGCATGAGAGACATTACACACACACACACATACACAAGCACACACACACAAGCACACAAACACACACACAAATATTATTTAGTTTAAATTTTAGATTTGAACTGGTTACATGTGGGATGTTGTCCGTGTCTTTGAAGATGTTTAATATTAACTTATAAAAATCACTATAGCATGGTAATTTTTTTTAAAGAAGTATGGAAGAGGTAGATCTTGGAAGCTAATGAGAATGTATTTACATGAAAGAGTTCTACAATGAACAAAGTAAACATTTAAGTATTAGGTTTTCAGTTTAGAAGATCAACAATATGTTTTTTTTCCCAGAGCAAATTACTGCAGATGATGGAATCTGTACTGAAAACAACAAATGCTGGAGATCACAGCAGGTCAGGCAGAAACCATGAGAGAGAGCAAACTAACAGTTCGGGTCTAGATGACTCTTGCATCAGAGCTGAAGCGATGTGTAAAGGGGACAGCTTTTATGCTATAGTTGCGGGGGAGCTGGCTGATGGGGGATGTAGAGTGCTGGTGGAAAATAGATGTTGATCGTTCATCAGAATGTGAGAATGGCAGAACAATGGTGTGTCTAACTGCCAGACTTAAAAGAGAAGACTGCCCCACTGGGGGCCAGGTAAAATGCTGCTTCACCTGGAAAAAAATATTTAGACCCTCAGATGGTGGGCAGGGAGGAGGTGAAGGGGCAGATGTTACAGCTTCTGTGATTACAACTGACTGTGTGGAGTTTGCACGTTCTCCCCGTGTCTGTGTGGGTTTCCTCCGGGTGCTCCGGTTTCCTCCCACAGTCCAAAGATGTGCAGGTCAGGTGAATTGGCCATGCTAAATTGCCCGTAGTGTTAGGTAAGGGGCAAACATATGGGTGGGTTACGCTTCGGTGGGTCGGTGTGGACTTGTTGGGCCGAAGGGCCTGTTTCCACACTGTAATGTAATCTAAAATAATCTAATCTACATGGAAAGGTGCTGTGGAGAGGGGATGGGGGAGGGGGGGGGGGGGGGATTGGTGGTGTTGGAATGGATTAGGCTATCCCAGCAGGATTTATCCCTGCAAAATGCAGACAGGGAGAGTAGGGGAAAAATGTGTTTGGTGGTGGCATTCTGCTGGAGTTGTCTGAAATGGTAGAGAATTGGAGAAACAACATCTCATCTTCAGGCTATGCACTTTACAGCCTTCTGGACTTAATATTGAGTTCAACGTCTTCAAATTGTGAACCAACTCCCATTTCTTCCCTTTGTTTTAGCTTTCCTTGTCACATTTTCAAGTCACAATGTCCTCTCTCTACCCCCACCCCAATGGGACTGTCTTCTCTTTCAAGTCTTGCAGACATATAATTGTTCTGCAGTTCTCGCATTCCAATCGCTTAATCTGAAAATTATCAACAGCTTTTCTCCACCAGCACTCTACATTCACCACTACACCTACCACCCCCAACTATAACATAAATGCTTCCCCCCTGAAGAAGGGCTTATGCCCGTAACGTTGATTCTCCTGCTCCTTGGATGCTTCCTGACCTGCTGTGCTTTTCCAGCAACACATTTTTCAGCTCTGGCTTGAAGGTATACAAGATGCCACCCTGACAGGGTGCCAGGCAGTGTAATAGTTATGCTGCAGATGGTTTGGAGTTGTGAAGGCAAGACAAAACATCTTAGAATCTTGTAGGATGAAGATCCGTATCCACGTTTCCCAATAGTCTTAGTAATAATGTCTAAATTATTAATGTAACTTGGACCTGGTTGTCACCATGCAATAAACTACATCTAGCTTAAGGTAAAAGGCTCCTCTCATTAAGACTTACCAGTGGTATTCCTCTTACTACGATAAACCAAGTAAGCCCTTAGACTTAGTCAAGGTGAGAGGATGGTGACAGCAAACTACTGTAATCACAAGGTGGTACTGAATGCACTGCAGCACATTCAATAAAGGTATGGCCAGCAACTACGGGCTAGCCAATTTAACTTCAGTAGTAGCAAAGATTCTAGAAAAAATAACATAGGACAAAATTAATAATCACCTCAGTAAAAACAAGTTAATTAAGGAAAGCCATCATGGATTTGTTACGGGTAAATTATATTTAATTAGGTGACTTGAGCCTTTTGCAGAGATAAGAGAAAAGACTAATGAGGATAATGCTGTTCATGTGGTACTGTAAATGGTCCTGTAAAAGACATTTAATATAGTGTCACACATCAGACTTGCAAGCAAAGTTAGACCACATACAACAAAAGGGAAAGTAGTGACATGGATACAAAATCAGCTCAATGGAAGAAACCAGTGAGTCATGGTTCATGAATGCTTTTTGGACTGAAGGAAAATTAGCAGTGGACGTCTCCAGCGGTCAATGTTGGAACCTTTGCTTTTCTTCAGATATATGGCCCAAACGTTGGTATTCAGGGTTCAGTTTCAAGATTTGTGGATGATATGATATTTGGAAGAATTGTGAACTGTGAGGAGGATAGTGTGATTAGATTAGATTACTTACAGTGTGGAAACAGGCCCTTCGGCCCAACAAGTCCACACCGACCCGCCGAAGCGTATACCACCCAGACCCATACTCCTACATTTACCCCTTCACCTAACACTGCGGACAATTTAGCATGGTCAATTCACCTAACCCGCACATTTTTGGATTGTGGGAGGAAACCGGAGCACCCGGAGGAAACCCACGCAGACACGGGGAGAATGTGCAAACTCCACACAGAGAGTCGCCTGAGGCGGGAATTGAACCCGGGTCTCTGGCGCTGTGAGGCAGCAGTGCTAACCACTGTGCCACCGTGTCGCGGTGGAACTCCAAAAGGTCATAAACAAGTTGGTCGAATGGGCGAACAAGTAGCAGAAGAAATTCAATGAGGAGAAGTGCATTATTTGTTTTGGTCAGCAGGATGAGAAGTGACAAGACAACGCAAAGGGGTGAAAGAGCAGAGGGACTTGAATGTATATGCGCATAACTCATTAAGAATTTTGAGAAATGCACACAGAGTCCTGGACTTCATTAATAGGAACACAGAATAGAAGAGCAATGTTGCTCTTGTATAAAACCATGTCATTCTCAGTTCTAAAGCCATACTTTAGGAAATATTTGAAGGCATTACAGAGTGTAAAAAGGATTCACAAACATAGCTTCCAGTTTGAGGAATTTAATTGTGTAGATAGATAGATTGGAGCAATTGGGATTGATTTCCTTGGAGGAAAAAAAGTTGCAAAGAGATTTGATAGCAGTTCTCAGAATCATGAAGGGTCTGAAAGAGTGAAAAGGGAAAACATGTTTACATGCATAATGGAAGAATTAAGAACTTGAAAACTTGGTTTAATGCAATTAGGAAAAAAATGGAGACACGATGAGAAACTTTTTTTTGTACACCAAGTAATAAAGATAATGTACCACCTGATAATGTTTTAGAGGCAAATTAAATTAGGGAAATCAAGGGGAATTGGACTATGAACTGAAAAGGAAGAGAAAGGTGAGAATGCAATGGAATGGGAACAGGTTAATTGTAAATTCAGAGAATCAGCACAGACACAACAGGCCAAATGGACTCATTCAGTGCATTAACAATTCTGTGATTCAGCTTTGTTTCTATTTATGCTAAAACAGTAACAATTTTTGATGCTCAGTAACAATTTGATAGTGCAAGCTGCCATTTTTGAAAGGTTAGTATGTAGAATGCAAAACATTCACCAATTTATGATGATTTGCAACTCATATTGCTGGGGGTTTTCAACACTAATATTATTCTGACTCACCATTTATCCAGCAATTTCTGGGCTGTTAAGTTTGGCTTGATTGTGCTATTATACATTAAACTACTGCGTCAGTACTATGGAATTTTCTATTCTTTGAGTTCCATTACATTTTCTTATATTGTGCCAAGTTTTTGCAAACTTTATTTTATTCTGGCAAGTGATATTGAACTGTATTGAATTGCAATTTGCTGTGCTGCACTGTTATAGTGTCTAGCTCTATATCGCATATACTGTGCTGTGCTATAGGACATTTAGCTGTGTGTCCTTTCATTCCTTGTCATTGCTTATAGTCTACTGATGCAAATTCTAGATATGTCATGAAACAATGTCCTGGTTCAGCAGTATTTTTAATTTTACACTAATTATATTTGCTACAGGCTTATTGCATTCTAATGAAAAGATATTTGTCTTGACACAGTCAAGCATTTCATGCTTGGAAGATTTTTAAAAATTCCAGTCAAGAGCTTGGCCAAACCATGTATCAGACATATTAGACTCAACAGATCAAATAGTGTGGCCCCAAAATTTCATGCTATGTCTGACACTTGAATTTAGGACAACTTACTTGGCTGGACAGTAAAAGCCATCAACCAAATGTGGCTGGACACACATACACTCACACACAGACACACATATACACACACACAGACACAATTACAGACACACAGACGCATACACAGACACACGTGCGCGCACGCACAGACAGACAGGCAGACACACACAGACAGACAGATAGACAGACAGACACACACACACACGCACTCACATACACACACACGTGACTTGACAGATAAACATTATAATTATTATTCTAATGAAATCTGGCTTGGTTTTTAAAATTATTATTGTCAGTTAAAAACCATAACCTTGAAAGGTTATAGAGCTTCTTTAAAAACAGAACAAAAGTTTGTTACACAAAATAAAAATTAAATAAAATCCAAACTAGCTATGCATTGAACATAGTTAGAAAGACCTTAAAAGATGATACAAAACAAAGTTTCACCCTGTTTTCCAGCACTATTCATTGCATAGACTCAAATGTGACAAATCTGTGCTTCAGAACATAGAACATTACAGCACAGTACAGGCCCTTCAGCCCTCGATGTTGCACCAACCTGTGAAACCAATCTGAAGCCCACCTAAACTACACTATTCCATATGTCTATCCAATGACCATTTAAATGCCCTTAGATTTGGCAAGTCTACTACTATTGCAGGCAGGCTGTTCGATTCCCCTGCTACTCTCTGAGTAAAGAAACTACCTCTGACATGTGTCCTACATCTATCACCCCTCAAATTTAAAACTATGTTCCCTCGTGCTAGCAGTCACCATCCAAGGAAAAAAGCCCTCAATGTCTAAACTATCTAACCCTCTGATTATCTTATACATCTCAATTAAGTCACCTCTCAACCTTCTCCTCTCCAATGAAAACAGCCTCAAGTTCCTCAGCCTTTCCTCATAAGACCTTTCCTTCATACCAGGCAGCATCCTAGTAAATCTCCTCTCAACCCTTTCCAAAGTTTCCACATCCTTCCTATGATGTGGTGACCAGAACTGTACGCAATACTCTAAATATGGACACATCAGAATTTTGTACAGCTGCAGCATGACCTCACGGCTCCAAAACTCAATCCCTCTACCAATAAAAGCTAACACACTGTATACCTTCTTAACAACCCTATCAACCTAAGTGGCAGCTTTCAGGGATCTATGTACATGGACACTGAGATCTCTCTGTTCATCTACACTACCAAAAATCTCTCCAGTACTCTGCATTCCTGTTATGCTTTCCAAATGAATCACCTCACAGTGTCTGCATTAAACTCCATTTGCCACCTCTCAGCCCAGCTCTGCAGCTTATCTATGTCCTTCTGTAACTGACCATATCCTTTGGCAACATCTACAACTCTACCAAATTTATTGTCATTCACAAATTTACTAATCCATCCTTCCATTCCCTCATCCAGGTCATTTATAAAAATGGCAAACTGCAGTGGCCTCAAAACAGATCCTTGCAGTACACCACCAGTAAGTGAACTCCAAGATGAACATTTCCCATCAACTACCAGCCTCTGTCTTCTTTCAGCTAGTCAATATTTGATCCAAACTGCTAAATCGCCCTCAATCCCATGCCTCCTTATTTTGTGCAATAGCCTAACATGGGGAACTTTAACAAATGTCTTAATAAAGTCCATATACAGCACATAAACTGCTTTACCCTAATCCACAGAACTCAATCCCGGTTTGTGAGGCATGACTTACCCTTTACAAAATCGTGTTGACTATTCCTAATCAACTTATTCCTTTCTAGATGCTTATAAATCCTATCTCTTATAATCTTTTCCAACATTTTACCCACAACTGAAGTAAGGCTCACTGGTCTACAATTAACAGAATTGTCTCTACTCCCCTTCTCGAACATGGGAACAACATTTGCTATCCTCCAGTCTTCTGGCACTATTCCTGTAGACAATGACGACATAAAGATCAAAGGCAACAGCTCTGCAATCTCCTCCCTGACTTCCCAGAGAATCCTAGGATAAATCCCATCCAGCCCAGGGGATGATCTATTTTCACACTTTCCAGAATTACTAGTCTAGTAGTCTATATCTCAGTATTCTCCCCAACAACATTATCTTTTTCCAGTATGGATACTGATGAAAAGTATTCATTTAGTGCATCCCTATCTCCTCTGACTCCACGTACAACTTCCCACTATTATCCTTGATTGGCCCTAATCTTACTCAAGTCATTCTTTTGTTCCTGATATACCTATAGAAAGCCTTTGGATTTTCCTTGATCCTGTCGACCAAAGACTTCTCATATCCTCTCCTGGCTCTTCTTAGCTCTCTCTTTAGGTCTTCCCTGGCTAACTTGTAACTCTCAAGCACCCTAACTGAGTCTTCACATCTCGTCCTAACATAAGCCTTCTTCTTCCTCTTGACAAGAGCTTCAACTTATTTAGTAAGCCATGGCTCACTCACTCGACAATTTCCTCCCTGCCTGACCACTACATACTTATCAAGGACATATCTGTTCCTTGAATAAGCTCCACATTTCAATTGTGCCAATGGCCTGCAGTTTCCTTCCCCATCCTATGCATCCTAAAGCTTGCCGAATTGCATCATAATTGCCTTTCCCCCATCTATAAATCTTGCCCTGCAGTGTATACCTATCCCTTTCCATCGCTAAAGTAAACAGCAATGAATTGTGGCCACTATCACCAAAGTGCTCACCTACCTCCAAATCTAATACCTGGCCAGGTTCAGTCCCCAGTACCAATTCCAATGTGGCCAACGCTTTGTTGGCCTGTCTATCTACTGTGTCTGGAAACCCTCCTGCACACATTGGACAAAAGCTGACCCATCTAAAGTACTCAAAATATTGTACTCCCAGTCAATATTTGGAAAGTTAAGGTCCCCCATAATGACAATCCTGTTACTCTCGCTCCTATCAAGAATCATCTTTGCTATCCTTTCCTCTACATCTCTGGAACTATTCGGAGGCTGATAGAAAACTCCCGCCAGAGTGACCTCCCCTTTCCTGTTTCTAATCTCAGCCCATACTACCTCAGTAGACGAGCCCTCAAACGTCCTTTCTGCCAACATAATCCTATCCTTGACTAACAATGACAGACCTTCCCTGCTTTTACCATCTTCTATGTTCTTATTGAAACATCTAATCCCAGAACTTGTGATACCATTCCTGTCCCTGTCTAACCATGTTTCCAAAATGGCCACAACATTGAAATTCCAGGCATCAACCCTTGCTGCAAGTTCACCCACCTTATTCCGGATGCTCCTGGCATTGAAGTGTACACACTTCAAACCAACTTCTTGCTTGCCGGTGCCCTGTTGCAACTTTGTAAACCTTATTTCTGACCTTATTCCTCTCAAACTCCTGAATACTGGAACCACAATTTAGGTTTCCAATCCTCTGCTGAATTAGTTTAAACCCTCCCGAAGAGCATTAGCAAATTTCCCCCCAGGATATTGGTACCCCTCTGGTTCAGGTGAAGATCATCCTGTTTGTAGAGGTCCCACCTACCCCAGAATGAGCCCCAATTATCCAAGAATCCAAAACCCTCCCTCCTGCAGCATTCCTGTTCAATTCCTCTCCCTCCCTTTTCCTCACCTCGCTTGCACCTGGCATGGGCAACAAACTAAAGGTAACAGCTCTGTTTGTTCTAGCTCTAAGCTTCCACCCTAGCTCCCTGAATTTCTGCCTTAAATTCCCATCTCTCTTCCTACCAATGTTGTTGGAGCCTATGTAGGCTGCTCCCCCTCTCCCGCCAGGATCCCGAAAACACAATTAGAGACATCACGAACTCTGGCAACTGGGAAGTAACATACCAACTGTGAGTCTCTTTCATTCCCACAGAACCTCCTACCTGTCCCCCTAACTATGGAGTCTCAAATGACTAATGCTTTGCTCCTCTTCCCCTTCCCTTCTGAGCAAAGGGACAGACTCTATGCAGGAGACATGTGCCCCATTGCTTACCCCTAGTAAGTTATTTCCCCCAACAGTATTGATAGTAATATGCTTGTTGTTGAGAGGAACAGCCATAGTGGATTCCTGTGCTGCCTGCTAGTTCCCCTTCTATCCTCTGACTGTAACCCATCTGCCTTTTTCTTGTACCTGAAGTGTGACTACCTCCCTGTAATTCCTCCCAATAACCCCCTCCACCTCCCAAATGATCCAAAGTTCATCCAAACCACATCCCTAATGCGGTTCTTGAGAAGCTGGAGTTGGGTGCACTTCCCGCAGGTACAGTCAGCAGGGACACTAGTGCTGACCCTTACCTCCTATATTCTGCAGGAGGAACATTCAACTGCCCTAACCTTCAATTCCACGATTCTAAATTCCCAACGAGACTATTGAAGACTAAAAAAAAACCTAGCCACCTTACCAATCAGTGCACAGACCTTTTTTATCATTTAGAGGAGGAGGATGAGTGGGAGACATTACCCGAGTCGTGTGTTGGGTAGAGCAACCATCCAAATATAAAGCCTCACTTACCCAGCAGTCTGCTCCTGCTCAGTGTGTGCTCCGCCTATACACGAGGTAAGTTTTTATATTTTAAATTTACCTTCCCATCAGGCCTCTGGTCTTCGCTGTCGCTCCTCCCATTGCAACTGCCGCCAAAAAAATAAAGTTTCTAAACTAAAATCAATCCTTGATTATTTGGAACTAGAACAAACTCATAACCTTCCATGTTTATTCTACCTGTCATAAACCCCACAGTATTAGTATGTTTTTCCATCAAAACTCCAGGTATTTGTCATAACCTGCTCTCTGACGCAGACAATATTAGATCACTGTTACAGAAGGATTGTCTGACTTTTTTAAAAAAACTTTACAAATGTAATCAACTTCCATATGTCACTGTTTTAAAATCAAAACACTAAAAATGATGCTAATCACACATATAATAAGATATATAAATTACTGCCTTTTACCACATTTGACATTGATGCTTTTTTGAACAGTAAATAGTTCATGCTTTTCTCATACCCTAACGTATTTTAAGAATTCCTGTTGAATGTTGTGCTGAAGCAGAGCACAGCCAGCTGGTGCTGAATTTCTTGTTGGAGGAGGACTGAGGGCTTTAAAATAAGTCGAGTTACCTTTTGGAGATCTGCCAAAAAGGAGTTATTTTTGCTTCAATGTATACAGGAGGTATTGGAGATGCTTAGCAAGACTGGCAGAGAAAGACAGATGTCAGTGACTCTGTGTCAGAACTAGTGCAGATTGTGGACCTTAAGCATTGACTTAGGGCTGAGTTTCTCCCATTTGTTAGGCAAGGTGCTACTTTGGGTAGAATTAATGACGGGAACAAAGTGAGGACTGCAGATGCTGAAGATCAGAGTCAAAAGGTGTGGCGCTAGAAAAGCACAGTCGGTCAGGCATCATCCAAGGAGCAGGAGAGTGGATGCTTGAAGCATAAGCTCTTCAGCAAGAATGTGGTGGGCTGAGGGTTGGTGGGGGGGAAGGGGGTAAGGTAGATGAGAGCAAAATGTGAGGGGGAGTTGGGCTGCGGGAGCTAGGTAGCTGGGAATGCAATAGGTGGATGAAGGTAGAGGGTGATGGTGATAAGTCGGAGTGGAAGGTGGAGTGGATAGGTGGAAAGGAAGATAGACGGGTAGGACAGTTCAAGGGGCGGTGCTGAGTTGGAGGGTTGAATCTGGGGTAAGATAGGGGGAGAGGAGTTGAGGAAACTGGTAAAATCGACATTAATTCCATGTGGTCAGAAGGTCCCAAGGCCGAAAATGAGGTGTTCCTTCTCCAGTCATCAGGTGGCTTGGATTTGGCAGTGAAGGAGGCCCAGAACTTGCATGTCCTTGGTGGAGTGGGAGGGGGAGTTGAAGTGATCAGCCACAGAACGTTGGGGTTGGTTGGTGCGTGTGTCCAGAGACGTTCTCTGAAATGTCCCGCAAGTTGGCATCTTGTCTCCCCAGTGTAGAGGAGACCATACCGAGAGCAACGGATACAGTAGTTGAGGCTTTTGGAGGTGCAGGAAAATTTCTGCTGGATGTGAAAGGATCTTTTGGGGCCTTGGATAGAGGTAAGGGGGGGAGGTGTGGGGGGGGAGGTGTGGGCACAAGTTATACACCTCTTGCTGTAGGAAGGGAAGGTGCCAGCAATGGAGGCTGGGTTGGTGGGGAGCGTGGACCTAACAAGGGAGTGGTGGAGGCAATGCTGAAAGGGGTGGAGAGGGAAATATATCTCTGGTGGTGGGGTCTGACTTTAGGTGGTGGAAATGGTAGAGGATGATGCGTTGTAATGACGGATTATTGACAGTCTACTGGGAAGTCCACTGTGGGTCTACTATTCTCATGCAACAATCCACTCTTCAGCTCATGAATAAGTCAACTGGCCTCCATAGTGCCAGCTCATGAAACCCTGTGAGGAGAGATAAGGAAGTGTTTGCCATTGCAGGGACTTTGTGACATTGATCCTCCTATCAGCTTATTAAAAAAAATTCACTGTAGATGCTGTGGGTCAAGACCTGCCCTTAACACCATACTCTTGCCCTCATCTTTCGAAGGCCATTGTGCACAAAAGCAAGCTAACTCAGTGACTCACAACTTGATTATGACGTTTCACATGTTTGCCAAGGACACAAGGAATTGTCTGATTGCTCGTTCCATCTCAGATAAGTGGTAATGTCAGAAATAGAACAGCAGATCAGTAACAGTACTCTAGATCCTTCATCCTTCACATCAATCATTATGTAGAAATTAATTGTGTCCTCACATAGTCTTGGGTGGAGGCTTTGTCTTCACAGTGAGACCAATATCATGCCTTTATATGGTGCTGCGAGCGATAACTTTACCCAGATGCATGTTGCAGATCCACAGTGCTAATGCTACATTGAGGGAATGCATTTAAGGCACTGTATACACTACAATAGCACCCTTTCCCAATAAAAGCCACTTTGAACATCATTGCATACTTACAGTTAGGTGTGAGAATGCAGCAGCTCTGAAGAATTGCGTTTCAAAACCTGTAAGGAAAACAGTGTAAAGATGGTATGATCAAATGTGAATTTTAAGTCTTTACCTGCAGAGCCTTGTACATCTGACTTGACAGAAGGGTAATTAGCATAAGTATGGAATGGTCATAATTTCTTGAGACCATTATTTGAAATGTCAATTGCTACCAAATTAATTCGATGACAGATAAATAGAATTATGCAGTGGATATATGATTAGTACAATTGCCCCTAACACAATCTTATATTTAAAAAATTATACTCTAGAAAAGAAAAACAGTATTTTGTCCATACTGCATTGGGAGGCCAGTCCAAACTCAGAATGAACTCACCCTTGGATAAATGCCTCCACAGTACCCTCACTGACACAATAGTGATCCAGTGGCATTTTTGTTGGTTATTTTAATGCTCACACTGCAAAGGCGCAGACCCCAGTACTTTTATTTCATTATTGCACAGTTGAGGTTGGTGTGAGATAGTTCTTTAATTCATTCACAGGATTAGGGATTGTCTGGCTAGTCCAGTGCCTATTGTCCATCCTTAATTGCTCAGATGGAAGTTAAGGGTCAACCACATTGCTACAGTCTGGAGTCACAGACCAGGAAAGGTAACAGTTTCTTTCCCTAAAGGACATTAGTGGACCAGATGGCGATCCATTGATAATGGATTCATGGTCATCATCACACTCTTAATTCTAGATATTTATTGAATTCAAATTCCACCACCTACAATGATGGGATTCGAACACAGGTTCCCAGAATATTATTGGATTAGCAGTCTCCTGATAATACCACTAGGCCATCCCCTCCCCAGATGGCAAAGTTTCAGCTGTGTGTCCTTGTGAATGAGTGCAGTTCCACTTGAGACTAAAGACGATGTTCCCTAACTTTCATGCTCATTTTCATATTAGATTAGATTAGATTAGATTACATTACAGTGTGGAAACAGGCCCTTCGGCCCAACAAGTCCACACCGACACCCGGGTCTCTGGCGCTGTGAGGCAACAGTGCTAACCACTGTGCCACCGTGCCGCCCACATATTATAGTCCCTGTGGCTCAATGATCACCTTTCAACCTTCCCCCACATCCCCATTTCTATTCTGCCCCTTTACATCAGTGTTAATTTCTCCAAATTACCCCTTAAACCCAACTTTGCAAGTTAGCATATCATTATTGGCAATGCACTGTCCTCATATTTGGACTGCATTGATTGCACACTGAGAATCCACCTCCCTCAGCTTCTCATCACCTCCTGTGCTCAATACAATTCCACCCTTCTATCCTGAATTGCCACTCTCACTACCATCACTTCTTTGACCACCCAATCCAATGAACATGATCCCTACACTTGGGTTTGTCACTTTCCCCCGGATTTCACTGACACTCCCCTGACCATTATACCCAAACCCCTAGGGCTAACCATGGTCCACCCTTAGGACTGTGTTGGGAAGCCATTCCAAACTCAGGATGAGCTCACCCTTGGATAAATGCCTCCACAGTACCCTAACTGACACATTGATGATCCAGTGACATTTTTGTTGGTTATTTTAATGCCCACACTGCAAGGGCACAGATCCCAGGCAATGTTTGGATCAAGCACCTGACTGACCTAGACCAATCCCTGGACTGAGATCAGATGAGCTCCTTGACTGATTGTAATTACATCCATTGATTGATTCTAGTCTCCCCTCATTCTACTAAAGACTGCCCCCCTTTGACTTTCAGATATGGCCATTTGGTTGAAGCATATGCAATACATTTGCAATATGAGTTGCTGGCACAAGTGGCAGATGTGCTGTTACCATGGCCTGATGTTTCATGGTGACTTGCCCACCCTCTTGACCTGGTAGCTTCCAAGTCAGCACAGAGCGAGTGAGCTTGAAGAAAGTAAGCTCAGAGCTGTAAGATACATACTATGTGGATGCATGTCCCTGCAGCCAAGCTGACGTAGCAGAATTGTATAAGGCGTAAGTGTTCCTGTGCTCCAAAGCAAAATCTTAAAAAGTTAGAGTGCTGTGTGAGATCATCTGAAAGCTGGCACAATAATATTCTGAGGCTGCTGGTTGGAAGATGCCCAGCTTTAAAAAAAAAAGTGTAGAAGAGGAAGGTGTCCATGAAGCATTCTGGGAAGCAGAGATAGTGCAGATAGTGTTGTCTGAAAGCTTGGAGAAGTAAATGATGAACTGCTGATGTGGAATAACTGCGTTGGCTTTCATGTTGGCATTGTTTCCCAGGAAGGAGGGAAGACTTGCGATCTGCAAAGAAATGAGGCAAAATTAGCTAATAGTGAGATGCAAAAACTTGTAAAGATGGTAACCGCCACTCATTAACGAGATTAAGAATTTAAACCTTAAAGAGAAGATCAGAAACATTTTTTGCAACATTGGGAATCTGCTTTTCCCCAAATTTCATATGATTGCCCATTTCACTTAAGGCTGAAGAAAATTCTATCTCATGAAACTAACCTGTTAAGATAAGACTATCTATAGGAATCATTGGAATTGATTTATAGCAAGTAAAATGAAAGCTTTATTTCAAAATTTTAAACTGTAAACTTTCAATTAGAATATATTAAGTCTGTGGCAAACTTAATTTGAAAGAAAACTGCACTATTAAAGCAATGAAGTGTTCAATTAGCTTGTAGCGGCACCATATACCCTGTGGTATTCTTCTACTGTGAAAGGTAAATGAGGCAGACTGTTGTTTAATCAATTTTATCTTTGCATAACCTCATTGTTTGGACATTTTTCTTGGTTGTTTTAAATAATTGCAAGTTCTTTAGGTTCTTTCTGCTCTCATTTTCTTGTCTTCCCCTGGTAGTTCTATTTTTAGTTATCAACAGTGAAAGTTTGATTAGATAGATAACTTGAGCAGTCCAATCTGAGACATGTTACTTCCAAGCCTGATGCAGCCCTCTATGCCTCCCATGAATTCCAACTGTTTAAACAATTCACTAGGTAGCAGATGGAAATGAAATACTTTCTTCTCCTTCAGCTGTGATCTAAGGTGGATTTCAATATGGATCTTGATGGGCAGTGGGTTCAAGGGTTGTTACCTCAAAGACAAACTGCTGGGCCTCTCATTGACTTGATCTCTGGGAGCCCTAGACAGAGCACAATAGCACTAAGGCTTCTAACTCTGTTGGGAGATGAATCAATGGAATAGCTAATGGAGCAAAGGTGGCTTTTTGACACCTCCTCCCCATCTGGATGCCAACTCCATTGTTAAGGCAAGATGAGAAGCAAATTACTGGAGGGACTGACCTCCTTGAAGGAGGATGAATGACGGGGACCAGATGAATTGTCTCCCAAGCCATTAAGGGAAAGCAGGGAGGAAACCAGGTATTCTGTGCATTGTTTTCTATCCTCACTGGGTCCAGGAGAGGATTGCTAGAGGTGCGGACCTTGGTCAGGCAGTCAGTAACACCCAGCAAGGGCATCAGTCTGAGAGCTTAAGGATAGTGATTGGCCTGAGATACTGAAAACACAGCAGGAGGATAGTCTGCATTAGGATCCGTTTCCTCCTGTGTTTGGTTTTTACTTCAATACAGTGGTTGAAGTCGGTCAATAAATACTGGTAATTTACCTCTTGATCTCTTTATTTCAAACTGTCGCCATTTACCACTTCAACCTGTCGACCACCCTCACCCATTCCAACCTCTCACCCTGGCAACGTGCTGCCCTCCACTCCCTTTGCTCCAACCCCCAACCTCACCAGTGGACAAGGGAGGTGCAGCAATAGTTTGGCACACTTTACGCTGCTGAAGCCAGGCACCAACTCGAAGATACCTCCTCCTATTGCCCCCTTGATCACAACCTCACCTCTCATCACCAAATCATCATCTCCCAAACCGTACACAACCTCATCACCTCAGGGGAGCTCCCACCCACAGCTTCTAACCTCATAGTTTGGGTACCCCACACCACCCGGCTCTACCTCCTATCCAAGATCCACAAGCCTGACTACCTCGGCCGACTCATTGTCTCAGCCTGCTTCTGCCCCACCAAACACATCTCCACATACCTTGATGCTGTCCTATTTCCCCCAGTCCAGGAACTCCCCACATATGTTCGGGACACCACCAATGACCTCCACCTACTTCAAGACTTTCATCTCGCCGGCCCCCAATGCCTCAGCTTCACCGTGGACATACAGTCCCTACCACCATGACAAAAGCTTCCAAGCCCTCCTTTTCTTCCTCTCCCAGCATCCCCAAAAGTACCCCTCCACTGACACTCTCATTTGTTTGGCTAAACTGGTCCTCACCCTCAATAATTTCTCCTTTGAATCCTCCCACTTCCTCCAGATGAAAGGGGTAGCCATGGGCACCCACATGGGCCCCAGCCCTGCCTGTCTCTTTGTCGGCTACGTGGAACAGTCCATCTCCATAGTTACACTGGCACCATTACCAAACAGATGTGGACGCTTTGGAGAGGGTGTAGAGAAGGTTTACAAGGATGTTGCCTGGTATGAAGGTGCTAGCTATGAAGAGAGGTTGAGTAGATTAGGTTTGTTTTCATTAGAAGAAAGGAAATTCAGGGGGGACCTGATTGAGGTCTACAAAATCATGAAGGGTATAGACAAGGTATTTAGAGATAACCAGAGGTCATGCTTTCAAGGTGAGAGGTGAAAAGTTTAAGTGGGATACACATGGCAAGTACTTCACACAGAGGGTGGTGGGCATCTGGAATGTGTTGCCAGCAGAGGTGGGAGAGGCAGGCACAGTAGATTCATTTAAGACGCGTCTGGCGACCATCTCATGACATGTCCTTCCTGTCCATTTTCCTTCCCACCTATCCACTCCACTCTCCTCTCCAACCTATCACCATTACCCCCACCTCCATCTACCTATCACACTCTCAGATACCTTGCCCCCAGCCTCACAGCCTTTCATTTATCTCTCCATGCCCTAGGCCCACAGCCTCATTACTGATAAAGGGGTCTTGCCCAAAACGTCAGCCTCCTTCTCCTTGGATGCTACCTGACCTGCTGTGCTTTTCTAGCACCACACTTTCAACTCTAATCTCCAGCATCTGTTGTCCTCACTTTTTACTGGTAATTCGCCCACTACTTAAATGCAAATAAATAAGTTTTAAAGTTATGGGAAGGAAGCTCAGCCAATTGGAGTGCATATCCTGAGTTTTGTGTGTTGTTATAAAGACACTATGTGGTCTAGCTGAGTAAGTGTCACCAGCCACAAAAGCTGGAACTCTGGGTTTAGGAAGGTGAGAATGGCTGGAGTCACTGTTGTGCATTCACATGCGGATCGCATGTTTGGTACTACCTCACAATGCAGGTTAGAAGCATACAAGCAGTGAGGGAATGGGTGACTGTCAGGCAATCTAACTGATTCTGGATTAGTGGTGCTGGAAGAGCACAGCAGTTCAGGCAGCATCCAAGGAGCAGCAAAATCGACGTTTCGGGCAAAAGCCCTTCATCAGGAATAAAGGCAGAGAGCCCCACGCTTCAGGCTCTCTGCCTTTATTCCTGATGAAGGGCTTTTGCCCGAAACATCGATTTTACTGCTCCTCGGATGCTGCCTGAACTGCTGTGCTCTTCCAGCACCACTAATCCAGAATCTGGTTTCCAGCATCTGCAGTCATTGTTTTTACCTCAGCAATCTAACAGAACCAGGCAGACAGTGTAAGAGTCCCCTGAGTTGATCGTGCTCCACACGACCCTTTGTCCAACTCTTTTAGTTTAAACCCCACAACACACCATTGTCAGAAGATTCACCAGAGCACTGATCACTGCTTGGTTTCAGTGAAGCCCATCTTATATGAATGGTTCCTTCTTTCCCCAAGACTGGGGCCACTCCTCATGAAATGGAACCTCTTTTCCCCATTCCATTCTTTGAACCATGCACATATCCCTCCAATCTGTTTGAACCGATGCTAATTTACATGTGTCTGAGGTAACAATCTACATATTATTACCCTTGAGGTTCTGTCTTTGACGTTGGACCCTAACCCCTCAAATATTATCAACAGCATTATTCTCAGTTCTACCTATAGAAACATTGGTCTTAGGAGCAGGAGTAGGTCATTTAACCCTCGATGCCTGTTGTCTCAGTCAATAAGGTCATGACTGATCTCTTTGTGATTTCAACTCCATTTTCCTGTCTACACCCCTGCCACTCCATAACACTAGATAGTGTGGTCTTTCAACAATCTATCTCAGTCTTTCTGAATTAATTCAATGACCCAGCTTCCATTGATTTCTGAAGAATTCCACAGACAGATTACCGTCTGAGTGAGAAATATTTGCCTAATCTCTGTCTAAATTGGGAGACCTCTTATCCTTAAGCTGTATGCTTGAGTTCTAGTCCACACACAAGAGAAAAGAACCTCCTGCCATCCACCATATCCAGTCTCCTCAGGACCTGTAGTTCAGCAAGAAACTCTCATTTTTCTAAATTCCATTGGGTATAGGCCCAGCCTGTTCAAACTTTCTTTGTAAGGTATGTAAGAAGTGAGCCAAATTAATCTAGTCTGAACTGTGAAACAATTACATATTTCAGATTAGGAGACCACAGCCACACACTGTACTCCAGGTGTAGGCTCACTAAGGCCCTGTGCAGCTGCAATAAAATTTTCTGACTTGTTATCTCAATCCCTTTACAACAAATAACATTTAATTCAAAGAGTCATAGAGTCATAGAGATGTACAGCATGGAAACAGACCCTTCGGTCCAACCCATCCATGCTGACCAAATATCCCTACCCCATTTAGTCCCACCTGCCAGTGCCCGGCCCATATCCCTCCAAACCCTTCCTATTCATATACACATCCAAATGCCTCTTAAATGTTGCCTTTGTACCAGCCTCCACCACATCCTCTGGCAGCTCATTCCATACACGTACTACCCTCTGCGTGAACATGTTGCCCCTTAGGTCTCTTTTATATCTTTCCCCTCTCACCCTAAACCTATGCCCTCTAGTTCTGGACTCCCCAACCCCAG
>NC_057720.1:25954956-26008092 GCF_004010195.1 Chiloscyllium plagiosum | reverse complement strand
TGAAGTCCATATAGATCACATCTACTGCTCTGCCCTCATCAATCTTCTTTGTTACTTCTTCAAAAAACTCAATCAAATTTGTGAGACATGATTTCCCACACACAAAGCCATGTTGACTATCCCTAATCAGTCCTTGCCTTTCCAAATACATGTACATCCCGTCCCTCAGGATTCCCTCCAACAACTTGCCCACTACCGAGGTCAGGCTCACCGGTCTATAGTTCCCTGGCTTGTCTTTACCACCCTTCTTAAACAGTGGCGCCACTTTTGCCAACCTCCAGTCTTCCGGCGCCTCACTTGTGACTATCGATGATACAAATATCTCAGCAAGAGGCCCAGCAATCACCTTTCTAGCTTCCCACAGAGTTCTTGGGTACACCTGATCAGGTATTGGGGTTTTATCCACCTTTAACCATTTCAAGACATCCAGCAGTTCCTCCTCTGTAATCTGGTCATTTTGCAAGATGCAAAGTTAGAGGGCACCTGGATTTGAACTAGGGATCTCTTGATCTGCAGTCAAATGCTCTACCACTGAGCTATACCCCCATTGCTATTTTCCTTCATAATGACTTGCTGTATCTGCGTTTTAAACATTATGATTCATGTACCAGGACACCCAGACCCTTTTATACCACCAGTTCTGAAGTTTCATATTGTCTTTCTATTGTTCCTCAAAAGTGGACAAGTTTGCATTTAATCATTATACTCCATTTGCCAAATTCTTGCTGACTCACTTAAATTGTTCATATCCTTTTGTAGACTCTCTACCTTCTCTTGACAATATCCTTTCCTCCCTATCTTGGTGTCATCAATAAATTTAGCTACCTTACATTTTCACCCAAGCCAGTGACATAGATTATAATTGGTTGAAGCCCTGGTGCTGATCCTGTGGCACTCCACTGGTTGCAACTTGCCAACCCAAAAAGAAACATTTTTTCCTTACTATTGATGCGGATATATTGTTTTTTATACCATAAGTTTTATTTTGTCATGTATCCTTTAAGGTGGCAATTTAACAAATGCCTTTTGGAACTCCAAGGGCAGTATATTTACGAATTATCCTTTATCTGCTTAGTTATTTACTTCCAAAGAAATATTCTAATAAATTAGTTAATGATGATTTCCCTTTCATAAAGTCACATTGATTTTCACTGATCATGTGTTGATTTTCCAAGCAATTTTGATATGACTTCTTTAATAATGTATTCTACAATTTCCATACTGCAGGCTTATTGACAATTGGATCCTATATAGACCAGAACAACTGGATCCTTCACCTCCCATTCCAAGTTGTTTTCTGGCCAAGAGGGATTATCTTTAAGACTGGCGCTGAGTAGAAAACACAAACTTCGGAGGTGCAGAATGCAGCAGCAGAGAATGATACTTATTTTCTTGTAACGATGCTGTTCACATCACCACTACATTGCTTTTTATGCAACAATTTGAATGGACTCCTGCATTATAGTAATTTGGTCAGTTTGCCCATTCATCCTGTAGTCAATCTTCACGTCCATATAAGTAGCATGTACTTCATATCTGTTAGTCCATGTCAATCATCATACTTGCTCCATCCCTGGATCCCCATACCAGCGTGAAATATGGTCACCCCACCCCTGGTCATGACCATTGGCCTACACGAAGGTTCCACTTAATGTAATGTATGCGACTATCTCCTGGGAGGAAGTGTCCAGGTAACTCTCCTCTCTGGAATTCCCAGGTGTTTGCATCTCAGACTCTTGCTCAACACCATTTGCATTTAGAAATGAAAACTGAAATTGCTGGAAAATCTCAGCAGGTCTGGCAGCAGCTGTGGAGAGAAATCAAAGTTAACATTTCGGGTCTAGTGACCCTTCTTCAGAACTGGTGGTACCTGGAAAAACGTTGGTATATATGTTGAAGATAAGATGGGGGAATGAAGGAAATGATAGGTGGAGATAGAGCCCAAAAAGAGAGAAGAACAGTTGGACAGACAATGGAGTGGATAACAGTCAGCATCGGAGAATACTGAGATTTTCCAGCAATTTCTATTTTTGTTTCTGATTTCCAGCATCTGCTGTTCTCTCGATTTAACATTTGCATTGAACATCGATAGGATTGTCTGAGATCACAACACAATCCACAAACTCTCACATCTTATCGTGTTATTTCATCACTTGTCGGCAATGTCTATTTAGAGAGAAAGTGAGGGCTGCAGATGCTGGAGGTCAGAGCTGAAAATGTGTTGCTGGAAAAGCGCAGCAGGTCAGGCAGCATCCAAGGAACAGGAGAATCGACGTTTCGGGCATTAGCCCTTCTTCAGGAATGTCTATTTAGCCTTGTTTATTTGTTTGATGAGTTAATTAGTTGCAAAATTCTGGCAAGAAATTGAAAGTGGCCATTTCTTAGCTTTGAGGCAAAAATAGTTACTGGCTACTGGAGACAAAATTAAAGGAACTAAATGGAGTATCTCCTTACCTCCTAATTTAATGAGTCTGTGCACTGATCCACAAAAACTCATGTTGAAAAAATCTAATTGTCATAGGCTTGCCCCCCCCAGCCTCCATAACATCAAGTGATTGCAAATTCATCGCATTTTAAGCCAGTTTTCTCAGCACTGCCACTTAAACTGGAAAATCATGGTGTTGAAGACCAAGCAGCAGTCTGATTTATGTGTTTATTCAATATGGTTACTTCTGATGCCTCATTATCCACATTTAGTGCAAACAAGATCAATCCAAAGAGAATTCCCAGACTTATCCTCATCAATCAAGTTCGAAACCACATTTCTGAGCACTCCAGCAGGCATTCACGAAATATACTTTTTTTTCTGTGGTTATGAATTTTATAATCCATTCCTCAGAGTTTTTTTTTATTTAACATAGAGAGCAGTTAAATGATATATCCAAAGAACAAGATGAAAAGATGTCCTTAGTAAAAAAAAAATGCATGAGATGCAATGTGAATTTGAAGTTAGTTGCATTCACCTTTTGAATTTGTTGAGGTTGAAATGTTTTTGCTACTTTCAGAATTATAATTAAATGCCAGCGATATGTGGATAATTGAAAATGAGTGATTATCATTCATTGAAAGGCCACATAACCACATTTCACAGCGACTGCTCTCCCTCTTGATCAGTTGAGTATTTTTCCAATTATAGTTTAAGCCTTGTTAAGCAAGAGGCAGCAGCATTTCATGTTATATCAGAGAGATGGTGCCCAATGGAAATTCTCTGAAGTTATGATGATTTATGATGTGAAAGTCTTCTCTACGCAAAAGACCGACAGGTAACAATGGTTATAATTATTGAGTTTATATTACTATTTAATTTAAAATACATAGGCCCAGATATTGCAGTTAATAGTAAAAAGTTAAAAATCTCACAGCACCAGGTTATAGTCCAACAGGTTTATTTGGAAGTACTAGCTTTCGGAGCGCTGCTCCTTCATCAGGTGGTTCATCATCTGATGAAGGAGCAGCACTCTGAAAGCTAGTGCTCCTAAATCGACCTATTGAACTATAACCTGGCGTTGTGTGATTTTTTTTAACTTTGTACACCCAGTCCAACACCAGCATCTCCAAATCAATAGTAAAAAGACAACACACATAGCTGACCTCAAAAAAGACTTACTCTACCAAGATCTAAACATCTCTGATTTCCCCTTCCCCAACATTAATTTGAATCTGGCATTGAGTCCAAAGGAATCCCGAGGCAAACAACAACAATGACTTATCAAACAGGGTTAGCAGCAACTCATGTAGAACAGAAGAACATAGGAAGTAGGAGCTCAAACTAGGCCCTTCGAGCCTGCTCTGCTACTCAATAAGATCATGGCTATTCCTCTCATGGACTCAGTTCCATTTACCCACGTTTTCACCATATCCCTTAATTCCTTTATTTTTCAAATAAGTATCTACTTTAGCTTTGAAAGCGATTATTGAAGTAGCATCAACTACTTCCCTGGGCAAGGAATTCCATAGATTAACAACCCTCTGGGTGAAGAAGTCCCTTTTTAGCTCAGTTCTAAACCTGCTTCCTCTAATCTTGAGGGCATGCCCTTTTGTCCTAGTCTCACCTAGCAGTGGAAACTTCCTTCTGGATTAGTGGTGCTGGAAGAGCACAGCAATTCAGGCAGCATCCGACGAGCAGCTCCTATCTATTACTATTTTATTGATTCCCTTCATAATTCTATATGCTTCTATAAGATCTCCCCTCATTTTTCTGAATTCTAATGAATGTAATGTCAATCTACTCAGTCTCTCCTCATAAGCTAATGGCCTCAACTCCGGAATCAACCTAGTGAACCTCCTCTGCACCCCCTCTAGTGCCAGTACATCCTTTCTTAAGTAAGATGACTGAAACTGCATGCAGTACTCCAAGTGTGGCTTCATCAGCACCTTGTACAGCTGTAATATTACCTCTCTGCTTTTAAACTCAACACCTTTAGCAATGAAGGACAACATTCCATTTGCCTTCCTAATTACCTCCTGCACCTGCAGACAAACCTTCTGTGATTCATGCACAAGGACACCCAGGTCCCTCTGCAAATCAGCATGCTGCAATTTTTACAATTCAAGTAATAATCTATTTTGCTGTTACTCCTATCAAAATGTATGACTTCACATTTACTAACTTCGTATTCCATCTGCTAGACCTTTGTCCACTCACTCAAAGTATCTATGTTCCTCTGCAAAGTGTTACAGTCCTCTGCACACTTTGCTCTGCCACTCATCTTAGTGTCATCGGATAATTTTGACACCATACACATGGTCCCCATCTCCAAATCATCTAGATAAATTGTAAATAATTGTGGTCCCAACACCGATCCTTGAGGCACACCACCAGTCACTGATTGTCAGCCAGAATAGCACTCGTTTATCTCCAAAAATACATTATTATACACCTCTGAAGCATATGGGGCTTGAACCTAGACTTCCTGGTCGAAGGCAGGAACATTACCACTACACCACAAGTTTACCCTTATGCTCGTTACGTAGAGGAATTATCATAGGAAGGAAAACCAAGAAGTAAAGTCACTATCAAGACTTGGAAATAATCTATCATTCCTTCAGTGGCACTGGACAAAGTCCTAGAATTCAGTCCCTAATGGCACCTGCACAAAATGGCTGAAATGGTTTAAAAAAGGCAGCTCCCAAGGGCAACAAATAAACATTGGCCCAGCCAGTGATGCCTACGTTTTGTCAGATTAGATTACTTACACTGTGGAAACAAGCCCTTCGGCCCAACAAGTGCACACCGACCCGCCGAAGTGCAACCCACCCAGACCCATTCCCCTACATTTACCTAACACTACGGGCAATTTAGCATGGCCAATTCACCTAACCTGCACATTTTTTTTGGATTGTAGGAGGAAACCAGAGCACCCGGAGGAAACCCACGCAAACACGGGGGGAATGTGCCAACTCCACACAGAGAGTCACCAGAGGCAGGAAGTGAACCCAGGTCTCTGGCACTGTGAGGCAGCAGTGCTAACCACTGTGCCACTGTGCCGCCCATGAACAAAAAAAAAGTGTTGATGCAATATGACGTAGACAGAAAGATGAAACATCAAAAAACTCTTAAAACAGGATGTTTTCATCATAATGGAAACATTTGACATCCCACAAGTATGAAATTAGTTTTCCAGGGCTAAAGAGATTGATCATCAGTAGTTAGAATATCACTAGAAAACTAGTTGTACTTCTTTAGCTAGAAATAACTTTCTAAGTTTTTTTTGATGAAGGGCTTATGCCCAAACCGTTGATTCTCCTGCTTCTCAGATGCTGCCTGACCTGCTGTGCTTTTCCAGCACCACACTCTCGACTCTAATCTCCAACATCTGCAGTCCTCACTTTCTACAAGTTATGCCAGAGCAGAGCATGCTCTGCCAGTTCAATAATTTCTGAAGATTTCCATCTGTATGAACTTGAATAATACAAAATTGCAGACGAGTTAATTATCACTTACAGTAACTTGTGCATTTCTGTGATTAATTGTCTGTTCATTACAACAATTTCCATAGAGACCCTCTTAAAAATAAATTTGAAGTTCAAATTGACAGCCAAAATAATGACATGTTTCATGTGTTGAGACATTTGAAAACCAAAGGTTCCATTGAAACATTATATTTGTAGTTAATGAAAACGCCACAAAATGGAATATCCCCTTTTTACTTTTACCACAGCCAAGTGACCAATTATCAGGGAAAACATTACACTGTTCTTTAAGCCAACATTAAATTCTCCAAGAATAAGCCTAAAATAATTCTTTACTGCCAAAGGTTTACTTCTATTCCTTTCCATTCTTGCTCTTAGACTTTCTAACTACAGAACTGTCCCTCATCATGAGAGTACTGCAGGAGATATTCCCTTTCCCTTTCGCAAAGTGGGGGTTGGGATCGCAAGAAGAATTGCAAACTTTGAGGTCCATTGGCCCATAAAACCATAAGATCCAGGAGCAGAAGGAGGCCATTCAGCCCATTGAGTCGGCTTTGCCATTCAATGAGATCATGGCTGATCTGATCATCTACTTTCCTGCCTTTTTTCAACAACCTTTAATTCCCTTACTGATTAAAAACCTATCTAGCTCAGCCCTGCATTTACTTAATGATCCAGACATAAATTTAAGGTGAAGGGTGGAAGGTATAGGGGGGATGTCAGGGGTAGGTTTTTAGATTAGATTACATTACAGTGTGGAAACAGGCCCTTCGGCCCAACAAGTCCACACCGACCCGCCGAAGCGCAACCCACCCATACCCCTACATTTACCCCTTGCCTAACACTAGGGGCAATTTAGCATGGCCAATTCACCTGACCCTGCACATCTTTGGACTGCGGGAGGAAACCGGAGCTGGGCCGAAGGGCCTGTTCTGTGCTGTATTGTTCTATGTTCTATGTTCTATATGTTCTATGTTCTAGTCTCAAAAGCCCTCTTTGGTAAAAAAAAATCCACAGATTCCTCTGAGAGAAGAAGTTCTTCCTCACCCTGGTCTTAAATATGCGACCCCTTATTCTGGTTCTTGACCCTTCCTCAGGGCAAACAACCTGTAAACATCTCCCTTGTCAAATCCTAAAGGAATTATGTATGTTTCAATAGTGTTGCCTCTCATTTTTCTATATTCTACTGTGCACTCAACCGCTCCTCATAAGACAATCTTGCCGTACCAAGGATCAGCTGAAGGAACCTTTTTTGGACTGCCTCCACTGCCAGTACATCTTTTCTTAGATAAATGACTCAAGATTGTTCACAGTATTCCAACTGTGGACCAGCTGTAATCATCCTACTTTTACATTCCATTCCCTTTGAAATAAACGTCGACATTTCATTTGCCTTCCCTATTACCTCCTCAAATTGGATGTGAGCTTTTTATGATTCATGGATAAGAACTTCCGAATCCCTCTGTTCTGTTACTATTTGCTGCCTTTTCCCCTTGAAATAATATTCAGCTCCTTTATCCTTCCTGCATAACCTCCCATTCTCCTGGATATATTCCATCTGTCAAGTTTTTAACCCATATACTTAATCTGTCCATATCTCTCAGCATACTCTTTGAGTTATCATTACCATTTGCCTTCCCATTTATTTCGTGTCATCCACAAACATAGTTCTAATACATTGACCATCTATGTCGAAGTCATTAATATGTGTTGTAAATAATTGTGACTCCAGCACTGATACCTGTGGTGCTGGTCCTGAACTCAAAAGCAGTAGTGGACACCATAGAACTCTGGAGTAGAGTGGTGTTGGAAAAGCACAGCAGTTCAGGCAGCGTCTGAGGAGTAGGAAAATCGACATTTCGGGCAAAAACCCTTCATCAGTATTCCTGCCTCAGGCCACTGTGGAGTTTGCAAATTCTCCCTGTGTTTGTGTGGGTTTCCTCCCACAATCTAAAGATGTGCAGCTTAGGTGAATTAACCTTGCTAAATTGCTCATAGTGTTCAGGATGTGTAGGTGCATTAGTCAGGCGTGCATAAAGAATAATAGGGGGATGGGTTACTCTTCAGAGAGCTACTGGGGAGTTGTTGGGCCAAAGGGCCTGTTTCCACACTTTAGGGATTCTAAAAAAAAATCTTACAGTTCTCACTGAGTGGTTATTCACTTGTGGGGATGTGAGTGCTGTTAGTTGGCCAATATTTATTGCCCATCCCTAGTTACCCGTAAGAAGGTGGTGGTGAGCTGCCATCTTGAACTGCTGCAGTCCATGTGCTGAATGGTGACCCACAGTGCCTTTTAAAGGGGGGAATTCCAGAATTTTGACCCAACGACAGTGAAGGAATGGTGTTTTATTTCCATCTTGCAACTAATGGTCTTCCCATGTATCTACTGTCCTAGTCCTTCTATATGGAAAAGGTTGTGCGTTTGGAAGGTGTTGGCTAAGGATCTTTGGTAAATTTCTGCAGTGCATCTTGCAGGTAGCATGCGCTGCTGCTTCTGAGTGTCAGTGGTTACAATTTTGAGCCTCATTATGGGGCCACAGTGGGGGAAAAGGTTGTGAAATCCTGCTGCAGTTCAAAGAAGTTCCAACTTCACTTTAACTCCTCACAGATTTGTTCTTATCAATCTGAGCATCAACCTCCACCAATGCTCCATACAGATCTTTGATCTTTAGTTGCTTTCTCTCTCTCCTGAACACTGGTGAACTAAACTGTGTGATAAATGGTGTTACATTAAGCAAGCCCATAACTCAATATCAAAATTAGTTTCTTTGGTTTGTTCCCATCTCAAAGCCATCATTGCACATGGGCCTTGTATCCAGATGTAAAGGCTGTTGAGTTATCCTTTTATCATGCCAGTACATTGACAGCTTAAAATGCAACTGTTTGCAAAAATAACATTCTCAACACTTTTCTGGGATTTTAGAGAAGTCTATTTATGTTTGAAACATTGTCTGTAAATGGAGACACCTTGCAGCTTCCTGCCCCGAGCAAAATAATCTGGGTCCCCTTTAATAACTAAGAATCAAATCTCCCAGATTTATTGTAGGCAGACATCAGACCTGGTCACATGACCCTTTTCAATTCACCAGAAGCTAAAGGCAAAGTACCAAAACATAACAAACGTCTGAACTTCACAATTAAGAATGACGGAAGTTCCTAAGCATTTCACAAATTAATTGCAGTGAATATAGACAAAAGTTATGCATTTAGTATAGTGCAAGGCTTGGCAATTACCTTTTCAAAGATTATCTTTATGGATCAGTATGACAGTATTGTCACTGTCATCTTTACAACAATAAAATCTGGACTGTAGAAATGTGCCTATGACTAGGGATTCAACTACTTAACATTCTTAATTGCTGGATTCCCTAAACAATACTTTCAAAAAGCAAATACCATCCAAAAACCTGGGTTGGTATGTGACATTGGCTGTGCCCCTTCTGATTCATTGCCACTAATTATATCAGCTCTACAGCAAACTGTGATGTAGATTTCCCACTGAAGCAGTAGGGAACGGTATGGTGTTCATCAAACCCATTTCTCTTGCTGTTGAATACAGGTTACAACCTGACAAAGATGAACAGCCATCATGGTCAAGGCTTTGCCTGCAGCAGATTATTTGTATCTGATGTGACAATGATTACATTAGCTCCCATAACTAAGACCTAGATGTGTATAATACTGCATCAAATGATTCAACAAAGTCTGATGTATAAAAGATTACAGTCACAGGGGCTTTGCTTCATGTGGGCCCAATTAAGATGGAGTTGGAGACATTTATAATTTTATATCACACACGATCACGCAGTGATGATATGATGAGCATGTCTCTTAAAGCTACATCACATATTAACGAGGAGGCATAACACTGCATTCCCCTATTTCCAAAGAGAAGATAAAATGCCAACAGATATACATGGCAGAGTAGGGGTCCTGATCCAAGAGTTTTTAGATTCCCAACAGTGTAGAAACAGACCCTTTGGCCCAACCAGTCCACATCAACCCTCTGAAGAGCAATCCACCCAGACGCATTTCCCTCTGACTAATGCACCCAACACTATGAGCAATTTAGCATGGCCAATTCATCTGACCTGCACATTTTTGGATTGTGGGAGGAAATCAGAGCACCCAGAGGAAACCCACACAGACACAGAGAAAATGTGCAAACTCCACAGAGGCAGTTGCCTGAGGCAGGAATCAAAACATGGGACCCTGGTACTATGAGGCAGCAGTGCTAACCACTGAGCCACCGTGTGACCGCAGTAGAGATTCTGCTTCAACTGCTTTTCTTTTCTTTATTTCTATTTTCTTTGCTTTACTTACTTACTTCCTTTTACTTACATTCCTCGTTGAGGCGAGGAATCCCAGTGCAGACTCAAGTGGGCCCCAGCACTGACTTTGTTGCAGTGGCGAGTGAGCCCCTACTTACTTTTCTGAGGCGAGCACAGACCTGACATCGGAATCGGTGGCTGCTACCTCGGCGAGGTAGGCCCAGCAATGAAAGATGGGGCCTGAGGATTGGCGACTTCGTGGTTGGTTGGATCTGGCGCTATAGGTGGTGAAAGATGTTACAGCAACATTGACAAGGTAGGCTCAGCGACTCTGACATTGTCAGTTTTGGTGCTAGCAGTGGTGAGGCAGTGGCAATGGAGAATCGGCCCAGTGGCATCAAATGGTGTCTGAAGAATTGCAACCTCAACATTGATTGAGTCCGGTGTAGTGGCAAGGCGGTGGAGGAGAAATGGCAGTGTGGGTGTCGTTATGATGAGCTGGCTCAGCACTGATAGACTCTCTTCACGCTTTATCCTTCTTTTGTTTCTTACTCTTAAAACTATTCAAAATGGAGTCAGATCTTGGCGACTGTGGAAAAGCTTTTCACTGTTGTTTTCACTGTAAAATATGCATGACAATAAAATCATGAATCGTAAATCAATACATGATGTCAATTTGATATTTATACAAGCAGGCCAAAGAGAGCTTACAAGATTAATAATTAAAAGTTGATTTTTCCTAGGTTGGTGATTGTACACCTGTCTGGAGAGATATACATTATAAAATAAAGACCTGTGGATGCTGGACATCTGAAACAACTTAGAACAGAAATTGCTGGAGAAACTCAGTAGGCCTTGCAGCATTTGTGGAGAAAAATGCAGAGTGAGCACTTTGAGTCCAACAGCTAGGAAAAGATGGGGGAAAATAAATGAGCAGATAGATGGATATGGAGCCCAGAGTGAGAGAGAAAACATGGCAGGCAGACAAAGGGAGGATTGTTAGGAAACCAGGGAAGCAGAGAAGCTGTGATTAAAGAAAAGAATCACTGGATCCAAAAGGTTAATTCTCCTTTCTCTCAATAGATACTGCCAGACCCTGCTGACTTTCTCCAGCAATTTCTGTTTTTGTTTCAGCTTTCCAGCATCTGGAGTTCTGGGCTTTATTAAAGAAGAGGAGCTATGTCGACGATAATAGGGACTATGACTTGGTGAAAATGGGTTGGCTGTGCTGGAAGCAACCCTTTTCATGACAGGTCCTGGGTTGTGGGGATGGGTAATAGACATGAAAGGAGGTGTCATGCCCTAAAATTGTTCAATTTAATGTTGACTCCTGAAGACTTTAAGGTTCTTAAGTGCAAGATGAGATGTAACTCTCTAAAGTAGCTACCCAGACTACATTTCACCACCCTGGTGTAGAGGAGATTGCATTGTAAGCAGTGAATACAATAGACTAGATTAAATGAAGCCGAGGTAAATTGCTGCTTCACCTGGAAGGTGTGCCTGGAGCCTTGAATAATGAGAAGGGGGGAGTTAAATGAGCAAGTGGTACACACTCTTTGCAGTTACATAGGATGGTGTTGTAGGAGTGTGAGGAGGTGTTGGGAATGGAAGAGGAATGGACCAAAGTATTCAGGAGGGAATAGTCCCTGTAGAATGCTCTTTAAAAAGAGAGATTATGTGTCCAGTTATGGTATCCTGCTGGAGGTGTCAAAAATGTGGTTATGGACCATTGGATGCTGAGGCTGGTAGGGCGGAAAGTGAGAATGAGGGGGATCCGATTGTTGTGTGAGGGAAGAGAAGGGGTGAGGGCAGAAGTGTGGGAAATGAGGCGGATATAGTTAAGGGCCCTGTCAACCTCAGTGGTGGGATATCATCAGTTGAGAAAAAGATGGACATTTCTGAGGTCCCACTTTGTTCTGTGTTTTTCTTGGTTAACAATTTGGTTGCCTTGCAGCTGGTTGCTTTCATTCAACATCATGATCACAGTGAGAATGTTCTTCTTCACTCTGACTTTGTCCATGATTGATATGTCATACCTTGGTCTGAGCTGGTTCCTGTTCCTTCACACTGTAACACTCTGATCATTAATGATTTAGCACGATCGGGGCTAAATGGATATTCTAGAAATCTTTGTTGGCATACAAGTATTTGAATTTGGATTTCTGACTCACCTTTTCTGTCCAGTGTGTAATTATGATAGTACTCTACATGCACAGTGGTCATGTATCTCTTGCATTCTCCTTTGTCTTTGAAGAAGAATATCTGCTCCTCAGAATAGTTTGATAATTGACTGTTAGGCAAGGTCATTAGCACTTACTGTCTGAGCAAAAGTTGTGCGAGAGATAATAATCCCTTCTTCATTGGTGTTATATGAAATGTAGCAACGCAATGTGAAAATCTGGATTTGTGTTGCTTGACACTTAATGATCATTGAGTTTGTAGTATATACCATATGGTCTACTTAGTCTGTTTGAGCATGCATTGTTCTATGACAATGTGCTATGACTCACTCAGCACTTAGCTGTATGCTTTGAAATCATCTGCTCGTGAACCACATACCGCCTGTTTGCCAGACAATATCCATTCCTGGGTAATGAACAATCTGAAGATAACAGTCATTGTGGCAACAATGGTTGCAGTCCTTGTGCTGTTAATTTATGAAACAATGGGAAATGTTGAGACGTAATCTGTCACAAGTTTATAACCTTCCCCACACTTTCTGTTGCTACTTTCATCCAAGGGCTGAATGAAACATCACAGGTGGGATCGGTGCATTTGGCATGCGACACTCACATTCACAAGTCATTGAATATTCTGATTCATCCCTGGCCACTCGGCAAATTCACTTGCTTAATATAGTGTGCACTCAATACCCATGTTTCCCTGGTGTAACATGGTCATGGTCCCTTGGCATAATGCTTTTGGCATGAAGACTTGTTTGCCGTTGAACAGGTCTTGCTGTTATTTGCCAGTTTCACCTCTGTATGACCAGGTCTTTCAGAGTAGCAGGGTATGGATGTTAGGGCAGTTGCATGTTCCTCCTACAGAATGTGGCAAGTGAGAGACACTACACATGTCTCTGCCGACCACATCTGCGGGAAGTGCACCCAACTCCAGCTCCTCAAAAACTGAGTAAGGGAACTGGAGCTAGAGCTGGATGAACTACAGATCATTCGGGAGGCTGAGGGAGAAATTGAGAGGATGTACAGGGAGGTGGCCACTCCTCAGAAACAGGATAAGGATGGCTGGGTTACAGTCAAGGGGAGGAAAGGGAACCAACAGATAGGGCAGGGATCCCCTGTGGCCGTTCCCCTCAGCAATAAGTATACCATTTTGGATACTGCTGGTGGGGACGGCTACTGGGGGAAGCCAGAGTTGTCAGGTCTCTGGCACTGAGCCTGGCACTGTGGTTCAGAAGGGAAGGAATGGGAATAGAAAAGTGCTAATTGTAGGAGACTCAATAGTTAGACGGATTGACAGGAGGTTTTGTGGTCAGGGACGGGACTCCCAGAAGGTATGTTGCCTCTCCGGTGGCTTCGGGTTTACAGGATTCTGAAGGGAGAGGGTGAGCAGCCAGAAATCGTGGTACATATTGGCACCAATGATATAGCCAGGATCTGAAAAGTGACTACAGAGAGTTAGGTTGGAAGCTGAAGAGCAGGACGAATAGAGTAGTGATCTCGGGTTTGCTACCGAGATAGTGAGATTAAGAACAGTCAGCGAATGCAGCATAACATATGGCTGTGAGGCTGATGCAGGAAGGAGGGCTTCAGATACCTAGCCCATTGGGATGCCTTCTGGGGAAGGTGGGACATGTGCATGAAGGACGGGTTGCACCTGAACTGGAGGGGTACAAATGTCCTGGGTGGTAGATTTGCTTGTGTGATTCGGGAGGATTTAAGCTAGTTTGCCAGGGGGTTGGGAATCAGAACTGCATATCTGAGAGGGGGGCAGTTGTAGATGCGGCAGTGACAGGATGCAGGGAAGCTATCAGGAAGGTTTCTCATGTGATGAAACTAAGGGATCAGTTAAAGTGTGTCTGCTTTAACGCAAGAAGTGTCAGAAATAAGAGTGATGAACTTAGACCATGGATCAGTATTTGGGGCTACGATATTGTGGCCATAACAGAGACGTGGGTTTCACAGGGGCAGGAATGGTTGCTACATGTTCAGGGTTTAGAACATTTAAAAAGAACAGGGAGGGTGGAAAAAGAGGAGGGGGTGTAGCATTGCTAATCAGAGAGTGCATCACAGCTGCAGAAACCAAGCTTGTTGAGGAAGGTTTGTCTACTGAATCAGTATGGGTGGAAGTTAGGAACAGCAAGGGAGCAGCCACCTCATTTGAGGTTTTCTACAGATCCCCTAATTGCAGTAGGGAGATTGAAGAACTCATAGGCAGGCAGATTTTGGAAAAATGTAGATGTAGCAGGGTTGTTGTTATGGGTGATTTCAACTTTCCCAATATCAACTGGAACCTCCTCATTGCAGATGGTTTAGATGGAGCCGTTTTTGTCAGGTGTTCAGGAGGGTTTCCTTACTCAGTATGTAGACAGACCGATGAGGGGAGAGGCCATTTTGGATTTGGTGACCACAACTGCCTCACATTTACCATAGCCTTGGAGAGGGAAAGGAGCAGTTACCAAGGGAAGATACTTAAATGGGGAAAAGGAAGCTATGACGCTATCAGACAGGAGTTGGGAAGTACAGATTGGGAGCAATTGTTCCACAGAAAGGGCACAGCAGACATGTGGAGACTGTTTAAGGAGCAGTTGTTGCAAATGATGCACAAATTTGTTCCTCTGAACCAGATAAGAAGGGGTAAGATTAAGGAGCCTTGGATGACAATAACAGAGGAGCTTCTCATCAAAAGGAAGAAGGCAGCTTATGTAAGGTGGAGAAAACAAGGATCTAGCACAGCTTTAGATGATTCCCAGCTTGCTAGAAAGGAGCTCAGAATGAACCGAGGAGAGCCAGGAGGGGGCATGAGAAGGCTTGGCACAAAGGATTAGGGAGAACCAAAAGGCATTTTACTTATTTGTGAGGAATAAGAGAATGATCAGGGAGAAAGTAGGGTCAATCAGGGATAGCATAGGGAAGTTGTGCATGGAGTCTGAGCAGATAGGAGAAGCCCTAAATGAGTTTTTCGCTTCGGTTTTCACGAAAGAAAGGGAACTTGTTGTGAATGAGAACTTTGAGGAGCTGGGATACAGTCTTGAACAGATCAAGATTAATGAAGTTGTGTGCTGGAAATTTTGGCAAACATTAAGATTGGTAAGTCCCCAGGGCCAGAGCAGATTTTTCTTAGGCTGCTCCGGGAAGCGAGAAAGGAAGTGCTAAGCCGCTGGCAAGGATCTTTGCCTCCTCACTCTCCATGGGAGTCGTACCAGAGGATGGGAAGGAGGTGAATGCTGTTCCTCTTTTCAAGAAGGGTAATAGGGAAATCCCTGGCAATTACAGACCAGTCAGTCTTACGTCTGTGGTCAGCAAGTTTTGGAAAGATTTCTGAGGGATAGGATCTATGACTTTTTGGAAAAGCATAGTGTGATTAAAGGCAGTCAGCATGGCTTTGTGAGGGGCAAATCATGCCTCACAAATCTTATTGAGTTCTTTGAGGAGGTGACAAGACAGGTCGATGAAGGTTGAGCAGTGGATGTGGTGTATATGGACTTTAGCAAAGCATTTGATAAGTTTCCCCATGGTAGGCTCATTCATAAAGTCAGGAGGTATGGGATACAGGGAGATTTGGCTATTTGGATTCAGAATTGGTTGGCTGACAGAAGACAGAGAGTGGTTGTATTTGGAAAGTATTCTGCCCGGAGGTCAGTGTTGAGTGGTGTCCCGCAAGGCTCTGTTCTTGGGCCTCTGTTCTTTGTAGTTTTTATAAATGACTTGGATCAGGAGGTTGAGGGGTGGTTTAGTAAATTTGCAGATGACACAAAGGTCGGAGGTGCCGTAGATTGCATTGAGGGCTATTGCAGGCTGCAGCGCAACATTGACAGGATGCAGAGCCAGGCTGAGAAATGGCAGATGGAGTTCGACCTGGATAAATGCAAAGTGATGCATTTTGAAAGGTCACACTTGAATGCTGAATGTAGGATTATATACAAGATTCTTGGCAACGTGGAGGAACAGGGGGATCTTGGTGTTCAAGTACATTAATCCCTCAAAGTTGCCACCCAAGTGGATAGGTTGGCTTTCATTAACAGGGGGATCGAGTTTAAGAGCCGTGAGGTTTTGCTACAGCTCTACATGTGCCTGCTGAGACCAAACTTGAAATATTGTATCCAGTTCTAGTCGCCCTACTATAGGAAAGATACAGAGGCTTTGGAAAGGGTGCAAAGAAGGTTTACCAGGATGCTGCCTAGACTGGGGGGCTTGCCTTATGAAGAGAGGTTGGCTAAGCTCAGACTTTTCTCTCTGGAGAGAAAGAAGAAGAGAGGTGATGTGACCGAGGTATATGGGTAATGAGAGGCATGGATAGAGTCAATAGCCAGAGACTTTTCCCCAGGGCAGGATTGACTGGCACGAGGGGTCATAGTTTTAAGATATTAGGAGAAAGGCATAGAGGGGACGTCAGAGGAAGGTTCTTTACACAGAGATTTGTGAATGCATGGAAGGTGTTGCCAGTAGTGGTGGTGGAAGCAGAGTCATTAGGGTCATTTAAGCGACTGCTGGACATGCACATGGACAGCAGTGAATTGGGGGGGTGGGTCGTTTTGTTATTTTATTTTACATTAGGTCAACCCTCAGCACAACATCATGGGCCAAAAGGCCTGTTCTGTGCTGTACTTTTCCATGTTCTGTGTTCTAAAGTCAACAAATATGTATAGCTGTTGGTTTAATACTGTCAGGCCATCCTTGAATAATGATCTTCTGTCTTTGTTCATCTTTGGCATTTACTGATCGCAAGTGTTGATGCAAATCCTGGCGAGAGAGTAATGGATCTACCTTGAAGATGCCTTCAACTTCAACTGCTTTAATGGCACCACATATGGTCCATTCTACCACAGTGGGTTAGAATCTCATGAAAGATGTTGCAAGGAGCAGATTGTTATCACCAGTTAGATTACAAGTAGCTCCAGTTAAAATGGAGACCTTTGTGTCCTCAAGTCACATGCTATGATACAGTGTTAAAAAATCATGAGTATACAGTTAGCATGCTAACTATGAGACATAGCGCAAGAATTTTGTGATATTGGCAAATTACTGCAGATGCTAGGATCTGTACTGAAAACAAAAAAAATGCTGGAAATCACAGCAAGTCTGGCAGCATCCGTGGAGAGAGAGCAAGCTAACGTTTCAAGTCAGAGCTCTGATGAAAAGTCAGAATAAATAGGTGATATTCTATGGAATTGCAGCTAATCTAGTTTTCATTCAATGTAAACTGGCTGACACAGCTTGACATCTATTCTGAAAGTATTCAGGTATATTTAAATTAGTCATGCTTGTAATGCACCAAAAGCATGTGAAATGACAGGCTCTCTTCCTCGCACCTATGTTCTAATAAATATTTTACTGGTGTTTTACGAATCCACTGGGAACTATGAAGAAGCAGTAATTACCTTAGGTTTTAAAGCCATTATCAGCACAATGGCACCGTTATGCATGTTCCATTACTCCAAATACATATTTTCAACATAGGTTTCATTATGAACTGCTGTTGAACTATATGGTGCTAATTCCAGGATTTACCTTCGTGTTTGTATTGTTGCCTGGCATGAATGATTCCTTGTTTGAGCAATGTTAGAATGCTATCCTATCATAGATTAAAGCAGCTATGGATGGCTATAATTACACAATAATTTTATGAAGTTATCAAGATATGGATGATTAATCTTTATTTCCATCCATTGAATTAATACCTCGGACTTCTGTTGAAAAAAACCTTCAAATGTTCCAGGATGCTGTGTTTTAAAATGGCCACAAAGGTCACTTGACCTGCAATAGAGGACAAGTTTCTAAAGTCATTTATGTGGATGAACAATAGAAATGTCTGAAACAAACAAAAACAGAAATTGCTGGAGAAACTCAACAGATCTGGTACTGTCTGTGGAGAGAAAGCATAGTCAATGTTTCAGTAACTCTTCTACAGAACTGATTGTAGCTAGGAACAGATGGTACTTATGCCGCAGACAAAGGTGGGGATGGAGAGAAGGTGGAGGGGAAGGGAGTGAATGATAGTTGGAGATGGAGCTCACAGAGAGAGAGAACAGCTGTCGGGCAGACAAAGGAATAGGATAGAGTGGTGGCGGTAAAGCACAGCAGGTCAGGCAGCACCCGAGGAGTAGGAAAATTGATATTTCGGGCAAAAGCCCTTCATCAGTCCTGATGAAGGGCTTTTGCCTAAAACATCGATTTTCCTATTCCGCAGATGCTGCCTGATCTGCTGTGCTTTTCCTGCACCACTCTAATCTAGACTCTGAGTTCCAGCATCTGCAGTCCTCACTTTTGCCTAGACAAAGGAATAGATAATGTCGAGCCAGGGAAAAAGGAAAGCTGCAAATGGGGACCACCAGTTGGTGAAAATGGGTTGGCTGTGATGAAAGCAGCTGATGCGATGACAAGGCCTGGGGTGTGGGTGTGGGCAAAGGACGTGGAAATAGGTGCTCAGGCCTTAAAATTATTGAACTCAATGTTGAGTCTTGAAGGCTCCGGCAGAAATGTCTGAGCGGGGTTGGGATATCTGGTCGGCATGGACGGGTTGGACCGAAGGGTCTGTTACCATGCTATACATCTCTATTACTCTATGACTCTATTTACCCTGCAGAATGTCACACTTGCCATCATTCGAACTACCTGGAAAATACCCAAGGAAAGTGGGCAGCAGCCCAACTTTTCAGCAGACATTATCCGAGACAAAGGGAACCCAGCAAAGTCCATTGTACAACAGAGGTGCTGTAGACTCGTCTTCTGATTCACTGCCATCTTCCTAGTCCTGTTGATGGGAGTTTGAAACTCCTTCATTAATATTGATTATCTCCATTGTGTGTCAATAATGCCAATTGTGAGTCACATGATCAAAATCTGGGAATAACATAAGGTTGTCTGTTCATTACAGAAAGACAATAGCATTAAGAAAGTCTATAGAATGGAATAACAGCATCTTTCCCTCAACAGTTCTTTTAAGGTCAGACCTATTTCGGTTACAATTAGGAATACATCGCAAAGGTAGAGAATTTAAAAATATAAGGAACTTCAAGTGCCATAGTACCCACTCTTAGATACAGACTGATTCCAATTTAAAAGACACTGCCTCGTTTTAATGACTTTTTTTTCCCCAATTCCATATTTCCCTTTCCACATCTGTGTGCCTGTGTGCTTGTGAGCTTCTGTGCTGCAGAATTCAGGATACATTTTTACATTTTAATACTTTATATTTTCATTTAAGTAAATTTATGATAAAACTAATTCCTTAATTTTTGTTAACTGGCTTGATTTTTTTATACCACTATGTTTGTGTACATACTAAATTGAAAAACAAATCAAAAAAGTTCAGACTGTGTTTTATTAACGTCAGGAGTGAAAAGTGAGGATATTATTCATCTTTCCAGATTTGCTAGGGCAATAAGCACACAGTTCACGCACAATTCCACTTGATGCAGATCTGCTCCAATGTCCGCTAGTACCTAACATTTAAAAGCATATGTTTTTAAATAAAACTACTATTGCATTCAATATGTGTGTCTCTTGATTGCTCTCTGTGCTGTCAGTCTAGCCTGTGGGTGTGCTTACAGAGAAAGAGAACCACGCAGTAAGCTTATGGCAGCAGATACTTTAATAGCATTGGAATAAAGCTTCATTCTCATATAGAACCTGGCGTGTCATCTCTGTGCATCTCTGAGGTACAAAACACAATAGAAACCAACAAGATCAGAGATAGATATCTATTAAAATTCCCTCTGCATAACTCAAGTTCCTTTGACATTATGTTAGTTCCAACAGCACAAGGTTTATCACAGGGTCTTCTGTAATGTAAATGGTCCCATGTCAAAGGAAGCATTGAAAATTCTCTTTGAACAGAGTGATGTCAAGAAAGTTAATTATAACTGGGGAGTTGCAATTCTTATTGAAACTATTATCTTTGATCTGTTCTGTAAAACACTTTCCACTGACAAAATTACTTGACTGATGTTATTAAAACTGATAAACCTGACACTAGCATTTACAAGTACAGACCAACTTCACAGTCCCATTAAAATAGAAGACAGATGGAGAGGAGATAGTTTCAATGCCCTAAAACAAAATATATGCCTTAGTTAAAATATGATATTCTCACATTGTATTACTTAAGTTTTGTGTCTGGGTTTCAGATAAGCACTTGCATTGTGTGAGGCTCCCCATCAGAAACATGAACATTATGCAAAGGATTCCTTTAGTCATCACAGAAAAATGATTTGCAAACCCTATTTCACATTGAAAAATAAACATTCATTTAGACAGTACATTTCACATTGTTAGACTATTCCAAAGTATTGATGGTTAATAAACTCTTTTGAATATACATACATTGTCACAACATGATAGCTAATTGGTGCACTGCAATATCTCACAAATAACAGTAGAATAAATAGCCAAATTAACCACTTTGGGAGAATGATAAATATTGGCCAGAACTCCCTGCACTTTTCTGAAAGATCCCATGAGATTCCATTGACCACCAGAGTTGGTTAGCTCAGTTTGCAGGATGGTTGGTCACTAATACCGTGTAATGCCAAAGTGTGATTTCAATTCCTACACCAGCTGAAGGACTCTCTTTCTTAACTTCTCCTGAAGTATGGTGACCCTTAAGATAAAACACCACCAGTTGTCTTTGACTAATGAGGGAGAAGTCTTGTTGTCTGAGAGGACTATCATGGTTTTACCTTTATGTAACACACCTCAGTTTAACATCTTGTCTGAAAGATAGACTTTCAAGCTCTGCAGCACTATCACATCCCTTCCACTTTGAAATTATAAGCTTTGTAATGAACTCAAATTCATGGAAAAGGATTTGAAAGCAGTCTGTTGAGTCAATATCATGAGAACCACCTGAATCAAGGCTTACGTTAAAGAGAGATCTTACCTTTAATGTGAAAGCAATTATAGTCATAGAAATTTACAGCATGGAAACAGACCCTTCGGTCCAACCCGTCCATGCCGACCAGATATCCCAACCCAATCTAGTCCCACCTGCCAGCATTGAATATATTCCTCCTTCCTAGTTTTATGTTTGCTTAATACAGACTGCAAATACTGGCCCTGAAATGCTAAGTTTAATGTCATGGAATGATAGAGCATGGAATTAGGCCATTCAAGCCATCATGCCTGTTCAAGCCCTTTGAAATAGCTATTGAATTTGTGCCTCACACTTTCAATTAAGCCCTTGAAACATAGCTTTTTCAAATTGAAATCCTCCTTTTTCAGGAGCCTCTGACCCTCACATTTCTGCAATCTCTGTACTTAAAAAAACCCTTTGAAAATCAGTGCATAATTCACAATGGAAAAGATAGCTTTGTCTTACAGGATGGTAGAAATAGAATCACTGAAGTTAACAGGCTATGTCCAAATGAATTTAGTTTACAATAGATTTCCCTTTATTTTGAATCATCCAGAACATATAATTTCTTTACAATAGTTGCCGTTGCTTCATGATTTAGGTGCTTGTATCACAATGTGAATGATGAGATCCATCTATCACAATTAGCTTTAATCAAGTAACGACAATGCACCAGAATTCACCACTGATAAAATACAAACCCAGAATATCAAACATTTTACATTCATTATGCATCAATCTATATTCCCCTGTCAACAGACTGCACCTTCTGTAAATACCCAGGAAGTCACAGTGGAGCCACTATGTCAATGTTGCCTCTATCTGATAGTTATGTTGGCTCCAAAAGTCAAACTGAATTAGACACAGGTCAGAAACATTTATCACTAGAATTGAGCTGCTCTTTGGCTCTACACCAAGGAGGTTTGAGCTGCCCGTTCAGACATCTCTCGCTTTGTTCAATGGGAGTGTTCTTGATTGATGGAACAGTTATACATATACTTGGAGACATTTATCAGATTGTTTAGGCTCCAGACACATTAAATATCACTGTCTCTGAAGTAACTGACACAGAGTTGGCACTTCTCCATTTTTTTTGTTTTCCCAGAAGTAGTTTACTCACAGAACAACCTTTTGGTTGCTATGCTACCTGTTGTATAGATGGTCAGAAAACTGAGGTTAAAATAAATTCTTTCTCCATGATTTCATTTTTTAATTGATACATAAAAACCTAGCAATTATATCACTTCCGGAACAGAAAGCATATATTTTAAAAAGTCATCGAGCCTTCTGAATGGAAACAGACCCTTCAATCCAACTAGTCCATGTCGCCCATGTTCCCAAACTAAGCCAGTCTCGTTTGCATGTGTTTGGCCCATATCCTTCCAAATCTTTCTTATTGATGTACTTATCCAAATATCTTTTAAATGTTGTAATTGTACTTGCATCCACCACTTCCTCTGACAGTTTCACAGATTTACTACTAGTACTTATTTAATGATAAAGTTTAACTTTTATCAAGTTGTTTGATATGTAATGATTCCAAAACCATTTCCTTGTGTAATGTCTATTGAGTCCAATTTTGATCTTTGTCACATTTCATTCATGGGATTAAAATGAATATAAAGTCAGTTTAGCAACAATTGTCCTGAAAGGCCTTCATCAAAATATGTTACTATATGATACAATGGGCTCAATTCTGTCTTTGTCTAAACAATATAACAACATAAATTAGGAGCAAGATTAGGCCATGTGGATGCTCTAACCTGCTCTATCATTCAGTACAATCAGGGCTCACCACACTGTGGCCTCAATTTCACTTTTCTACTCTCAATGACATTTGACTCCCTTGTTACCCAACAGTCTATTTCCTTGTGCCTTAAAAGAATTTGCTGACCCTACATCTCTAGCAAAGATAATTCCAAAGATTCATGACCTGGTGTACCTGGCTAGCTCAGTCAAGAGAGCATATGATTCTAAAATCACAGGATCATGAATTCAATCCTACACTACTCAGAGATTATTAAGGGTATGGAATGCTTTGCCTGCAATGGTAGTAGATTCGCCAACTTTAAGTACATTTAAGTCATCATTGGACAAGCATATGGACATACATGAAATAGTGTAGGTTAGATGGGCTTCAGATTGGTATGATAGGTTGGCACAACATCGAGGGCCGAAGGGCCTGTACTGCGCTGTAACATTCTATGTTCTATGTTCAATGGTTGCCTTTATAAGGGTCAACATGGTGGCTCAGTGAGTAGCACCACTGCCTCACAGTGCAAGAGACCCGGGTTCAATTCCATCCTTGGGCAACCGTCTGTGTAGAGTTTGTACATTCTCCCTGTGTTTGCATGGGTTTTTTCCTGGTGCTTTGGTTTCCTCCCACAGTCCAAAGAGGTGCAGGTTAGATGGACTGCCTGTGGGAAATGCAGGGTTAGGAGAGGAGTAGGGGTGTGGGTGGGATGCGTTTTGGAGGGTCAATGTGGACTCGATGGGCTGAATGGCCAGCTTCCACACAATAGGGGATTTTGTTCTTCGATTCTGAGCAAAAGAAAATACTCCTCATTTAAACGTTAAATATGAGTCCAATGACTCTTCAGAATTCGTCGTGCTGAAGATGAAGGTTAATTCGGTTTCTCTCTCCAGCGATAATGCCAGAACTATTAGATTTCTCCAGTACTTTTTGTCTTTATTCCCCTGAGGAGCTTAAATGTTTAAAAGAATGAGAGGTGATCTAATTGAAACTTCAATGAATACAGTACCAACCTGACTAAACTTCCTTCATTCAAAAATCCAAATATCCCTGGTATCAGTTGAATTAATCTTCTCGGAATTGTTTGTAAAGCATTTACTTACATCTTGTCTTAAGTAAGGAGACCAAACTGTGCACAGTACTCCAGACATGAATTCCCTCTACTTTTGTTCGATTTCTCTTGCAATAAGCAATAACACTTCCAACTGTCTTTCGAATCACTTGCTGCATTTGCGTACAAGTTCGGAGCCAGAGGAAGGGGAATCAAGGTCAAGAACAAAAGGCAGAAAATGGAATAAGAAAAGCGATAGGCATTCATAGGCCAGGATCAAACAGGGTCACCATGAAAAATAATGGGAATGGGTCAAGTAATGTTAAAAAGGCCAGCCTGTGGGCTCTGTGCCTTAATGCATAGAGCATTCACAACAAACTGAATGAATTAGACAATAGACAATAGACAATAGACAATTAATCAACCAAATCGATGAAAACAGGTTTAGTAAGGTCAGGATTATGGAGACATAGAAACATAGGTATGCAAACATTACAATTAGGAGCAGTGGGCCATTCATCCCTTCAAGCCTGCTGTACCATTTAATGTGTACTGATCGTCCGACTCAGTACCCTATCCCCACTTTCTCCCCTTGGCCCTTGATTCCTTTAGCCCTAAGAACTATGTCTAACTCCTTCCTGAAAACATTCAATGCTGTGGCCTCAAAGGCATTCTGTTGCAAAGAATTCCACGGGCTCACCACTCTTTGGATGAAGAAATTTCTCCTCATCTCAGTCCTAAATGCCATACCCCACATCTTTAGACTGTGACCTCAGGATCTGGTGTCCCTACAGCCTCAGGAACATACCTTCTGCACTTCTTGAGTTTCTCGAACATTTTTCTGTTTTTAATTCTGACTTCTGGCATCCACAATATTTTGGTTTTAAACACATCATAGGCACCGTTCAAGGAAGAGGAGTGGAGATCTGCCTATGGTTGCAGTGGGGCCAGAGAAAAGATCTGAATATCCGGAGTATTCAATACTTAGGATGGGCACTCAGAAGGAAAAGGCAGTGGAGCTGCATTGCTGGTTAAAGAGGAAATTAACATGATAGTGAGGGACCATATTAGGTCCAGTGATGTGGAATCCATAGGGGTAGAACTGAGAAACACTAAAGATTGTAAGTGGGGTTGTATATAGACCGCCAAATTGTACAGGTGATGTTGGGAATGGCTTTAAACAGGAAGTCAGACACACATACAATAAAGAAACATCTGTAGTTTTGGGTGATTTTAATCTGTATATAGTTTGGGCAAATCAGCTTCATGAAAATTTCTATCATATTATGGGCATTCATCCCCAGGGCCTCACACAACTAAATTTTCAATGATTCCTTTCTTATTGCACGATACTCTGTCTCAAATAGCTTCTTTAGTTGATTGCTTTGATGCAGAAAACCATCCTGTATTCTCTTCACAAATTCATCCTCGACAGTAACAACACTATTATTTGGTTGCATGTTTCTAACCAGCTTTCTCTTGAGCTGTAACCTTTCCCTCCTTATTAACCTTTTAGTCGTTCTTTGCTGTTCTTCATATTCTGTCTAATCATCTGACCTGACAATCAGCTTTGCAGAAACATACATTCTCTTTCTATTTGATATCATCTTTAATGTCCTTAATTAGCCACGGATAGTGTGTCATTTCCCTAGAATCTTTCTTTCTCAGCAGAATATGTTTTTCCAGTGCTGCTGGAAAACTCTGACCAGTTCATTTTAGTCTTTGTGTTCCCATGATTGCTCTTGGTTAAGTTTAAAACTAGTGTTCAGTGCACTCTTCCCTTGTTCAAACTGAATAGGAAATTTAATCATATGATAATCACTGCTACCTAGGGGTGCACTTACCAACAGGACACTAATTAATCTTTCTCATTGCCCATTCCCAGATCCAGAATAGCCTGTTCTTATGTTGGTTCCAGAACATGCTGCTTTAAGAAACTTTCTCAAATATACTTTTTGAACCCATCATGAAGGTTCCTCTTGTCAATCTGATGCAGCCCTATTTTTATGTAGATTAAAATCATCTATGATTATTGCCATACCTGTCTCATATGTCTCTTTTATGTCCTCCTGTATACCTCATCCTATTGCATCAGTTCTGAAGAAGGGTCACTGGACCAAAAATGTTAACTCTGATTTCTCTTCACAAATGCTGCCAGACCTGCTGAAATTTTCCAGCAATTTCTGCTTTTGTTTCTGACTCCCAGCATCCGCTGTTCTTTCGGTTTTTCATCCTATTGTGTGGTTGTTATGCAGGGACCCATAAACCAATCATAGAGTGACTTCTTTCTTTTAACATTACAGAGCCCATCAAGTCTGTACTAGTCAAAAGCAACCACCTAACTATTCTAATTGCATTTCCCAGCACTTGTCCCATAGCCTTGTATGTCTTGGCATTGCAAGTGTGAATCTAAATACTTCTTAAATGTTATAAGAGTTTCTGTCTCGATCATCCCAACAGGTAAAACATTCTAGTTTCCTGCCATTCTCTTGGTGAAAACTTTTCCTGACATCCTGACTAAATCACCTGCCCCTTGTCTTAAATTTATGTCCCCAATGATTATTCCCACCTTGACCCAAAATAATTCCACGTCTCAATCTCCAAAACTAATCAGAACTTGTATTGATGACATTCTAAATTAACAGAGTTTCCCTTCCACATTTTCGGAGCTTCATATCCTTTCTAAATGTTGTATATCCTTGAATGTCCTAGTCCCAGTCTTTCTCACCCTTTCGTCATGATTCAATAATAAATGTCAGATCATATATTATTTCTATTTGCATTATCAATTCATCTCCTTTGGTATGAATACTATACATCTTCCAACACAGAGCCTTTAGTTCTGTCTTTTTACCATGTTTGTAATCTCTAGTCCTATCTTCTTTTGCACTCTTAGGTTTACACTTTGTCCCTTCCTACCACACGCTGGTCACCATTTCCTTTCTTGCTACCTTACTCTCTTGTCTTCTTTATTTAATTTATAGAATCTTCCCAAACTTGATCACTCATCTCTATTTTTACTTAAAAATTCTTTCTACTACTCAAGTCAGACAACTTGGTAAAATATTGTTCACAGCACAGTTCAGATGAAGACTACCCCAACAGTCCATAATCCAGTTATCAGTGCTGCAGGAATCAAAATTAATTTCTTCCACACCAATCTTTGAGCCATCTTTGCAATTTTATTAACCCTTTGCCAATTTTCAAACTGTTCAAGTGTGAATGGAGTGTTTATTACCTTTAAAGTTCTGCTTCTCCATTTGTTCTCTCGAGGGCCGTACTCATAGAGTCATAGTCATAGAGATGTACAGCATAGAAACAAACCCTTCAGTCCAACTCGTCCATGCTGACCAGATATCCTAACCTAATCTAGTCCCATTTGCCAGCATTTGGCCCATATCCCTCTAAAATCTTCCTATTCATATACCCATCCAGATGCCTTTTAAATGTTGCAATTGTACCAGCCTCAACTACTTCCTCTGATAGCTCATTCCATACACGTATCACCCTCTGTGCGAAAATGTTGCCCCTTAGGTTCCTTTTATATATTTCCCCTTTCACCCTAAATCTGTGCCCTCTAGTTCTAGATGCGCCCACCCCAGGGAAAAGATCTTGACTATTTACCCTATGCATGCCCCTCATGATTTTATGAACCTCTATAAGGTCACCTCTTAGCCTCCGATGCTCCAGGGAAAACAGCCCCAGCCCATTCTGCTTCTCCCTCTAGCTTAAATCCTCCAACCCTGGCAACATGCTTGTAATTTTTTTCTGAATCCTTTCAATTTCACAACATTCTTCCATAGGAAGGAGACCAGAATTGCATGCAATATTCCAAAAGTGGCCTCACCAATGTCCTGTATAGCCACAAATGACCTCCCAACTCCTGTGCTCAATACTCTGACCAAAACCTCTTTCTGAGTTGGACCCATGTTATCGCTACCTAGGTGGGTCATTATCACTGATCTGTAGCCATCTCACTCCATGTTCCTGTTCATCCTAGAGCAGATTTCCCAAACCCTGTCACCAGGCAGGCAACTTAGCTCTATGGACTCACATTCTGTCGCATGAAACTATGCTTATCTGTCTGACCATACAGTACTCTACTACTGCATTTCTGTAAACTGTCCCTGTTTGGATGTCTCTTGGTACCATGGTCAGGTTGCTCATCCACTTTGCAGATCTCACTTTCATCCAAATAGGGAGTAAGAATTACAAAAGTCTGAGATTTTTCAGTCCCGCCTTCTCAATCCCCTTATCTGCTTTACTCACAGTCACAGCGTCTTGTCCCTGACCACTGATCAGGGCTGTATTAAAACTCTCCCATTCCCTTGCACTTTACTGCCATCTGAACTCAAACCTAGTCAAATTCATAACCCTCAATAGGCTAGAAAAAGTCAAGTTGGTTGGTGGGCTACCAACTCCTCACTCCTCCTTACTGTAACCATCCTGAGTGGCTGACTAACTATTGCTTATCCCCTGGAGTGGTATCAGAGGCTGTCTTTTACTGTGCCAGTATCCCTTTAGTGAAGGCTATCTCAGTAGGTTTGACTAAGATCTGCTGTCAACCATGAAAAGCATCCTTCCAATTTGGCTGTGCTAAATGGTAAGGCAACACTGAAGTGATGTAATGCTTATATCTCTGCCTGAGGGGCAAAGCACAGAAAGGCAAGGCAGGAATGCTGCTGGGATCTGGGTGGGACCAGAGTGATTTTTTAAAGACAGTCCACAGATGCGACCTGGTCTGCTCCTGAGCTGGATGCATGTCCTTGAGCTGACAGTATCCTTTCTGCCTTGATTCCTGAAGAAGGGCTTATGCCCAAAACGTCGATTCTCCTGCTCCTTGGATGGTGCCTGACGTGCTGCGCTTTTCCAGCAACACATTTTTCAGCTCTGATCTCCACCATCTGCAGTCCTCACTTTCTCCTAGTATCCTTTCTGCACCATTACAATTGTAATTTCCAGGTCTACCTGGAAGTAAGTCAGAGATGAGGGTTCTTAAATGTTAGCACAAGTCAGATGTCAATGTCCATAGACATAGGTACATGTGTGCTCAGTGCACATGCAGTATGCCTTGAGATGTTGATGCCCGACATGGAGGTTGTTTGGAGCAAGTGGCAAGATAAATTTGGCATGTTCTTGTTGGGTTACATGTTGAATATTCTCAATATCCAGGTTGATTGGTGAGTTGAGAAGGTAGAAACCTGAATGATAATGAAGAGTTTTAGGATATCAATGAGGCATTTAACAAGCTTTAATCACCGTCGATTTGCAATGCTGCCTAACCAGAATCTTGCCATATCACATGTAATAAGTATAAAAGCTAGATGCACTTAACTTTAAGATGGAACTTATTAGACCCTTTATTGGATTCTGCCACAAGTTTCACCATAACCTGCATTACGTAAACTCTTATATCATTCAGTCCAAATTATCTACATGGCTTTCTGATCTGTTAAATTCTCATCCTTGTTTTTAAATGTCTTTGTGACTTTCTCCTTCCTTATCTCTGTCATCGCCCCATACCTGACAATTTTCCAATATTTCTGCATTTTGTCAGTTCTCACTCCTTGCATTATCCCCATTTTAATCTCTCGGCTATTGCTAACCAAACCTTCACTTGCTTGGGCTATAAACCAAATCTCTCTACAATTCTGCCTCTACCTCATCCAGTAAAATATTCATTGACACCTACTTGGTTGGCAAAACCTTTGGATGAATACTCATGCTGCTCAGTGTCAAATTGCATTTGGTAATAATTCAGTGAACTTTCTTGAAATGAGTGCTGCTTTAAAAGCATTATCAAAACATGTACTTATCTGTTCCATTTGAATCATTGTAAACATTTCAGAAGTAAGTTTACTGTCTGCGGTCATGCCTGCATTTCTCAGTCATATCTTCACACAGAAGCTTTGTGCTGAATCTCCGATATTTTGGCTAAGTGTCATTTTCATTGTGTTTCATGGAGAGTCTCTCTCTCTCTCTGTGGTCTACCAAATTTCTCATGCTATGCTCTCAAAGTCAGCTCATTAACTATCTACATTGGGCCAACAGCACCCAATACTCACACCCCCTGGAGCTGGGAGTACTCACCATTGACAGGGCATCCCAATTAATAAAGGCATCACTTGGTGTTCTTGGACTCCTAGTCATGCACCTGGTCAAGTCTTGGCAGTCTGGATTTACCCTTCACCAAGAACATTGTGCCAAGCAGTTTTCACAGCACAGAGGGGGGCACAGCTGACACCCCCATGCATATTCTTACTCCAATTGTCACTTAAGTGCCAGGCCACACACATACCCTTGCCAATCTGGAGGCACATCTAATTTTGCCACTCTCAATAAGCCACTGCCACCCCTTCCCCAGTGTCCACTCAGTCCAGCTTCTTATCGTTAAGGCAACTGTCTGTGTGGAATTTGCACATTCTTCTCAAGTTTGTGCGGGTTTCCACCTGGTGCTCCGGTTTCCTCCCACAGCCGAAAGATGTGCAAGTTAGGTGGATTGGCCATGCTAAATTGCCCCATAATGTTCAGGTATCTGTAGGTTAGGTGCATTAGCCACAAGAAAAGCAGGTTTACAGGGATACAGTAAAGGGGGTAGGTGTGGGTGGGATGTTCTTTGGAGGGTTGGTGTGGACTTGTTATGTTGAATTGAATAAGTTAAAATGTCACGGGTGGGGGGGTGGTCGCATCAGTACCATGCTTTGCTTCTCTTCCAGGGCACATTGGGGACTTTACGGTTAAAAATCCTGCTACCAAAAAGACTTACTGCAAGAGCAACTGAAAGCCCATACTCTTTCAATCCACACGTGGATTCTCCCCATTCCACGCAAGTAAGCCAAGACAAGACCTTTGCCCTTTCCAGCAGGACTAATAGCCCTGGCCCCAACCCAGTTAGCTGCCTCCCTCTCCCTTTGTCTCATTTTCCCTCCATATTAGCACAGGTGTGTGAATCCCCCCAATTACCTCACCTCCATATTAGCATAGGTATGTGAGTTCCCCATTTATAGCAGGCAAAATCTTTCTGCTTTAATTCCTTTCCATTAACACATAATCATGGAAGAAATGATAATCGGTTTCTTTAGTCGATTCCCACATTATTTCAGGACATTGACATTCATCAGGTTTTGTAAAATTATAATTGCCCACTTTAAGTTATGTGATGTCAATTATTCATGTGACTGATAAGTCTTTGTTCAAATTCCAATAAAATATACTGTCTCTGGGTGTAAGGCAGAGATTTGTGAAGAAGAGCCGCTACAAGTTGGCACTCGGCTACTTTAGTGATGCTTTGAATCTCTCGCCGGCTGTCCGATAATAAAGTTGAACAGAAAACTTGTATTGTCCAGATTTGTGGAATAAAGCAGACATCAGCAGAATGGCCTGTTTCTACACTGTGGGGATTCTATATACATATTTATTGTGCGGCTTTCATAAGCAAGGAAGTTCTCAGAGCAGAGAGGAATCAAGCAAACAGAAGTTGCATTTCTCTCCTGGAATACAAATGAGCTGCTTGTTGGTTGAGCAACAAGTATTTTACAGTCAATGAATGATCACAGCAGCCAGCTCTCATCTACTGGAGCCGGGTCTCAATTAAGTCCTGACTGGCTTGGAAAATCTGAGACAGCTGCACTCTTTCATACACATGGCTCAGTGCCTTCAGCCTCCTCTTTGGAAGACTGCTACTGCAGCTCTCCCAGTTGCACAACATCCATTGCATCCCGAGCTCCAGTTCTGCAGCACGCTCCAATTGTGAAGCACACTCGGTCATGTCTAGACTGACGGGCTCCTCGAGCTATGTTTAAGCAGTGACATCTCATCATCAAGAGGTCTACCATCTCCTCCACTCTAGGCTGTATTGTACTTCGGCAAAGTCTCAGTCGGGGGGGTTACATAACAAATTCATTAACCACGGTCGCAGAGGATAACCCAATAATCAGCCTTGCAAGGTATTTGCAACTTCAAGACAAAATCAAGACAAGGTAAGCCAGGGATTGCTGTGAGCAGGAAATGTGTTGCTGGAAAAGCGCAGCAGGTCAGGCAGCATCCAGGGAACAGGAGAATCGACGTTTCGGGCATAAGCCCTTCTTCAGGAAAGAAGAAACGTCGATTATGCCTGAAACGTCGATTCTCCTGTTCCCTGGATGCTGCCTGACCTGCTGCGCTTTTCCAGCAACACATTTCCAGCTCTGATCTCCAGCATCTGCAGACCTCACTTTCTCCCCATTGCTGTGAGCACCTGAGTAGGCACTAAGTGAGTGGACACTGAGAAAGCAAGAAAGCAGCTAGGAGATGCAGCCAAGTCCAATCTGTGAGCTAGGTGCCTGAACCTTGTTCCTGTCACAGTACCCTTACAGCAGCATTGCAATGAGAGTTTCCGATGCACTCAAATGCAGCCTCTCAGTCTAGAAGTGTACTGTAAGTGAGTCTGGTGGTTGGAGAGGATAGCGTACATCAGATGCCAGTGTCTGTGGATAGAGGATACATTGTTCATGGAGTGTACCAAGAGACATTGGTTCCAGGTGTCAAAGATGATGATATAGAAGAGTTAACAGTAAGCCGAAGTAAACAGGCACCAGCTCTGACTTTCATGTCCAGAATTCCTGGCATTTAGTCTCTAACATGTATATTAATGAGGTGAGATCAATGTTTATGTTAATTTAATGATAATGAGCGATAATCCCTGTTAATAGACATCTGACTGCTCCCCAGTGAGAATCCCATCTCAACATCCAGAACGCTACTGGAAAATGTAATTTGTTACTCCTAAATTTGGGAAAGACCTGACTGGTCTTCTCACAGGATTCTCCCAGGTTTCACACTACAGTCCATGTTGTTCAGGACTCTATAAAATCCTGATCATTGTTTTTACTTTGTAATAGCTGAACAACCTTCGGCAAGTTTCTGAAAAAGAAAATTCAATTCATGATTTAAGTCTGCCTGGAGGAAGAGATGCAATGGTCCCAAATGAAGGGACCAATGGAACTGAGCAAAAGGGAGATCACACACTCATCCTTACAGAGGGTTGTTTTCTTTTATTATTTCAAAAAATACTTTATTTACAAAAAAATCTTTGTGTGATATATAGTCACAAATACAGTTCGTTTGTGTACAGTAGCATATCAAGGAAATAAACATTTGAATTTGACTCTACCCAAACATGATGTGAAGGAGCCAGTGTTGAACTGGGGTGGGCAAAGTTAAAAATCACACAACACTAGGACATAGTCCAACAGGTTTATTTGGAAGCAGTAGCTTTTGGAGTTCTGCTCCTTCATCAGGTAACTATGTAACCCTAACCCTATTCCAGGTGAGAGCTACCTGATGAAGGAGTGGCACTCTGAAAGCTAATGCTTCCAAATAAACCTGTTGGATGATAACTTGGTGCTGTGTGATTTTTAACTCTATCCAAACAAACCAAGGACATCTCTTACATGTAGAGGATTACATTTAAATGTATTTGAGGCAAGAGGAGGATCTGATTACCGAATGGATTCCCAGTTAACTTCAGCAGAAAGATCTCAAACATTGGTCTTTCCCCACTGCGCCTTGGCAGCAGCTGCCCCTAGCTTCAGTGTGCCCCCCAGCACACAATCCTTGATCTTGGAATGTGTCAATCTGCAACATTCTGTCAAGGCCAACTCCTTGTTCTGGTAGATCAACAAGTTTCAGGCAAACCAAAGAGCATCTTCTACTGAGTTGATGGTCCCCCAGGTGCAGTCGATGTTTGGCTAGATTCTAAGAGCACAGAGTCCTGCATCACAGAGCAGCTCGGGTTGAACATCAACAGAAACCACAGCATTTTTCACCAGACTTCCTTTGCAAAGGCACATTCCAGCAGGAGATGTGTGATAGTCTCACCACCCCGCCCCCGCCTCCACTCCCCGCAGGTGCTTCAAGGGCAGTGTCTGGTAGAGCTGACCAATTGAAGTGCATAAAGGGTGCATAAGCTTAAAACGACATATCTGCAGCTCTCAAAGATACAGTGCAAAAAAAATAAACTGTTCCTCTCTGACAAAACTCCCACAGACCTGGACTGACTGGAATACCAAGACATGAAATGCACTCTGACTGGCACTAGCCTGTTACAGCCAAAGTTACTAAGCACTCTCCTTGCCTCTGGCTGCAATAGGGGAGATCAGCAACAGTCAGTCTACATTTTCTGCTCGCAGAAAGTTGACATTCATGTCAAAGAGTTCATCAGATTCTCCTTTGAAAGTCAAAAAGAACAGAATAGTGTCTTGTACTTACACATATTTCCTCCAAGTCTTAGGTGTCATTGATTGCCCACAGACAATCTTGAGGCTTCTCGTAAATGAGTCCACTGCCTTCATGAATTGCAAAGGCTGTCATTTCTACAATTCGTCTGTGATTCCAGCCATGCATCAAAGCACTTCTGTGCCCATTCTCACAACATCTGTTTTTATGCTTACAAATATTGTGCTCTAACACTTTGATGCTTCATAATAAGTGAGTGGTTGGTTCTGGAGGTCAAGGGCTTTGTTCTGTACAATGATTTGTGATTCTACTAAGGAACACATCTGCTGACTGAACTATACTGCAACTAAAGTCATAGATGTTTGTGCCCTGCATAACTTTATTCTGTCACGGGGAATCAACATTAAATGATGATTGTCAAGCAGATGACAAAGGGGACACAGATGACATTAAGAATGAAAAAGGGCAAATATACCAGCTGTAGCCTCTGGTAGAAACACATTGAATGATACCTACAATATCTCAGCCAACCTCCAGAAAAGAAATTACAAAGTTGATACAGATGTTGCTTGACATTTGTACGATCAACTTCAACATTGTGCGTATGAAGGTTTGACAAGAGTTTAGAATTGTTCTGGCTTACATACAGTACACGAAAATAATTATCATCCAGATGTTATCCCATAATGCCTCCCTCAAGTGATTTCAATCCTACTCAATATTCCGAAAAGGATTACATCAAGTAGATAAGAAGAAACTGTTTCTAATTGCAGAAGGGAAGGCATCCAGAAGACACAGATTGAAAGTATTTGTCAGAGGAACCAGCAACATAATTAGGAAAATCTTTACACAGTGAGTTGTTGCAATCTGGAATGTACTGCCTGAAAGGAGGTGGAAGCAGAATCAGTAGTAACTTTCAAGATGGAATTGGATAAATACATAACACAAAATTCAACAAAGCTGTGGGGAAAGAGCAAAGAATGGGGACGAATTGAAGGACTCTTTAAAAGGGCATGTACAGGCACAATGGACTGAGAGATCTCCTTATGTTCTACGAATCGTTTGCATGAGGTAGAAAGATGCTGTATAACAAATTAGGACTTTTATGATTATTCTTGATGATTTCTAGGAGTTCATACCCAAGATCACTTGGCTGTTTGGCAACAGAACAAAGAATAGTTTGCTGTCTTGCCTCAGGATGACAGCACATTGCTCAGGATGGTAGGTACTTTTCGAAGTGGGAATGGGATTGGGCATGTGGATTTGTAGAGACACTGGGCATTATGAGGATCCAACTGTGCTGTCATCTAGAGAATGACAAATATATTATTCCCTGCATAACTGTCCCGAACTTCAAGCTATGGCTCTTTGTCCCTGAAATGACGCTTTAACCAAGTCCATATCCACACTCTCAGGTCATGTGAAAGATTTCATAGCATTGTTTGATAAACAATTTGAGTGCTCTTACCAGTATCCTGCTCAATATTTTCTCTCAAACAACATCATCAAAAATTATTTTCTAGCCGTAATTGCTCTGCCACTTGTGGGAGCTTATATAAACTGGTTGCTGTGTTTCCTGATCCAAATCATTACTTAATTGGCTACAAAGTACTTGGGGAAATTCCAAAGTTGTTCTCTATAAAATTCAAGTCTTTCCTTCTCTGTGCATAACTAAGGAATCAGCATTGCTTTAGTTGGGCCTGCCTGGAAATCCTCACATAATATCAGCATGGTGCCATGCCAGTCTAACGGGTGACAAGAGGCCTGGTGAAGACCTGAGGAAATCTTCTTCCCATCAGGTGCCAAAAGGACAATCCGGGTTCTTGGAGAAAGTAACCATCTTGGATTAAACCTAACTATCTTCCCTGTTCAATGTTTGGAGACTTCTTCTCTGTAGTCTACCAGAAATGGCCTGAGCAACTTGTCCCGAGCAAACATGAAATTTGGCTCTGGTTCTGGCTCTGTCACATCTCCCAAAAGTAAGAAGGTGGGTGGAAGATCTGGCTCAGACTGGAATATAAAAGGAATGTTCGACATGAGTGGAAACCTGGCAAAACCAAGTTCTATTGTAATCCTATCTCTTGGCCAGTTATTATGTTCTGTCACTTCAAATATCAGAAAATATGTCACTCTGGTCATCCTACTATAGAAAGGATACAATTAAACGAGAAAGAATGCATAAAAGATTTACAGAGGAACCTCGATTATCCGAAGGACACATGCGGGGAGTATTTTGCTCGGTTAATTGAATTCCAGATCATCAAATGCTGGATAACATAGTTTAGCCAAGCATTGGGACCTTGTGATCATACCGGAAAATCCAATACTCGGATAATCGAATGCCGAATAATCGTGGTTTGTCTGTACCAGGATGCTACTTTGACTGGGAGATTAGAGTTATAAGAGGAAGCTGGATAAGCTGGGAGTTTTTTTCCCTCCAATGTAGTAGACCTTATAGAGGTATATAAAATCTTAAGAGGCATAGATAAGATAGATAGCTAACAGCTTTTCCCCATTATAGGGGAGACTAAAACTAGAGGGCACAGGTTTAAGAGGTGAGAGGGGAGAGATACAACAGGGTCCAGAAGAGCAATTTTTTTCACACAGATGGTGATGAGTGTCTGGAATGTGCAGCCAGAGGTAGTGGTGGAAGCGAGTACAATTTTGTCATTTATGAAACATTCGCACAGGTACATGGTTGGGATAAGTATGGAGGGATATGGATCAAATGCAGACAAATTGGACTAGATTTATTGTGAAAACTGGGCGGCATGGACAAGTAGAGCCAAAGGGTCAGCTTCCATGCTGTAAACCTCTATGACTCTATAAAGTTTTGTTTCTACACTATACCCATTAATGTCTAAATTTCTGAGGTGCCAAGATTTGATATGCAGTGCACGTCAAAGAGAAGCAAAAATAAAGATAAAGAGAATTAAAAATACACTGTATAAACGCCAAATACTGCAGATATTGGAAATCTGAAATAAAAGCAGAAAATGCTGAAAACACTTGGCAAGTTAGACAAGGTCCTTGGAGAGTAAAACTTCAGGCTTAACATCTGTCATTGGAATAAATATCATAAAAGGCATTTTATTTGAAACAATAAATTGCATCAAATCTATTAAATACATGGGTCAGATGATCAGAAGCTTGAACAAAGCAATAGGTTTTTGGACTATCTTTAAGAAGGAAGGTGAGGTAAAAAGTTATAGATATTTAGGGAAGGAGTTCCAGAACGTGGAACCACAGCAACTGAAAAAATGGAGACCAAAGGTGGAACAGTGATAATTGGGGATGCTCAAGAGACCAGAGCTGGACAAGCAGAGATATCACAGATAGTAGGAGGAGAGGAGGTTGCAGAGATGGAGTTGTGAGGTCATGGAAGGCATTTGAAAATATATTCATTACTTTGAAACAAATGTGCAATGTGTTATCACTCGTGAAGGACTGCAATGCAACCAGACTCTGATGCAGTGCAGAATTTACATCTATGCAGGTATCATAATTGGTCAACAGCTGAATCATTATAACAGCTGAACCAGAACAGTAATTCTGTGCAAGCTGCTTTGAATTGTTTACAGAGGTGTTGTAAAAACTCCAGTCCAATTATTAAGGTATGGAGATCACTTTCATCCCAAGCTGAACTGGAGTTTAAATTTCTTCCAGATCAATACTTCATGCCTAGAGAGAACAATGAAGAACAAATTCTAGTGAGGTAGTATCTAATTTCAAATGCAGACCATTATCTGTCTACACTGCTTGATTTTGTTTGCCATCTGATATAGCGCATACTGCTTACAGTTCCCTTGCTAATTGGATAATAGTTATACAAAATACAGACACATCCTAAAATATGCTGTCTGTATCACATCATGTCGCTCAATGAATTCAGAGAAATGGCAAGATGCTGCCCTGGGTTGGCCGTTTGTCACCCATTTTTAGACTGGTATTCCACCTGATGGCTTGTTGTCACCTATAAAATTACTGTGTGTCCACAATTGAATAACAAGGCAATCCATAGCATGGCACACCAAGATAACAGTTTACCCAGCCTGCAGTGACTCATAAAATTCAGTTTATATTTAGTTTATAAACTGAAGTTTATAATGAAGTTTATATTTAGTGAGAAACATCAACATTAAGGTCCAATTTGGATCATGTCAGCTTATATAATCATCAGGCAGCCTGCTTTGTAAAAACAATGGCACTGTCCATATGCAGGAGGACCCCCCTTTCAGTTGCCTTCCACTGTGAATATGAAAATTCATGATGGACACCAATCCACCAGCTGAGCTGTAGCAATTGATTCTTCATTTCCATGTATTAATGGCAAAAGGAGTCCTCATATTCTTACCATTTTGATGAGTCAGAAGTTAAAACTTTCTCCTATGCCTGTGCAATTCACACACACAACCACCAGCCCCTCTGCCTCCACCCCAATCCCCCTCCCCCAACCCTCACTCCCATCTACTGAAAAGAAAACAGGAGGGACACATACAGATGCCTGCACACATTTGGCCTGGGGTTAATTTGAAGTTTGGCACGATATACAAATGACAGCCTTTCCAGGTGGAAAACTTAACTGACGCATTGCTGCGTTGCCTCAGGGAACTGCAACCTTTGAATACTCAATGTGCTTTGCTGCTTTCAAAGTGCAGTTTTCTAACATGACATCTGCTTGTTCTATTTTCAATAGTTTAACAAAATGTTGCATTAATAATTTTAGATCATTCTCTTTTCATGGCCATTCACTATCCAAAAGCCTTTTTCATCTGAGACTGTGATTTTTTATTCTCACCCTCAATGTCCTGGTTGTTTCTGTAACTGCAAGAAAATTGTAGAGTCACAGGTAGATAGATAGTGAAGAAGGTGTTTGGTATGCTTTCCTTTATTGGTCAGAGTATTGAGTACAGGAGTTGGGAGGTCATGTTGCGGCTGTACAGGTCATTGGTTAGGCCACTGTTGGAATATTGCGTGCAATTCTGGTCTCATTCCTGTCAGAAAGATGTTGAGAAACCTGAAAGGGTTCAGAAAAGATTTACAAAAATGTTGCCAAGGTTGGAGGTTTTGAGCTACAGGGAGAGGCTGAATAGGCTGGGGCTGTTTTCCCTGGAGCATCTGGGGCTCAGAGGTGACCTTATAGAGGTTTACAAAATTGTGAGGGGCATGGATAGGGTAAATAGGCAAAGTCTTTTCCCTGGGGTCGGGGAGTCCAGAACTAGAGGGCATAGGTTTAGGGTGAGAGGGGAAAGATAGAAAAGAGACCTAAGGGGCAACTTTTCCACGCAGAGGGTGGTACGTGTATGGAATGAGCTGCCAGTGGAAATGGTGGAGACTGGTACAATTGCAACATCTAAGCGGCATTTGGATAACTATATGAATAGGAAGGGTTTGGAGGAATATGGACCGGGTGCTGACAGGTGGGACTAGATTGGGTTGGGATATCTGGTCGGCATGGATGGGTTGGACCGAAGGGTTTGTTTCCATGCTGTACACTCTATGACTCTATAATTGATTGACAGATATACCAGCGCCAACTTTCTTTTTCTTACTGCACCTGAAACAAATAACACTTCTCAACTGAGGTAAGTGAGTTTAAATGACAATGGGCATCATTACTGCTGTTATTTAACTCGTGCAAACAAGTAAAAATCTAACCATAGGGGCAAAATGAAGGCAAAAGACTAGAAGCTTTCTTGGGGAATTATTGTGTGTGGATCTTTTTCTTTGTTCCCCAGCGTAGTTTAGGAAGAATGCCCTGGGAATAGTTTTAAATCTGTACTCAAAATGGAATCTGTGTCAAATGGAATGCAAGGAAAAGAAGGCACTAATGGTCATTCAAACATGAAGGTTCTTACAGACAGACATTGCTTGCCAAAAATAGGAAATAAGTCAGTAGAGCCACAGAATAAAAATGAAGGAATATAAAGTTGGCATGGATTACCTGTAATGAGTGCTACATCCTTGTTTTAGTTGGTCCTGAGAAGCTAACAAACAAATAAATGGCCTGAAATATCTCAGTGTTGATAGTTCAATCATTAAGGTTCCCAACAAGACTGTGTCTGATACCAGAAATATTAAACAAATATGTATTTTACTCAGTGTTTTTGGTGAAATTGAAGAATTTCTTTGGAAGTTAAAGATTTACATGCAAGCATTTTAACACTAAAGTGCAGACAGCACTTGTCGAGTTTTAATAGTTCTATGAATTTTTGTAGCTTTGTTATAGTAAATGGTGATGTATCTTTGTAGTAGTTGTCTTCTTCAGGTATTTTCATCACCACGACTTCTCAGAAGGTTGATATATTGCCCCATAGACTCTAAATATTGCTAACCACAAGAATTCAGGCGTTAATCTGTTTAACAGACTAAGTATCTTGAAGGCCTGGATTTTTTCTAGTACATGTGCTTATGTGAAACTGGAAGGTAAATTTCTGACAGAGAAAGCAGGGTTATGGAAGTTAGATTTGCATGGATACAGCAGGCATACACTGTTCAAGTTTCGTCGATCTAAAGCAGTGTGAGAGGGAGATTGCTCTATAGATTTTCATTTTGGTGAGTAGATTCGCTTTTCTTCTTTCCCTGATTGATGGTTAAAGTCTGATGAGGCTACACTTGGCTATGGCAATTCTTGCATGTAGGCAAAAGTGAGGACTGCAGATGCGGAAACCAGAGTTTAGATCAGAGTGGTGCTGGAAAAGCACAGCAGGTCAGGCAGCATCCGCGGAGCAGGAAAATCGACGTTTCCGGCAAAAGTCCTTCATCAATTCCTGATGAAGAGCTTTTGCCCAGAACGTCGATTATTCTACTCATTGGATGCTGCCTGACCTGCTGTGCTTTTCCAGCACCACTCTGATCACAATTCTTGCATGTGTCTCATACTCAATGTAGACAATTCAAGAAAGTGCACTGCTAAGATAATAGAACTTAACAACTTATGACAGGTTCTGGTCATGGATTGAAACTTTAGCTTCAAGATAGGACTTTCCTGGAGAGATTGGAAAATTACTTCAGCTTTCTTATTGTTGATTGCAAGGACAAAGTTGCTGCACGTATTGGAAAGCATGTCACACTGAATATCCAGCTCGGAATTGGTAGCTTGTGTACAGTCAGCAGCAAAGCAGGAAATTGTGAAGAATGTTCTTGGAGACCTGAGTCTTTGACTTGACTCATCTCAAATTAAGCAGCTTCCCAAACATGCAACATCTGGTTTCAATGCTAGGATCACCATCATGGAAGGAACATGGAGGTGAAAAACCTGCTATAAAGGGTTAGCTTTAGAAGGCAGTCCTCTTTCACTCCATTATTGATTGGGAATGAAGCAGAAAATTTACTGTCATTCAGGATATAGACAAGCATGCCATCATTGGCTTGTCAAACCAATGAGATGTATTTCTCAGGTCAGTTCAATTTCACAATTACCTACCAAAGGCCCCCATGACTGACTATGTCAAAGGTCTTGGTAAGATGAACAAATATGACTTAATTGCCCATGGCTGATTCTTGGCATTTCTTCTGGAGCTGTCCAACAGCAATCACCCCATTAGTGGACCAACAAACAAAGAAGAACAAAGAACAATACAGCACAGGAATAGGCCCTTCAGCCCTCCAAGCCTGCGCTGACACATTTTGCCTTTCCAAATTAAAACTATCTTCACTTACAGGATCCGTATCCCTCTACTCCCTTCCTATTCATGTACTCCCCAGTGCTTCTTGAATGCTGCCATTGTGTCTGCTTCCACCATCACCTCTGGCTGCATGTTCCAGACACTCACCACCCTTTGTGTGAAAAACTTGCTTCGCATATCTCTTTTAAACATTCCTATCTTCGCACCTTGATGCTGTGTCTGGTAGTAATTGATGCTGGGAAAAAGCCTCATTCTTTTAACTCTATGCATACCACTCACAATCTTATAAATTTCTATTAGGTCACCCCTCAACCTCCTGCGTTCCAGTGAAACCAAACCTAGTCTATACAACCTTTCTTCATAGTTAAAATTCCACATATCAGGCAACATCCTGGTAAACATTTTCTGTACCCTCTCCAAAGCATCCACATCTTTCTGGTTGTGTGGTGAACAGAACTGTACACAATATACCAAGTGTGGCTGAACTAAAGTTCTATAAAGCTGCAGCATAATGTGTCCATCCTTATATTCACACCTCTTCCAATGAAGGCAAGCATACCATAGAGCTTTTTTGCTCCCTTATCTACCTGCACTGCCACCTTCAGTGATCTGTGTACCTGCATACCCAGGTCCCTCTGCACGTCAATACTCATAAGGGTTTTGCCATTCACTGTACAATTGCCACCTGCATTTGACCTTGCAAAATGCATCACCTCACATTTGTCCGGATTAAGCTCCATCTGCCATTTTTCTGCCATATATCCTGCTGTATCATCTAACAATCCTCTTCACCATCCACAACTCCATCAATCTTTTTATCATCTGCAAACCTACTAATTAGACCAGCTACATTTACCTCCAAATTATTTACGGAGACCACAAACACCAGAAGTCCCAGCACTGATCCCTGTGGAACACCATCATCATGACCCTCCATTCTGAAAAGCATCCTTTCATCGCTACCCTCTGTCTCCTATGAGAGAGCCAGTTCTATGTCCATCTTGCTAGGTCACCCCTGACAACATATGACTTTACCTTTGTACCTGTCTGCCATGAGGGACCTTGTCAAAGTCTTTACTTAAGTCCATGTAGAAAACATCAACCACTTTATCATCTTCATCACCTCCTCAAATCAAGTTAGTGAGGCAAGACATTCCCCGCACAAAACCATGCTGCCTATCTCTAATCAGTCCATTTGATTCTAAATACATCTAGATCTTGTCCCTGAGAGTTTTTTTCCAATAATTTCTCAATCATTGACATGTGGCTTATAGGCCTGTAATTGCCTAGATTATCCTTGTTACCCTTTTTCAACAAAGGGACAACATTAGCTATTCTCCAGTCCTCTGGGACCTCACCTGTGGCCAAAAAGCATACAAAGATGTCTGTCAATGCTCCAGCAATGTGTTTTTTTGCCTCTCTCAATATTCTGTATTGGACCCTATCAGGGACCAAGGACTTATCAATCTTAATACTTTTTAAGATGCACAACCCCTCTTCTTTTTTAATAGCAACTTAGTTTAGAAATTCAACACTCGCTTCCCTGAAATCATCTTCCACCAATCTGGTTCACTAATTTCCTTTACAGAAGGAAACTGCCATCCTTACCTGGTCTGGCCTACATGTGACTCCAGGTCCATAGCAATGTGATTGACTCTCAGCCGCCCTCTGGGCAATTAGGGATGGACAATAAATTCTGGTCCAGCCAGCACTGCCCTAATCCCATGAATGAATGAAAGAAAATTCCTTCTCTTTGTTGAATACAATACAAAGTATCTGTTTAAGACCTCACCTACCTCTTCTGGCTCCACATGTACATTCCCTCATTTTGTCCTTGAGTGGGCCAACTCTTTCCCTGACAACCCTCTTGCTTTTTATGTATTTGAACAAGCTTTGGGATTCTTCTTTACCCTACTTGCTAATGAATTTTCATAACCCCTTTTTGCCTTTCTAATTTCTTGTTTAAGGTCTTTCCTACTTCTATACTTCAAATGCTTTGTCAGTTTCCACCCTCCAAGACCTTACGTATGCTTCCTTTTTATTTTTGACCTAGGTCATAACATCCCTGGTCATCCAAGTTCCACTTAACATACCATAATTATCTTTCATTCTCTCAGGTACATGCCACTCCTGAACTCCAATCAACTGCTGTTTGAAATACTCCCACATCCGATCAAACAGCCCCTCCCGTTAACACTCTCCAGCTTCTGCCTAATACTTTTGTAGTTCACCTTTCCCTAATTTAACATCTTCACCTGAGGCCTGCTGTTATTTCTATCCATGAGTAATTTAAAATACACAGTATTATGGTCGCTACTCCCAAAATGCTCCCCCACTGAACTGTCACTCACCTGAACCCTTGAATTTTTCTGAAATTAGCACTGAATCAATGGTAACAGATCTTGGTCGAGTTGTTGCACAAAGCAGGTCAGAAGAATTCTGGCAAAAAAAATGACAATGGAGAGGAGTGAGGTTTTTCTAAGATTGTTGCAGAATTTATGAATTCCCTTCTGCCTATACAGCTGGATAATGGAGGCATCTTTGAATTTTTGCGGGATCCTTCCTTGCACTGAAATAGATTGAAAGAGGTCAGTGAGTTTCTTAATAGGCATTGACCCCCATCTTTGTATCATAGAATCTTTGCAGTGCATGTAAAGGGTATTCAGCCCATTGAGGCTGTACGAACCTTCTAAAGAATCTCCCACAATGACCTACACTCTATCCCCATAACCCCAAAATCACCATGGCTAAACCACCTAACCTGGACATCCATCAACATTATGCGCAATTTAGCAAGGCCAATCCACCTAGCCTGCACATCTTTGGACTGTGGGAGGTAACTGGGGCACCCATAGGAAACTCATGCAGACACAGGGAGAATGTGCAAACTGCACACAGGCAGTTGCCTGAGGCTGGAATTGAACTCACACCCCTTCCCACTGTGAAGCAGCAGCACTAACACTGTACCACAATGCTGGAATAGCATCAAATTCTAGACACTTGCTGCTAGACAGGAGTTTGATTGTTTTTGTCATGTCTCAGAGTCTGAGAGGGTCATCAAGAATGCAATTGATGGAAATCTGGAGCAGCCTGTTGATGTTTTTTCACTGATAGACGAAAGTCAATTGAGAATGGATTATATAGTGCTCTCCCAACTTTCCCTGGAATTTTCCCAGTTTCCTTTAGCTGTGTTGACCTGTTGGTATTGAGGATTAATGATAAACCAGTGGATATGAGTCTGTAGACTGATTTCAGAACATTATTTTGTGTATCTTCTTGTAATCTGCATATGACTGGATTTTATCTGTCTCCTAATTTATCTAAGTGTAATGCAACTCTCTGAGGATGCTGTTGACAGTCATAGAATCAGAGGATCTTCACCCTGTGGAAACAGGCCATTTAGCCCAATAAGTCCACACTTACCCTCCGAAGAGTAACCCACCCAGACCTATTCCCTTACCCTATTACTCTACATTTACCCCTGAGTAACACACCTAACCTACACATCACTGAACACAATGGGCAATGTAGCATGGTCAATTCACCTAATCTGCACATCTTTTGGATTATGGGAGGAAACGGGAGCACCCAAAGGAAACCCACGCAGACATGTGGGGAATGGGCAAACACCACACAGAGAGTCGCCTGAGGCTGGCATCAAACCTGGGTCCCTGGTGCTATGAGGCAACAGTGCTAACCACTGAGCCATCATGCCAACCTACCGCTGAGCCACTGTGCTGCCTGAAATCTTGTGGAAATTTCAGGCAGCATCATGCTTTAGAGAGCAATGAATTGTCATTGAAATAATCCTGTAAGAGACTAAGGTCTTTCTTCCAGTAGTTTCTGGTTTACTTCAAAACAATCTCGCTGTCCAACACCAGTGAAGCATATTATATCCCTGAAGGTTGCTTCTTATTCTCAGAGCATTGAGTGTCCATTTTCTGTGGCATAGTAATACTGAAAATAGAAGCAGGAGTAGCCCCTTCAAGCTTACTCCGCCAAGTAACTTGAGTTTCTCAGGAGAAACTCCTTCCTGACTGTTGGACCCATTGAGACACCCCTTGTGGGTGCCTTGTGGGTGCCTAGCCTTGTGGGTGTCTAGCCTCATGCCTTGTGGGTGTCTAGCTGGATAGATTTTGACGGTTAGCTTTGAAGTAACATGACAGTCATCAGTCGAGTGATCATTGCTCAACTGAGTGTTTGTTCCACACTCATCCTGTATGACTCTTTGCCAGATCATGAAATAGTCAATTATGGGCTGAGAAGTGGAAGATGGAGTTTAATTCAGATAAATGCAAGCTGCTGCATTTTGGGAAAGCAAATCTTAGCAGGACTTATACACTTTATATAATATATTTTTATTAAGAAAAAATAGATTTTTAAATATTACAACAAATACAAAACAATGCAATTCAAAACAGTACAAAAATAGTACAAAACTAAACTCAAATAATAAAAACAAATTCCCCAACCCCACCCTCCTATACGAATGCATAAACATATATAGAGAAGTATAAAATTTAAAAAAAACCTAAACTAGCTATTTAACTAATTAAATAAATACCTAACAACAAACAAATAAATAGTAATAACTCAGCCCAGCCAAACAAAACACTCATACATTCACAGTTCCTCCTCTTGCACAGAATGTAAGAATATTGAAAAGTTTTGCCTTATGCGAGTCTGCAGGAAATACAATGGGCAGGCCCAAAAGGAGCGAAATAGGGTACTTCCCCAACCCTACACCTAAAGTCCTCTCCATTGCACCCACCACAGCGCTCCAATATGTTTGAAGCCTGTCACAAGACCAAAGACAATGGGTAAGAGTACCCGTACAGACCTTGCACTTGCGGCATGCTGAAGATACCCCTTGTTTAAATTTTGACAAACTGTCTGGGAGATACCCCTTGTTTAAATTTTGACAAACTGTCTGGGGCTAAGTGGACCCTGTGGAGAATCTTCAACTGTAAAGCATGGGTCCTATTGCAAATTGATATCTTCCTTGCATTCTCCCAAATATCCTCCCATGCCTCTGAAGAAACTTCAACACCAGGCTCTCTTTCCCACATCTTGCAGAGTCGATCAGACTCATCTGAGGTGGCACCCCCCCAACTGGTGATATAGAGTACTGACCTTAGTATCCCTCTTTCTATGTCGGATTTATAGGGATCAGTTAAAAGTGTGGTCCTTTTTTGAATAAAATCCATAACTTGAAAAAAACGAAAGAGGTCTCTATTAGGTAACTCATACTTCCGTACTAACTGATCGAAAGACATCATTACATCTCCCTCAAATAAATCACTCATGCAAGATATATCCCTAGCTGCCCAACGTTTAAATCCTGAATCTATCATACCTGGTTTAAAACTCGGCATACCCACTAAAGGTGTAAACAAAGATGTTTTGCCAATATTGCCTTCCCTCTGCCGAATTGCCCTCCAAGCTTTAACAGTATTGATGACTATTGGGTTATGGCAATATTCCCTAACTGTCCTCACCTTGTCCAAAAACAGCAAACTGGTAAGGGGGCACCTTGCCTGGGAGACTTCAATATCTAGCCGTATTGAAAGAGGGTCCCCACAAACCCAATCACTTATGCAGGTCAAAAGCGTGCTTAATTGGTAATTTTTAATGTCCGGAACGTCTACTCCCCCCAATCTGTGAGGCAACTGCAGTTTGGCTAATTTAATGAGGGGCCGTTTACGGTGCAGATAAAGGAGCTGAACCAACTGTTCAGTCTCCTGAGTGTTTGTTTATTGAAAATCAGGGGAAGCATCCGTATAAGGGTATAGCAAACGAGGGAGAACATTCATCTTAATAAGCGCTATCCGACCCAACCATGAGACTGGAAGTGCCTCCCATCTTTGGAGATCTTGTTTAATTTTTTCAAATAATTGAGTAAAATTGGCTTTGAACAGCCAGTCCACAACTGGAGTAATGAATATGCCCAAATACACAAAACCCCCCTGTGACCACCTAAATGGGAATCTATAGTCACTCTCAAGAGCCAACTCTTTCGTAAGACCACCCATAGGCATAGCCTCTGATTTAGCAAAATTAATCTTATACCCTGAAAAAGCGCCAAACGCGTGAATGCATTGTATCAGGCAAGGTACTGAGACTGCTGGATTTGTCAAGGAAATTAGAACATCATCTGCATACAGCGAGATCTTATGTAATTTTGACCCCACTTCTGGAGCTGATATATTGAGATCCCCACGAATGGCCTCTGCCAACGGTTCAATCACCAACATAAAAAGTAATGGTGAAAGGGGACAACCCTGCCGGCTGCCCTTAGAAATATCAAAATTGCTTGATCGTACCCGTTGGTAATGACCGCAGCGAGAGGGACACTGTAGAGAACCTTTACCCATCTTATGAAAACTTCGCCCAGACCAAACCGGTCTAGAGTATAGAAAAGGTACGGCCGCTCAATTCGGTCAAATGCCTTCCCTGCATCTAAAGAAATCGCCAATCCCTGTATTGACTGCTGTCGGCATGCTTGAATTGCGTTAAGCAGCCTCCTAAAGTTATTGGAGGATCTGCGACCCTTTATGAAGCCTGTCTGAACCTATTTAATAATAGAGGGTAACACAGTCTCCAGCCTTAACGCAAGAGCCTTAGAGAGGATCTTAAAGACCACATTTAAGAGCGAGATGGGCCTATATGAAGCACAATCTTCCGGATCCTTCCCTTTTTTACGGATAAGTGAAATATTGGCCTCTCTCAGAGATGGTGGGAGACAAACATTACTGTATGAATCATTAAACATATTCAGCATCGGGCCTGACAGTATAATGGGGCATTGAGAAAGGACTGTTGTTCAGGATTCACACCCAGGAGCTTCAGATCTCCAAAAAAGGATTCCATTTTGGCCTGCCCCTCCTCACAATCCTCAGACTGATATAACTTAGAGTAGAATCTCTGGAACGCCACATTAATCTTTTTAGAATCACATGTTAGGTTCCCAGACCCTTCCCTAATCACTGTAATGGTTTGTGGGGCACTTCTCTTTCTGGCAAGGTATGCTAAGTATTTGCCTGGCTTGTCACCATGTTCGTATAACCTTTGCTTTGCAAAAGCCAGCTCCTTCTTTGCCGTCTGCGTGAGTACAGAATTTAGTGCAGACCGTATTGCCGTAATCCTCTGTAGTTTGACCAACAAGGGTCTGTCAAAATATGCCTTCTCGGCTGCCTTCAACCGTGCTTCAAGGAGACGTTGCTGCTCACCCTTCTGCTGCTTCCTACTTGTAGAATATGAAATAACTAACCCTCTGGCATAAGCTTTGGCAGTTTCCCAGAGAACAGATGAACTATCAACCGAGCCTATGTTGATGTCTAGGAATGCCCGAAATTCCCGAGATAAATACTCCACAAACTTGCTGTCCATGAGAATAAAGGGGTCCATTCACCAGTACCTTGAATCCACTGTAACATCCTTAATCTAAACCATGAGGTACACTGGAGCATGATCAGAGATGGCAATATTACCAATCGTACAGGATGCCACCAGATCCAGGGTTACTGCAGGGGTCAGAAAAAAATCAATCCTCGTGTGACATCTATGCGGATTGGAGAAAAACATAAAATCCCTACCTGTAGGGTGGAGACACCTCCAGATGTCCACCAACCCTAATTCCCCACACAAACCCAATAACTGTTTAGTTTGTGCAGAGGGTATCGAGGGACCTTTAGGCAACCTGTCTATTGTGGGGTCCATGAGGCAGTTAAAATCTCCCCCTATAATGATGTGCCAAGACTTGAGACTTATCAGTTTAGAAAAAGCATCTACCAAGAATTTAAGAGAATGAGCTGGGGGACAATAAACATTTAAAATGCCATATTCTTCCCCATTTATCAAGGCTTTAAGAATTACAAACTTCCCTTTTGTGTCTTTAACACATTCCAACAATTTAAATGAGAGATTTTTCCTTACCAATATAGCCACTCGCCTACTTCTGGTATTAAATGATGAAAAATAAACTCAGTCAAAGCGATTCTGCTGTAATTTCAGATGCTCCTTGTCATCCAAATATGTCTCCTGTAACAAAGCAATATCCATCTTCTCCTTTCTAAGACTCAAGAGTACCTTCTTCCTCTTAATTGGTGAGTGACTTCCCTTGATATTCCAGGTACACCATTTAATCAAATCATTAGCCATAATCTTCTGCAATTACATTTAAATTCCAGAGAGGAGGAACCCGAACCACAAATTGCTGAGCCTTAGTGTCGCATGATCCACCAAATATAAAATCTACATAAACTAAAACCACTACTTTTAACAAACATACAAAATTATTAAAAATAAAAAACAACAAAAACCAGAAAACAAACCAACATAGAAAGCACCAATAGTGCTGAGTAGGGGAACTCACCCCCTGCCCAGAGGGGGCAACTACCCATCCCGAACTGCCCATAAATAGGCATCTAACCATCTCAACCACCTTCACTTCTCCCAGCTAGAGCCGGATCGCAAGCACAAGCTAAAAAGAATAAACACCCTGTAGAATATCAATCCTAACTTAGAAATTTAAAATGTACATCTTAACGACCACCAAACATAGTTTGAACCAAATTATTATCAATAGAGGAAAAAAAGGGGAAAAACAAATCTCCAACCGGATTTCCTCCATTTCTTTTACAGAATGACAAACGCATACCCAAGCAACGATATTTATACATACTACAATTGTTTAACTTAGGTTAGTTTGTCCACAAAGTCTCTTGTCTTCTCCAATGTGTCAAAGAGATGCATGGATCCATCTAAGGTGATCCGAAGCACTGCCGGATATCTCAGGGAGTACTGAATCCCAAGCTCCTTCAATCTTCTCTTGACACCATCATACGATTTTCGTTTCTGGATCACCGCCGCTGAAAAGTCCTGAAAAAACATGATCTTAGACCCCTCATAAATTAGGGTCTTTGGATCCTTCCCCTGGAGTCTGGAAGCCTCCATGACTCTCTCCTTATCCCAGTAATGATGGAACCGCACCAGGAAAGGACGAGGGCGTTGACCCAGACCCGACCTCCATGCTGCGACCCGGTGAGCCCTCTCTATCTTCAATCCTCTCATGCCAGTCTCCAAGTCAAGGAATTTCAGAAGCCAATCTTCAACAAATTCCACAGGCCGCTCACCTTCCTTACCCTCAGGCAGACCGATGATCTGAATGTTTTTTCTCCTGCCCCTGTTTTCAAGATCATCCACTTGGTCACGCAAATTATGAAACTGCGTCTTCAGGACTTGGATCTCTTCCTTCAATGAACTGGCATCAGCTTCCATGACTGTGATCCTGTGCTCCACCACATCCGTCCTCTTCTCCAGGTCTCCCAGCTGCTGCTCATGCTTCTGCAGCATGAGAGAGACTGGAGCCAGCTTCTCTTCAATCTGTTTCCCCAGCAACTTGCGAGATTTCGAGAGCTGGTTCACCAGGTCCTGGAGAGTAATCGGCTCCGAGGCTGCTGCAGGTTGAGCTGCAGGCCCAGCCTCAGATGCTCCTCCTCCCTTTTTAGGCATTTCTGGACAGCTGAAAATACAGGTAAGTCAATTTTTAAATGGGGCTTGGGGCTCCACAATCTTTCCAACGCCCCAAGAAATCCTGATGACCTGGGTTGGGTGGGTTAAAGGAACGTCCTGGTCCTGCTGCGATGCAAAGCTCTGCAGTGTGATCTTCTCGGATCGCTGCCATCTTAGATCCCCAGGACTTATACACTTAATGGTGAGGTCCTTGGGAATGTTGTTGAATAAAGTGACCTTGAAATGTAGGTTCATAGCTCCTTGAAACTGGAGTCGCAGGTAGATAGGATAGTGAAGAAGGCGTTTGGTATGCTTTCCTTTATTGGTCAGAGTATTGAGTACAGGAGTTGGGAGGTCATGTTGCGGCTGTACAGGACATTGGTTAGACCACTGTTGGAATATTGCGTGCACTTCTGGTCTCCTTCCTATCGGACAGTTGTTGTGAAACTTGAAAGGATTCAGAAAAGATTTACAAGGATGTTGCCAGGGTTGGAGGATTTGAGTTACAGGGAGAGGCAGAATAGGCTGGGACTGTTTTCCCTGGGATGTTGGAGGCTGAGGGGTGACCTTATAGAGGTTTACAAAATTATGAGGGGCATCGATAGGGTAAATAGAGGGCATAGGTTTAGGGTGAGAGGGGAAAGATATAAAAGAGACCTATGGGGCAACTTTTTCACACAGAAGGTGGTACATGCATGGAATAAGCTGCCAGAGGAAGTGGCGGAGGCTGGTACAATTGCAACATTTAAGAGGCATTTGGATGGGTATATGAATAGGAAGGGTTTGGAGGGATATGGGCCGGGTGCTAGCAGGTGGGACTAGATTGGGATATCTGGTCGGCATGGACGGGTTGGTCTGAAGGGTCTGTTTCCATGCTGTACATCTCTATGACTCTATATACCAATGCATGGCATGACATGTACCTTCAAGATATCTAGTTACAACTGGAGAGGCAATAAACAGTGTCAGTAATGAAGAACTCATGGTCAGCACACACCTTTAACAGAATGCAACCATAGCTTTTACAATAGCTGACCTTGATTTTTTTCCTGAGACACCCCCTCATGCCTGATGACCTCCACAAAATCATGCCATGAAATTACCCATGAAAATTCGCTTCTCTGAATTTGACACAATACAAATCAAGGAATGCATATCAGCATCGCATTTCTCCTTCACTTAGTCAGGATTGGTTATGATAGTGGCTTACACACTGCTGCTGTGAATTCACCAACACATTCCACCCTGACCTTAAATTTACCTGGACCATCTCTGACACCTCCCTCCCCTTCCTGGACCTCTCCATCTCCATTAATGAAGGCTGACTTGACAACGACATGTTTTACAAACCCATCGACTCCCACAGCTACCTGGATTACACTTCTTCCCACCCTACCTCCTGCAAAAATGCCATCCCGTATTCCCAATTCCTCCGCCTCTGCCGTATCTGCTCCCAGGAGGACAACTTCCACCACAGAACACACCAGATGGCCTCCTTCTTTAGAGACCGCAATTTCCCTTCCCACGTGGTTAAAGATGCCCTCCAACGCATCTCATCCACATCCCGCACCTCCGCCCTCAGACCCAACCCCCCCAACCGCAACAAGGACAGAACGCCCCTAGTGCTCACCTTCCACCCTACCAACCTCCGCATAAACCAAATCATCCGCCGACATTTCCGCCACCTCCAAACAGACCCCACCACCAGGGATATATTTCCCTCCCCACCCCTCTCCGCCTCCCGCAAAGACCGTTCCC
>NC_057720.1:25934674-25954744 GCF_004010195.1 Chiloscyllium plagiosum | reverse complement strand
GAACACTTCAACCCCAGGACATCAATGTGGACTTCAACAGTTTCCTCATTTCCCCTTCCCCCACCTCACCCCAGTTCCAAACTTCCAGCTCAGCACTATCCCCATGACTTATCCTACCTGCCTATCTTCTTTTCCACCTATCCACTCCACCCTCTCCCTGACCTATCACCTTCATCCCCTCCCCCACTCACCTATTGAACTCTATGCTACTTTCTCCCTTCCCCACCCTACTCTCGCTTATCTCTCCACCCTTCAGGCTCTCTGCCTGTATTCCTGATGAAGGGCTTTTGCCCGAAACATCGATTTTCCTGCTCCTCTGATGCTGCCTGAACTGCTGTGCTTTTCCAGCACCACTCTAATCTAGACTTGGTTTCCAGCATCTGCAGTCATTATTTTTACCTACTTCATTTCTGGGGTGAGTGTTGGTTCAGCATGGGATCTGGCAACAGTATTGGCAGCAGGCGGTGGTGAGATGGGCCCAGCAGCAAAGAGCTGACAGCTATAGAGTGATAACTCCTATATTAGTGGATATGGTGCAGGCAGTGGCGAGGCAGTAGAGGAAGGCTGGCAGCACAGATATCATTGGTAAGCCAGCTCAGGGCTTTTCAGTTATATCTTTTATCCTTTTTATTTTTGATTGAAGAGAGTTGAAAGATTGTGGTTACTGTTGAAGCTTTTCCCTGTATTTTAATGTATTGTTCACTGTAAAATGCAAGTGACAATAAATAGATCATCATTCAAAATCTCACAGCATACAATGAGGCCATTTGGACCATCATGTCTGCATCTTCAAACAAATATCATTATCTATTATTAACCTCCAGGTTATTTTTATCCAAATAATCATTCAATGCCCTCTTGAATGCTTCAATTGAATCTGCCTTCACCAGGCGGTGCCTTCTAATCCATAACTCCTCGATGTGTGAAAAGGTTTAATCATGTCACATTTGCTTCTTTTGCAAAACACATTAAAACTTTACCCCTTGGTTCCTGACCTTCTTTTGGACAGAAACTGTTTCTCCCCATCTATTGTGACCAATTGCCGATTATTTTGAAAACACTGAACATATTTCTTCCTAGCTTTCACTTCTCTAAAGGAAACGGTCCCAACTTCTCCAATCTTCCTCCATAACAACATTTGTTCAAAAATTAAGAAAATTGCCCAGGTATGTCCTGTGCACAAAATGCAAGGGTAATCCAATTTGGCCAACTACTGCCCCTATGAGTTTACTCTCAGCTTTGAGCTTGATTGTGAGTTGAGTTATTGTTCATGTGACAGTGCACACATGTCATCTATCAACGGTGACCCACTGCTACGTTTCTTGTCCCCAGGAGTTGTGACAGATAGATGGTGGATGATTCATGATAGGTAGGTGATGAGCAGTACTGGTGCATGAATTGGATTATCATGAGGGAGAATTTGTATACTGTCAGTCTCACACTTTCTCCCTCTGAACAGATCTGGGTCCAGAGGCATTATGAACTTAGACATTTGGAAATAGATTTGGATGCATTGGGTCACCAGGACTTCTTCTGTACCCTTTTGACCTCAGCTCATTCTGCAACTGATACTCACCTCCCTCCCATCAAGACTATTAAACCCCAGTCTGCTGAATCTACGGCAAACCTAATCTGGTTTGGCTGCCCAGTGAAGCAGATTACTAAGTGTGGTCACCCTTGCACATTAATGAATAAATGTGGAGAGTCACAGTTAAGGGCAGGTGAGGACCGAAACAGAATGAAGCCCTTCAAAGATTGTGACGAGTCTGCCTGCCAGAAGTGTTCCCCATTCATGCACCCAGACTTAGTTGATATAAGTATTGAATATGTAACTTATTCACCGACAGGCAGTTTTCGTTTTAGGCTCACAGCATGATATGCTGCACTTCATTTCTTGGAACATCAATACGCTGTGCTGTAGCATTACCAAGGGCAATTAAAATTGATCCATAATGCCTCTTTAATATCTTACATTTATGAAACAGAGAGCATAGCATTCCAAAGACGAATGAACTGTCAGGCACAACACTTATCCCAGACCCTGTAGCTGAATATGCTGCACAGTTGTTGCAATGTGGATAATCATATGTTTATGTCACTATTTTGTATATCCTAGTCGTGCTGTAAAAATAGCAATGACACATCCCTTCTATCAGCCAGTAACACTTTCTTCGTCTTGCATTATCAATATCGCCTTTTGCTGTTTTCCCCGTTTCCTGTGTCATTTTGAATCTCATTTACCATCTGCTAAATTAGAATATTGCAAACATTTCAATAAGAATTTCAAAGTATAAGTCTTATTTTTATCCTGAGTAAACTGTTTTATTTGATGAACAATTGATTGGTGTAAGGGACAGTTTAAAATCAATGTAACATGGAGATCCTTTACATTTATTTCAAATTTACGTAGTCCAACAGAACCTTATCCTGTTGAGCATCTTGTCAGTGAATTTTAAATGATATAATTTAGAATAAAAAATGTAAAAGTAAGATAAAAATTAAATCAAAGTTCCACCACTGATGCAAGTTGAAATGCCCAAATCATTTATTCCATAGAATTACAATATTATTTGACAATTCCATATTGTCTCTCGAGCATGAGACACAATAGGGTGTGAGTGAAATGCAATGATTCAGATCCCGGATTTTAATATCCCAGGCTTCATCTATATACTGCTGGTCTGCTGCCCACCTGAAATGGCAGGAACAGCAGCTTGTTAAAGGACGGGGAAAGAATTTTAGACAACTAGAGTCCCCCATTTAGCACCAATACTAGGTTTCTTTTATCATGATAGGATTTTGGAAGTGTTGGAGATTTACTTTAAAGAGGAGTCTGAGTCCTGTGTTCAGTAGCACAAATCAATCTTAATTCGGGGCTCCTTTACCACACATGTGGGAGAGACCAGAGACCACACTGAATCTGGCTTTCACATGTGGTCCAGTTGCCCTCTTAATCACAGCTCAGATTGGAGGTCAGTGACACTCAACCTTTCCCAATAATGTATAGGATATTTACACATACCACGTTACAATGGTTACATGCAATATTGACATCAGCACTAGTCACATCCCCTCTGACCCATGCATCCATTCCTGTGAATATATAATCAATGATGGACAACTTCATGGTCCACCTTTGGTCATCCCACCATCTTGCGATGTTTGTCAGACACCTATCACCTGTCCTTGGGATCCTAGGATTATTAACCGTACTCCAATTCAAATTGTTATGTCATAGACATCTGCTTCCTATACATGCTTATTATTAATGATTTTTCAAATTTGGCCTTGCAATTGTTGATCTTAGACAGAAGACTTAGAAGGATTTTCATCTCTACCAATTATTATAATATTTGAAATATCTGCTCTGCTATAATGTTACTTGTAAAATTCAACCTCATACTATGATTCAGTGACTAAGCTAACAATTTCAGTTATCCAACTGGCGAAATGACAATTATTGATTCTCACGAGGTCATAGCGACCCTGTTTCAAAATTGTTTCTCCCCCCACTCTCCGCTATGATATTTGTCTCTTGGTACTCTTATGAGGCTATCTTGTTATGCCTTTTTATTATTGTAGTCTTCTTGCTGATGGAAAAAAATGTTTCTTCGAGGGTGTTTATCAACTAGTCTGTGCATCCAAGGCTTCAAAATTTAATTCCCCAATACCTAGTAAATTTAAACATCTATATGTATCTACTCTAATATATGTTCATAATTATTTTAAAAAGTATCATCCCAGGTATTTCAAGCTTTCCCTTTCTATTTCATATAAAAATTGTAAAGCTTATTTTCTCATATCCTGCCATGGGCAACTACAACAGTCTTTCAGAATCAAGGGGGAGGTCATGGTTTTCTTTGTGGGGCCCAGAGAAATATTCCTGCTGATTTTGGAGTGTCCTTCCACACACCCTGGCATAGCCTCGTCTGTGAGAAGGGATATAACGTGATCTTGGAAAAGCAAGGTTTACTGGGTTACATTTCTGGAAATCCATCCTCACAAGAGCTGCAGTAGTGCAAGAAGGCAGCTTGGCAACACAAAAGCAGTTGGGGTGACCAATAAACATTACATTGCCAGTGACAAACACAGCTGAAAATGTGTTGCTGGAAAAGCGCAGCAGGTCAGGCAGCATACAGGGAACAGGAGAATCGACGTTTCGGGCATAAGCCCTTCTTCAGGAAACGTCGATTCTCCTGTTCCCTGGATGCTGCCTGACCCGCTGCACTTTTCCAGCAAAACATTTTCAGCTCTGATCTCCAGCATCTGCAGTCCTCACTTTCTCCTCAGTGACAAACACAGCCCATGTAGGAATGCATAAAAGTAAAGGCCGTTGTTGCAAGGACAGAGTTTAGTGGTTATGTAGGGGATGTAAGTGAGTACTGAGTATAGAAGACAGATATATTTCTTCCTCTTTTTCTCTAGCCAGCCTACAGGTTCATGAATCAACTTACTATTTCAATCATTATGCAAATGTTAAAAGAGTGTTCCCAGTTGACAGAAAAACTGGGCCACTCCACTGGCAAGGCTGCAATCAGGAAGGCTCTCTCAGAGTTGTCCATGAGCTAAGAGTTTTAACAAACTTGTATGCAGCCCCTTGTTAATTTTCAATTGCTTCAATTGAAACCAGCAATAGAGCTTTGAGTTTCAAATAACATAAAAGGTTCTGAAGAAGGGTCATTGGACTTAGGCTCATAGAGTCATAGAGATGTACAGCACAGAAACAGACCCTTCGGTCCAACTCATCCATGACGACCAGATATCCCATCCCAATCTAGTCCCACCTGCCAGCACCCGGTCCATATCCCTCCAAACCCTTCCAATTCATATACCCATCCAGATGCCTTTTAAATCTTGCAATTGTACCAGCCTCCACCACTACCTCTGTCAGCTCATTTCATACATGTACCACCCTCTGCATGAAAAAGTTGCCCCTTAGGTCTCTTTAATATCTTTCCCCTCTCACCCTAAACCTATGCCCTCTACTTCTGGACTCACCCACCCTAGGGAAAAGACTTTGTCTATTTATCCTATCCATGCCCCTCATGATTTTATAAAACGCTATAAAGTTACCCCTCAGCCTCCGACACTCCAGGGAAAACAGCCCTAGCTTATTCAACCTCTCCCTATAGCTCAAATGCTCCAACTCTGGTAACATCCTTGTAAATCTTTTCTAAACCTTTTCAAGTTTGCCAACATCTTTCCGATAGGAAGGAAACCAGAATTGCAATATTCCAACAGTGGCCTAACCAATGTCTTATATAGCCGCAACATGACCTCCCAATTCCTATACTCAATGTTCTGACCAATAAAGGAAAGCATACCAAACACCTTCTTCACTAACCTATCTACCGCACCTCCACTTTCAAGGACTTGAAACATTAGCTATATTTTCTCTCCACAGGTGCTGCTAAACCTGCTGAATTTTTCCACCATTTTCTGTTTGTGTGTGTTTCAGATCTTCAGTATCTGATCCAAACAAAGAGACCTTGGGGTGAACGTGCATAGTGCCTTGAAAGTGGAGTCACAAGTAGACAGGGTGGTGAAGAAAGCGTTTGGCATGCTTGCCTTCATTGGGCAGAACGTTGAGCATAGGAGTTGGGTCGTCATGTTATGGCTGTATAGGACATTGGTGAGGCCACTTGTGGAATATTGCAGACAATTCTGGTCTCCCTTCCACAGGAAAGATGTTGTTGAACCTGAGAAGGAGCAGAAGGATTTACAAGGATGTTGCCAGGACTGGAGTGTTTGAATTATAGGGAGAGGCTGAATAGGCTGGGGCATTTTTCCCTGAAGCATCGTTGGCTGAGGGGTGATCTTGTAGAGGTTTATAAAATCGTGAGGATTATGGATCGGGTTAATATCCAACGTCTTTTTTCTAGGATGAGGGAGTCGAAAACTGAAGGACATAGGTTTAAGGTGAGAGAGGAAAGATTTTAAAATGACCTGAGGGGTATATGCTTCACACAGATAGTGATAAGTGTATGGAATGAGCTGCCAGAGGAAGTGGTAGAAGCTGGTGCAATTACAATATTGAAAACGCATCTGGATGAATATATGAATAGGAAAGGTTTAGAGGGATATGGGCCAAATTCTGGCAATTGGGATTAGGTCAGATTGGGATATCTGGTCAGCACAGACAAGTTGGACCAAAGGGTCTGTTTCTATGTCGTGTGACTCAATGGCTCTATCTGCTTTGTCTTTGTTTTATTCGGTCCTTCAAGTTTGCTCCACTATTTAATATAACCATGGCTGATCATCCAACTCAGTGCCCTGTTCCTGCTTTTGCTCCATACCCCGTGGTCCTTATATACCAAATTTATCTTCTTTAAAAAATTCAATGTTTTGACCTCAACTGCTTTCTGTGGCAGAGAATTCCACAGGTTTACCACTGGGTGAAGAATTTTCTCTTCATCTCCGTCCTAAATGGCCCAACCTGTACCTTTAGATTGTGACTCCTGTTTCTAATTTAAAGCAGGGCAGGATGCAAGTTACATATGAAGCTGAAAATGAAGAAAGTCTCTAATATCGTTGTCTGGCTTGTTTGAAGATTGTCCTTCTGAAGTGAAGGGTTGAACCTTGAAGTCAGGCTCAGTAGCTGTGATTAAAGGTTGCTCCCACAGATGGACTGAGCAGGAGAGTGAAAGCTGCTTTGTTTTATATTTATGACACAGCAGGTGACTCTATGGCTCTCAGTAGCCAGATTCAGAAAAGCAGCTCTTCAGTTGATTTTTCTTGGATGCCTGCCTCTGCCTCCCTGTTGAGAACCAGTTTCTGTTTTAAAATGTCTCTCTCATGGTGGTCATATGGTTCTCTCTAAATCGCTGTTCTCAGCCAGCTTTGTTCACAGTGAAACAAAAGACTGCATATGTTAACTTTGATGAATCATTTTTCCTCAAAGTGAAGCCATTTAGACTGAAATTGCTTTTGATGTCCCTCTTCCTGTCTCCACTTCAACACTAAAGAAGAGTTGAGCAACATAAATTTTGAGGGTCACATCTATGTTCCTGGAATCATTGCATCATTTACTAACAACTTAGAGTCATGGAGTCATAGAGATGTACAGCGCAGAATCAGACCCTTCGGTCCAACCCGTCCATGCCGACCAGATATCCCAACCAATCTAGTGCCACCTGCCAGCACCTGGACCAAATCTCTCCAAACCCTTCCTATTCATATACCCAACCAGATGCCTTTTAAATGCTGTAATTGTACTAGCCTCCACCACATCCTCTGGCAGCTCAATCCATACACGTAATTTTCCCAGACATACTTCGATGTCCAACAATACATGAATTCAACAGCAAAGGCAGTAAATGCTAACTCTGTCAGTTAGCAATGTGGGTTTCTTTCTTTCTCTCTCTCCTGCACTGATCTCACCATGTGCTTCCTTTGTCTGTTCTTCTCCCTTTTAAAACTGCTGTTGTTTTGACTTTTTTTTTCTCCAAAGTTCCAAAACAATGCAACAGCATATAAAACAGTAATTGCTGCTCCTGGAATTCGAGGAAATCCCCTCCAGCACCTAAATACCTGAAAAAAAGGAGCAGCTGTTACAGCCAAACATTTTTCCCATCCTTCATCTTGGATTACCCAGAATCTCTCAAGATAACTACATTCTAGTTTTCTGCTTTTGGCTGCAGTTGAGATCTCACATGGGAGGTTTGTTGGAAAGGTAGGGGTACATTGGTTTTGGATCAGTTTGGCAAATTGGATCCAAAACTGACTTTGTGGCAGGAAGCAGAGGGTGATTGTCAAAGGATGTTTTGTGACTGAAAGTTCACGTCCAGTGGCATACTATGGGATTGAGAGCTGTTCCATTGCTGATTGTAGTGCACATTAATGATCTAAGCATGGATGTAAACAGCACGCTTGGAATGTTCACAGACGACATAAAGAATTGTAAATAACAAGAGGAAAATCCTCAAACAGAATAATATGGGTGGGCTGGTCAGATGGCTTGCACAGTGGAATTCAATCTTGAAAAGTGTGAGGTGATGCACTTTGAGAGGATTAGCAAGGCAAGGGAATACAGATTGAATGTTATGACTCCAGGAAGTGTAAAGGATCAGAGGAACCTTGGTGTGCATGTCCATATATTATTTGAAGACAACTGGACAGATGGATGAGATTCATAAGGAGGCTGGTGGGATACTTACCTTTATAAGTCAAAGCATTGATGACAGGAAAAAGGAGCTTGTATTGGAGCTGTATAAGAACTTAGTTTGGCTACAGCTGGAGTACTGTGTGCAGTTTTAGTCGCTCACTATGGGAAGGAAGCTGTTGCGAAAGGGCGGGTGCAGAGGAGATGCTGGACTGATAGAGCTATGAAGAGAGACTAGAGAGGCTGGATTGTTTTCATTAGGGCAGAGAAGACTGAGGGGGGATCTGAGTGAGATGTACAAAATTATAAGGGTGCAGACATTGTAGATAAGAAGAAACCTTTACCCTCAGTACAGTGATCAATAGTTGGGGGCGTAAGGCAAGGGGGGGAAGAGACTCTGAGGGGATTTAAGAAATAATCTACTCACCCAAAGTGTGATGGGTATCATGCCTCATGTCCTGAAAGGATGGTATAATCACAACATTTAAGAAGTATTTTGATCATTACTTGAAGTAATAGAGCACATAAACCTGAAAATGGCACTCGAGTAGATAAGTGTTTGATGACCAATGAGAACATGAACGGCCTCTTTCCATGCTGTAAAAGACAATAATCTTATTCACAAGAGTTCATTTCTTTTCTGGGCATAAATGAGAACCTCTACATTCTGGAAAAAGTAAGCAGTGTTTCGTGCATGTTAAGAGAGAGTATAACAGCTTTCTGATAGATTGAGAAAGTACCGCACTGTTGTCTGTTACGTTCTGGACAGAGCACATTGATCGGCTATGACCTTTTAAAAGTGAAAATTTTAAAATATCTCCAAAGATCAAAGCTGCCAGATTTTCATGGGGTCAAATATTATTTTCAAATGTGCTATAATGCATGGTTTTATTTCCTAAATTCAAAATGCTTGCACATGCTTGGAAATCTCACTGCAAAAACCATTCCATGATTTATGAACGTTAATGTGTCATTAAAAATTGCTTACTAATTTCATTGCAGGTATTGGAAACAGAAAAGCATTCCATGTAGCTAAGGATCATGTCTTGGCAGGTTTGTGACTTTAGCTCAGGGACAGTATTCCTGACTCTGAGTCAAATATTTCAATAATCTAACCCTTCTCCAGTCAATTTTGGTGAATGGAGACTGTAGTGTATTTATCATCTGCTCAGTCAGAACCACAACATTAGGGATTTTTTCTATATTTTCAGATATTAGTGCTGACAGTGTGGTTGCGTTCAACAGAACCATCTGGAATGCCTTGGGTAGTTTCACTGACACAAATGCTTCCATATTCATAGTTGTCCAAGTTACAACATGAAGTCTTCAGCAAAAGATAGGCTCAGTCTTGATAACAGAATAGGTTTATTGCATATTACTTAATCGCAAAGTAAACTTACATCTGAAATACATTTCAAGACCTCAGGCTATACTGAAGAGTAAATACACATTACTATGATTGAAATTATGATTTTTGTGGGTGGCATGATAGCTCAGAGGTTAGCACTGCTGCCTCATGGTGCCAGAGACCTGAGTTCAATTCCTGCCTCGGGCGACTGTCTGTGTGAAATTTGTACATTCTCCCTGTGTCTATGTGAGTTTCCTCCCAGTGTTCTGGCTTCCTCCCACAATTCAAAGATATGCAGGCCAGATGAATTGGCTGTGGTAAATTGCCCATAGTGTTAATTAGTCAGGAGTTAATATAGAATAGGGGAATGGATCTGGGTGGGTTACTCTTTGGAGGGTCGGTGTGGATTTGTTGGGCCAAAGGGCCTGTTTCCATACTGTAGGTAATCTAATCAAATATTCTGGTGCACAATGAAGAGACAATCAAACAACTTAGTCACATGGTTAGCATCTTGAGGAACAATCCTTCATAACCTAATGGGTGGAGCTTTTCCTGTGATGACATTTAAACCCTTCAGATGCTAAAATGCCTTATACAATATTTCTAAGTATTAACGTGGAGACTGAGTGAATATCATCTTCCATAAGGATGTGTTAGGAGTGCACATGATGACAAAATCAACAAAATTATCATTATTTTAGTAGTGCAAGGCCTAGCCATGTGGAGCTGTATATACTTCAGTGTTACTTAATAAATAAGTTGCTTTTGAACATAACAACAACTCAGTAATTGTTCCAAAGTTCGAGTAACTAGCAAACAACAAAAACATGGTAAACCTTTTGATAAGAATCTTGTAAGTGAAAATCTTTTGTTTTGTTTTCTTTAGTAGCAATTATTCAGTATTTTAAACACAAAGGCACTTTAACCTGGCAACTACATTTGCTGAAATCAACGTGACCCACATGAAGCCATTTACAATTTTAGTCCATTTTGTTCGTAAGTTTAACAGGCCACTTACAATCCCGACACCTCATTCATTGTTGTGGGAGACCTGTACTTTCTGTACAGACTTAACTATCCAGTTGGCTGGTATAAAGATAGGTAAAACTACACAAATGGCAGGTAGGAAGGCATATTCTCGTCATGGTCTGTCAGACAGTTAACCAGCCCAAAAATCCTGCAATTTACTTTGAATCATTCTGTAGGCGAGAAGTGTGAAGATATGAAAACAGTAACCTCCTAGAACAGGGACACGATAAAGCACTTGTGATTTTTAGAATTGGTTCACAGTATTTACTGAACAGTCCAATTTGTTCCCCAAGCAGCATAATAGTTGCATGCATATGACAGCGTAAGTTATTGCCAATTCAGTAAACTACCAGAGATCTGCAGAAAGCTTATTTGCATGTCCAATGGGTAGCACCAAATTAAATTATGCCTCTGAGCATCTGTATAACAATATCCTCAGATGAAGATGATCAGAAGTTTTAAACTCTTGCAAGGAAGATCAAAAAGACCATTAATAAGCTTTGTCCTCTTACACCCCCTAGTGATCAGACAAAGAACAGAGGAAAACTGTAGCCTAATAAATGGGAAACTGGAAAATTAACAAATAAAACTTAATGGTGTACGACAGCATCTCTTTCATGCTCTGGGGGAGATTGCAACGTAATGGTAATATAATTGGCCTAGTAAGCTAATGGTCGAGATGAATGTCCCACCATGACAGTGAGTGGAATTTAAATTCAAGTCTTAATTCTGGAATGTACATGCTTTATAATTATAAAATCAAATGTTATACTTTATAAAGTACATAATTTTATATACATTGGACTTTGAAATCATTAATGATGTTTGCAAAAACCAATCTTTTTCAATGATTTAATTTGTGGAAAGGGATCTGCCATTCTGATCTGGTCTGGTCTACATATGACTCCAGCCCCAGAGCACTGTGGTTGACTAATAACTGTTCTCTAGAAGGGCTGAGCAAGCCATTTGTTTCAAGGACAGTATTAGGTGGGCAACAAATGTTGATCCTGTCAGCACTGCCCACATTCTGGCAAGAAAGTCAGTCTCCAGAACCACATGGTTGTGACTTCATGCCATGGGTCCCTAAGGAGGAGCAATATATTTCAAGGAAGCATTACCCCATTCATTTTAAACAGGCTGTTGCCACAGCTAAAACAGCAGAGGATGTCATTTCCAGACCTTTCCTTTCCTGCATCCTCCTACCTATAAAAGCGGACATTTAATCTTTTGTTCTTAATTCTTTTAGCATCCCCTCCTATCCTTTCCAGCTGTCTGACAACGTTTCGAAAAACACTGCACACAAATCTGCAGCAGAAATGATTCTCAGTGCTTGGATTTTGTAACCTCGCTGTAGAAACTTAGCTGATCATAGTGATATTTGTTCAGTAATGATGAACATTTCAGTTGCATACAATGCAAAGGATAGCAAATATTACACAAATGTGCTGAAGATAAAAGGAATATTTCAGAAAGGTTGAGGGGATTATATTCCATTCTTCTAAAGCTCAGTGAAGCAGTGCTTCATTTAATTAGCTTAGAGCAATGAGTGCCTTGGGACATTTTACTGCATTTTATATATGTTGCCTTTCATTTCCTGCTTCACGCTCTTTTACAGGAGCAGTCCAGTGAGTCCCTTCAAGGTGTTTCTAGTTTAACTTCTACACACTGGTTATCAGATACTCACAGAAGAAATAATGTTCCAGCTTTGTGTTGCCAATGGGACATTTTACTCTTCAGGAAAGCACAACAGAAGTTCAAGCAAGGTCTACACTGATGATTTAGATTAATGTTTGGAAAACCAGCCACTGTGCACACATGAATTTGCAGTTTAAAATTGTTAATGAATGGTAAGATCAATAAGCTTCAAGGGTCACTGGACCTGAAATGTTGACTCTGATTTCTCTTCACAGAAGCTGCCAAACCTGCTGAGCTTTTCCAGCATTTTCTGTTTTTGTAATTGGACAGAGAATATGGAAAGGGTAATGCACAGCAGATAAGGGGACAACTATGAGAAGGGAGTAGTCAATGCAGGAGCGTATTGTACTTCAATGCACACAGTCTAATGAGCTTGTAGCTCAGTTTGAAGTTGGCATGGATGACATTGTGAGTATCACAGAAGCGTGGCTGCAAAGGGGTCAGGGCTGGGAACTAAATATCCAAGAATGCATGTGTTGTCGAAAGGACGGGCAGATGGACAAAGAGGATAGGGTTGCCTTATAAATAAGAAATGAAATTAAATTGATACTAAGATGTGATATATCCATGTGGGTAGGGTTGAGGAACACAAAGGAAAGAAAAAAACCCTATTGGGAGTGGTATGCAGGCCTCCTCACAGTATTCAGGATGTGGGGATGAAAATAAATCAGGAGATAGAAAAAGTATGTTAGAAAGGCACGATTAGAATAATCATGGGGGACTTCAACATGCTGGTGGACTGGGAAAATCAAGTTGGTAGCAAATCTCAAGAAAAGGAATTTATGGAATATCTAGGCTATTTCTTTTTGGTGCAGCTTATGGTAGATCCCCCTAAGGAACAAGAAGAAGACAGGAAACTATAGGCTGGTTAGCCTGAGCTCCATCGTTTGTAAAGTTTTAGAGTTCATTTTTAAGGGTGTGGAGCACTCGGAAGTGCATGGCAAAATAGGGCCTTATCAAGGGGAGGTCATGTCTGACAAATCTGTTAGAATTCGTTGAGGAGATAATGAATAAGTTAGGCAAAGGAGAGCTGTTGTATGTGATCTATTTGGATTTCCAGAAACCTTTGACAAAGTGCTGCACAGGAAGCTGCTAAACAAGATAAGAGTTCATGGTGTTGGTAACAGGTTTCTGGCATGGATAGAGGATTGGCTGACTGGTAGAAGGCAGAGAATAAGAATAAAGGGGCTTTTTCAGGAAAGCAGCCTGCAATTAGTAGAGTTCTGCAGGGTTCCGTATTGGGACCACAATATTCACATTGTACATTAAGGAATTGAGTGCACTGTTGCTAGGTTTGCAGGTCACAGAAAGATAGGTGGAGGGGCAGGTTGTGTTGAGGAATCAGAGAGATTGCAGAAGTTACAAGAATCACCAAAAAAGTAACAGATGCACTGTTGGAAATTTGAGGTTGTACACTTTGGTTAGAAGAATAGAGGCTTAGATTATTTTCTGAATGGAGAAAGGCTTCAGAAATCTGAAGCACAAAGGGACTTGGGAATTCTAGTTCAGGATTCTCTTAAGGTTTACATACAGGTTCAGTTGGCAAATGAAATATTAGCATTCATTTCAGAAGGGTTAAAAGAGAAGAGCAGAGATGTAGTGCTGAGGCCATATAAAGCTCTGGTCAGATGCATTTGGAATGTTGTGAGCAGTTTTGGGCCCTGTGCCTCAGGAAGGATGTGCTGCATTGAAGGGGGGGCCCAGAGAAGGTTTACAAGAATGATCCTGAGAATGAAGGGCATGTCATATGAGAAGTGGTTGAGGACTCTGAAGTTTAGAAGTATGAAGATGGAATCTGATTGCAAGTTACGTAACACTGAGATAGAGTGGATGATGAAAAGATATTTCCAATAGTAAGGCAGACCAGGACCTGAAGGCACAGCCTGAGAGTGAACAAAATAGAAAGGACAATACAACACAGGAAGGGGCCCTTCGGCTCACCAAGCCTGCGCTGATTTCTCATAATTATTTAGACTCACTACCTATTACCAATACTCGGTTTCTATCCCTTTATTCGGCCTTGTTCATGTATCTATCAATATACATCTTAAATGCTGCTAACATTCCTGCTTCCACCACTTCCACTGGCAGTACATTCCAGGCACCCACCTGGAAGAGGTTTCCCTGCACTTCTCCCCTAAACCTTCCCCTTCTCACCTTGAAACTGTGCCCTCTTGTAGTTGGCCTTTCCATCCTGAGAAAAAGCCACTGACAATCCACCCTGTCTATGCTTTTCATACATTTGTAGAACTCTGTCAGGTCACCCCTCAGCCTCCATCTTTCCAGTGAAAACAACCTGAGTTTATCCAACCTCTCCTCATAACTAAAACTCTCAAGACCAGGCAACATCCTGGTAAATCTTCTCTGCACCCTCTCCAAAGCATCCATGTCACTCTGATAGTGTGGCGACCAGAACCTGCATGCAATTTTCCAAATATGACTCATTGAATGTTTTATACGCCGGTAACATAACTTGCCAACTTTTATATTCGACGCCCCGGTCAGTGAAGGCAGGTGTGCTGTATGCCTTCTTAAACACTTTATCCACCTGTGTTGCCACTTTTAGGGATTTGTGGAGCTGTATGCCCAGATCCCTCTGCATATCAACACTCCTAAGAACTCTGCCATTTATTATATAATTCACACCTGAATTTGAGCGTCCAAAATGAATTACCTCACGTTGTCTGGATTATACTCCAATCTTCAATCTATCTATATCCTGCTGTATCTTTTGACAATCCTTCTCACTATCTTCAGCTTTGCCAATTTTGATGTCATCTGCAAATGCGCTAATCAGGCAACCTACATTTTCCTCCCGATCATTTATACGTATTACAAACAACAATGGTCCCAAAACTGATCCCTGCAGAATACCACTAGTTACTGATCTCCAACCCAAAAAACACTCTTCTACCACAACTATCTGTCTTCTATGACCAAACCAGTTTTGTATCCATCTAGCTAGCTCATCCTGGATCCCATGCAACTCTACCTTTTGTACCAGCCTGTGAAGAAGTACCTTATCAAATGTCTTACTAAAGTCTTATATAGACAACATCTTCTTCCCTTCCCTCATCAATTGTCCTTGTCACCTCTTCAAAAAACTTATTCAAGTCTCACCCCAGTGGCCTTTCTTCATTAGTTTTTGAGACCATTTTGAGCAATCAGATGCCCTACCTCAGAAACATGGAGACCAATTATAGTCTCTTCACTGTTATTCTGGTTGAGATCAGAAAAGGAAATACTAACATGGGCTTTCGTAGACTGTGTGGATGAGCACTGAACTTAGAGAGATAGAGCTATATAGCCCGGAAATAGACCCTTCGGTTCAACTCATCATTGCCAACCATATATCCTAAATTAATCTAGTCCCATTTGCCAGCATTTGGCCCATATCCCTCTGAGCCCTTCTTACTCATATACCCATTCAGATGTCTTTGTAATGCTGTAAGTGTACCAGCCTCCACTACTTCCTCTGGCAGCTCATTCCATACACACATCACTCTTTGCGTGAAAAAATTGCCCCTTAGGTCCCTTTTGAATCTTTCCCCTCTCACCTTAAACCAGTGCTGTCTAGTTTTGGACTCCCCCAGCCCAGGAAAAAAGACCTTGTCTATTTACCTTATCCATGCCTCTCAAGATTTTATAGATCTCTGTAAGGTCAATTTCACTATCTGTTTAGCCATGGGCAACATTGTAATACCACGTTCAAACAAAATGCATTAAACAATTTCCATATATTCCATTTGCCTGTAACTTTATGAGTTGTACATTGTGGTCCACCTGGCATGTATTTGCTAAATCGTCGGTTTATCTGTCTTGCAGAGAAGAACTGGTGGAGTCACAGTTGAATTCATCAAGGGAACTGACAAACTGAATCCAGGCAAGCTGCTCAATCTAGTGATGCTTCCAACACTATTGGAAAGCAATTTAAATATTAGTCGGAATTAAAAAGAGAACTCAAGCAGATACTTTTAATGCACAGAACCTATAGGATATGATTGACATGGATGCCTAGAACAAGTACGAGGTCCATAGAAAATAAAAGACCTGACATATTTTAAAGGACCTCCTTTATCGATTTGTCAGCTCATGAATGGAGGCAGCTGGCAAAGCATAATTTCTGACCACCAAACAAACTGAGTTTTTCAAAAATGCCTCCCCTGGTGGAATGTACTCCATCTCCACAGGATTTATAACAAGAAGCCAAGCCTGTCAATATTTCTTTTCTTTCCTGTTACTGAAGTCTGCTTAGGCACATGCGACAAGATTCGTATTTTCAGCAGGGCTCAGAAGGAAGGACAAAGGTTTGATTTTGTGATAGTGTAGGACAAGCATTGGAAAACTGGTGTCTCACTTAAGTTGACATCCAATAAAAATCTATCACTTTTTTGAATAATTACACAGACATTAAATTATCCCCAGATTGTTTGTTTTGTAACCAAGTGCTATATTTGCTAGTCCTTTATATATATGTGGTGTCTGGAACAGAAATGTTTGTTTTTAATTGCATGGCTTATAGTGTAGCTGTCACTAAAAAAGACCTGATTACATTTAGTGTGAGATAATGCTTTGCTTGGTGGTGTCAGACTGATCTGCAACATTTTAAGTGGTCTTGACAGTACTGAGTGAGAGATAAACTGTTGTCCTTGTATTTCAATACACTGCCTTTGTTTTGTAGCCTCTGATATTCAGCTTTATAACAAGAAGGATGTGGTTAGGAACTGAATGAATAGCAAATGGAGAGTGGCCTCTCATTATTATTTTGATAGCTTGAATAAATGACTTTTAAAGATGGAAGTGATTCATTGGTTACAGTTGAAGTGAAACGTCAGTGCATAATGATTCGTAGATAGTCTTACCTTTTATAAAATTAGGGCACATTACTATAATTGACTCAAGTACAGCAAAATAATTAATTGTGTCTCAGTGAAGTTTTAGGAGGAATATTTCTATTTCAGCATTCTATAGAGAAATAATTTGTTTATTGTTTATCAAACAGCAGGATGACAGTAACTGATAAGGGAACATAATGCCCATTTACAGCTTATATCATCATCATTTATAATGTGTCCAAGTTAGTTGGCTCTCTCTGCATTACAGGTCCCTTCTCCACTGCTTGAGTTACAGATCTCAGCATTAGCCACAGTCTATATAGCAACAGTGGCACACTTTGCACCATCTGTTCAGGGCACTGATGCAGAATAAAAGGACCAGGGTAAATGCCAAAGACTAAGTAGATTTGTGATACGAGCCATGTTTATCCCTAAGGAGTAAATAGACGGATAAATAATCTTGAGTTATGCATTTGGATCTGAGTTGTCTCTTGGTACATTGGTGAGATTTTTTTTGTGCTGCTGAAACAGCTTTAGGCTGACATTTTCCAGGACTTGTTTAAGTCAACAAATACCATCGCAGGACTTAACAACGACAGAATTCTGCTGGTTTAACAGGAAGGCTCTCTAAGAGGGAAAAGAACTAAATACAAATTCTGGTTCTACAAATTCCAATGCACAGAAGCTTAGGTTTCAATGGCAGCCATGTGAAAATCTGTCCATAGGTAATTCAGGGTTCTGTAAACAGCTAAGGAACCTTCAATAAATTATGCAGACGTTATGTTGGCGGAGATGCCACACTTTTTTTTTGTCGAAACATGAATAATTAAAAGAGAAATTACAGAAAACAAGCAGCAGGGTAGGCAATACCAGTGGAGAGAGAAACAGAATTAAGATTGTGTTCAGAATTGGAAAAATAGGTCTGTAGCAGATTTACTACAATCAGCGAAAGTGAAAGGTTGATGGGGTTGGAGAGAAGGGTAATGGGGCCCATAATTATGTAAGTCTCATTTCTGACACTTCTGCTTTCACCCCTTCTCCTCCCTTCTAGAGCCATGATGAGATTCTCCGTAACCTCATCTTCTAACTTACCATTTTACATTCAATGTATCATCCACCAACCCCATCTTCCCATATTCTCATCATTCAGCATTTCAAATGAATTTTTCTGTCTAAAATACCTCATCCACTCTTCAGAAACCCTAGCCATTCCCGTTCCCAGGGCACCTTCCCTTGCAAGCACAGGAGATGCAACTTCTGTTCCTTTACCTCTTCTGTTTACATCTCCCATGGCCCCATACTCCTTCCAGGTAAAAACGTGATTTACTTGTACAGTACATCTTATAAAAAAATTATTCACAGGGTGTGGGCACCACTGGCCAAACCAACATTTATTACCCATCCCTACTTGCCCAGAGGGCAGTTAAGAGTCAACCACATCGTTGCAGGTCTGGAGTCACATGTAGACCAGATAGGTAAAGATGGCAGTTTCTTTCCCTAAAAGACGTTATTGAATCAGATGGGTTTTTCCTGACCACAGTTTCATGGTCATTATTAGACTCTTCATTCAAGTTTATTTTTTATTGATTACAAATTCCTTTATCTGCTTTGGCAAGATCCAAACCAGGGTCCTCAGAACATTACTTGCGTCAATGATTTAATAGTCCAGTGATAATACCACTAGACCCATCATCTCCCCTAATTTATTCAATTTATTCTACTGCATTCTCTGTTCATGATAAGATCTCTTCTACATTGGGGATACCACATGCAGTTTACTGACCAGTTTGTGGAGCATCTTTCAATTGACAAGTTAGGCTTGAGGTATCCGAATGTTTGCCATTTTAATTGTCTGTCCCACTTTCAATCTGACATCCTGACCTTGGTATCCAATACTGTTCAATGACTCTTAACTGAACTCAAGGAATGGCACCTAATCAATCGATTAGGTACTTGACGAACATTTGAATTCGCCATTGAGTTCAATGATTTTAACCATAATCATTGACCTTACTTCTTCTCAGACATATGCTGCTAATAATAGTTCATCTATTGTCATGCACATTTCTTTTATGCCTACCTTTCATTTCTTTACTTGTCCCATTACTACTTATTTGCAATCTAATCATTCTAACTTTCAACGAAAGATCCTCCATTTTGCTCGTTCCCTGCTCACTTAAAATATGTTACATCATAGAATGTTTTCCAATTCTGATGAAACATAATCATCCTGAAGTGTTAATACTATTTTTCTCTTTATGGATATTTTCCAACATTTTCTTTCTGTATCTCAAATCTGAGCATCTCCAGCATTTTGCTTTTGACGTGCATAACAGGTTTTGGAACAGTATCAAAAGTTTATAAGCATCTGATTTGGGACTATCTTGGAGTTTTAAGAAGAGATTATGTGTCGTATGGAATGATGAAAGAAGATATTGTCAGAGCTATGTCAGAATTGGTTATAGAGTCTGGGTTGAGATGAAAATATTGCACAGGTTTTATATTAGAAATGCAAGTTGAATAGCAAAGGCATATATTGCAAAGCCAAGCAAAGTGGAAAAGAACAGGAAAGTCAAGATACCTAAGAGCACAATCAGACCCTTCTCGGAGAATCTGAGTGATACGGGTTACGGTGAGATGAGGAGCAGAATTTGACGAGAAATTCAATGATACCGATCTCTACTTTTGGAGCATCTTGGATTATCTTTTATGCTCTTTACAAGCAGTATGATGACTTTCTTGCTAGGCAGCAGTAAGTTGCCAATGAATATTGACTATTATTTTGTCAATACTCCATTGGGAGCTCAAGTTCTCGATTTAATATTCAGTTTTCCACCTTATCATTAAAGCAAACAAGCTAGACATCAAGAGAACTCCAAATGACTTTCATGTTGGTCGGTGGATGCCAACATCTCACATTCTGGATCAGTGGTGCTGGAAGAGCACAGCAATTCAGGCAGCATCCAACGAGCAGCGAAATCGAGGTTTCGGGCAAAAGCCCTTCATCAGGAATAAAGGCAGAGAGCCTGAAGCGTGGAGAGATAAGCTAGGGGAGGGTGGGG
>NC_057720.1:25912522-25933999 GCF_004010195.1 Chiloscyllium plagiosum | reverse complement strand
GGTCCTCCTGGGAGCAGATCTGGCGGAGGCGGAGGAATTGGGAATACGGGATGGCATTTTTGCAAGAGGTAGGGTGGGAAGGGGTGTAATCCAGGTAGCTGTGGGAGTTGGTGGGTTTGTAAAAAATGTCGGTATCAAGTCGGTTGTCATTAATGGAGATGGAGAGGTCCAGGAAGGGGAGGGAGGTGTCAGAGATGGTCCGGGTGAATTTAAGGTCAGGGTGGAATGTGTTGCTGAAGTTGATTAATTGCTCAACCTCCTCGCGGGAGCACGAGGTGGCGCCAATGCAGTCATCAATGTAGCGGAGGAAGAGGTGGGGAGTGGTGCCGGTGTAATTACGGAAGATCAACTGCTCTACGTAGCCAACAAAGAGACAGGCATAGCTGGGGCCCACACGTGTGCCCATGGCTACCCCTTTGGTCTGGAGGAAGTGGGAGGATTCAAAGGAGAAATTGTTAAGGGTGAGGACCAGTTCGGCCAAAAGAATGAGAGTGTCGGTGGAAGGGTACTGATGGGGACGTCTGGAGAGGAAAAAACGGAGGGTTTGGAGGCCCTGGTCAGGCGGATGGAGGTGTAGAGGGATTGGATATCCATGGTGTAGATGAGGCATTGGGGGCCGGGGAAACGGACGTCTTGGAGGAGGTGGAGGGCGTGGGTGGTGTCCTGAACGTATGTGGGGAGTTTCTGGACTAGGGGGGATAGGACAGTGTTGAGGTAGGTAGAGCTGAGTTCAGTGGGGCAGGAGCAAGCTGAGACAATGCCTCGCCAACATCTCACAGCACACTTCATGGGCATCAGCCACATGCACCCCAATCCATGGCATTCGACATGTGTCAGCCTCTAAAAACCCTAAATGAAAATCACTCACAGGATGCCCTGAACTTCATTGCTGTATCTTGGACTGCAACAAATATTATCATTGTAACGCTGCACCAAGGATACTGTGTACTCAGAGATATGCACGCAGCTCATGGACGCAACAAGATTGCATTTCTGACCTTCTTGTTTGCTCTCATAGTGTATTCACTCACACCAATGCTCATAGGACTTCTGCCTTAGCTTTGCTACCTTAGCCAGAGATACCAAGCTCCTATTGCTTCTGCCTTGCTTTTCAGTTTAGCGCAGACACACGGAAGGAAGCCTGTTATGGTTGTCGAAAACTGAGAGAGCCTTTGCTTAGGGGCTGCAGGCACAATACACCCAGGACAGATTCCAATACCAGTCCAGGGATTTGGAAATGGTCAACCAGCCGCAATCAGGATGACCTCCACAGAATGGCTCAGGAGCTCAATGTCAATCAGCTTCCCACCCAACTTGATTCTTTCTGGTCTACTGGAAGTGCTTTCTCCCTTAAGTGAAACAGTGGAAAGGATTAAGGGAAATGAAAGAGTGTTGCACAGTTGCAATTGTGATACAAGGGGGTGAGTGCCCTGAATGTGTAGTAGGCAATGCAGAGAGCATGCAGGGTTAGTGGTGTTGTGGGAGGGAGATCAGGGTTGACAATGACTAAAGGAAAATGGGGTAGGCAATAGAGAGAGTTGTAGGAGGTGAGTGCAGTGGCAGAGAGAGGGTGACTGTCAATTATCAGAGAGGAGATGATGGTACTTATGCTGGCAGAGTGGAAAAGATCATTGACATTCTTCTAATATTGCTGTGCATTCCTCCAGAGAGTGGAGAGTGCTTACCCGGGGTTGCAAGCTCAGACCAGGCTGGCATGTCTGGTATCATGGCCTTCCCTGCTGACCTGGGGAGGAGGAAGTCCTACTTCTTTACCACCCTGACCAGCATGATCTCCAGGTAACGTGAGAGATGCAGGAGGGTTCCAGGATATCTGCTCAGTGGCAAGTTATTTTGGGAAAGACATATGGTAAATGCAGCCAAAATGAGACATGTGGCAAACCAAACAGGCATGGTAAGCAATTAATGTGATGAGTTTGGTAAGAAATGGTGAGAGAACACACTTGGCTTGGTGGTGGAAATCCTTCTGAAAAACTCACCACAACTCAGACATTGCCACGAGAAACAAAGATACAACTCCAAATATTGATTAGGATTACGTTCAATAGACTAAAGATTTCATCAAAAAGTTATTTCTTTGATCAGCAGCTCCCTAACATTGAAGCACGTTTATTGACATGTGAAAGTGCAGGATTGAGCATAAGTCAATCCAATGGCCTTTATTTCAATGTAGTGAGAACACAGGAGTATTATGGGCATTTAAATTGTACACTTGGAAATGAAAGAATAAGCACTCACTTAGTATTTGTAAAACTGAAGAAGAAAAAATAAAGTCCACGTGGACAGAGATAGACATCCAGGGTTGCGAAAGAAATGTACCAATTTGATAGCCATGTTGGAATCTATACTATGTAAGAGTCCTAGTAATAAGATTATGCAAATATATGTGGTATAGTTAGTGGTAGAGTTTCCTGTACAGGTGAACTCGCCATTCTAATTAAAGTTAATATCATAAATCTAGTTTCCGCTGTATTAAACAAACTTCATAAAGTCACCATTACTAAGTTCAACAAAGAATATCTTTTGACACCATTTTTTTAACTGGCTGCAGTGTTCACTTAGATTTGAAACTGGGTCATTAAGTATAATCAAGGCTTAGATAGATGTGTTTTTAATCAGTAAAGGAATGAAGAGTTGGGAGAAAAAACAGGAAAGTGGAGTTGAGGATTTTCAGATCAGCCATTGTCTCATTGAATAGTGGAGCAGATTTAATGGGCTTAATGGCTTCCTTCTACTGCCATGTCTTACGGGCTTGTTGTGGTAACATTGACTTTTATATGCATGTTGTAGAATATATATAATAATGCTAAGTACTCTGATATTCTTTCCATCACATCCTGAGCAAGAATTTATTGCAGGTTAATACTCAGTTAATACTGAAGCTTTTTGACTGACATTGGCCATTAACTCTGGGGTGAGATTTTAACCCAGAGCTTGAAGCTCGGAGGGAAGGACACAGTCCACATTCACTGACTGTACTTTCAGATATAGCAATGAGTGTGAATAGAAACTTCAGGATTTTTAAAAATTCTCAATGTTGACAGTGGCGTTCTTTAAGTGGCATATTAAAATGAAGTCTTGTCTGTCTATTCTAACGCATATTGATGATCCATCATATAATTAATACCATGAGAGCAAAAACAGTGTTCGCCCAGTGATGAACATTCTTTCTCCAACAGACACAATTAAAACAGAATAGTTTGTTACTTTTCCCATTGTTGAATTGTGAGATCATACTATGTAAGAAATGGCCACCTTATTGTACATTATAATCTGTGCTTTCTCAAAGAACTTAATTGTTTGAAGCATTCAGCCTGATGGCCATGTTGAGGTACAAGTCCTTTATTCTGCAAGGAAGGTCAGGTGATGGGGTGAACAAGAAATGGGCATTTTATTTAAGTTTTTTGAAAGAATGATGTATTTTATGTCTGTTCAAGGCACAAAAATAAAGCAAAATTTCTGATCGAAGTTTGAAAAGTGGGATTTGTTTCTGTTAAAAACATCCTTTGGCCTCAGGAAGTTAAATAATGTTAAAATAAACATGGAAGTCTCTGAATCACATTGGGAAAGATGTCTGTTCTTTCTGCTGTAACAGTCAGCAGTTCATAACCTGCAGTATTAGTGGAGTCTGTCTAACAAGCCAGGAGTCAATGATGTCAGCTTTTATTTGAGTTGTGGTGTCAGGGGTCTTAAAGAGTAAAGAAGCAATTCAGAGTCTGATACTTTCCACAGAGAATTCCATTCATCAACTCAAACAACAGGTATAAATTGTAGTGGAGGTTTTGTGGGAATAAATGACAGAAAGGCTAAAGAAATGTTGTTGAGGCATCATACAAATCTACAGTTGACAGGATGTGTTAAAAAAATGCTGAATTTCAGCTTGCAATAAGGCCCACATGGGACAGGAGAGTGTTGCGCAGCTAGTGTGGTAATCTGCAGAGAGGCAAGGTCAGGAATTGCAGAGAAGTGACAGAGAAGCTGAAAGGTTAGGTTTTTCTCCACTGGCCTTTGAGAGTTGACCTGAGAAATTAACTTCTCTCTCACCACAAAAGCTGTCAAATCTGCTGAACACTTAAAACATTCTTTTGCTTTTATTTCAACAGAATTCATGCCTTTTATTTTACCTTTACGCACAGTAACTGACTGATGCGTTATGTGTGATGCATTTTGGATCACTCCCAAGTTTGATGCAGTGTTATCCAGAATTAGAGAGCTTATAAGAAGGAATCTAGACATAATGATTTAACCACTGGAAAATGTTGCCCACAATGGCCTCTCATCTCTGATCTTGTTACATGTAATGTAATTTACATAATCTTGGAATTTTCACTTCTAATTCCTTACTTGAGAACATTTATCTGCCAGTACAGCTTCTCTTAGCAGATCTGCACCATGGACGTATCTTCTGCTGCTAATTTAGCATATCATTTTTGACTATTCTTTTTCTTTATTCTTTTACTGCTGGTTAAGGAAGCATATATTGTCTATTCCTAATTGCATTTGAACTAAGTGGCCTATTAGGCTTTTTCCTGAAGGCAATAGGTTGTCAACCACATTGCTGTGGGTCTGGAGTCACATGTAGACCTGACCAGGTAAGGAGGGCAGATTACCATCCCTGTGAGTTTTTAGGAAAATTGATGGTAGTTTTATGGTCACTATTACTGAGACAATCTTTGAAATTAAATTTAAATGCCTCCATTTGCCATGGTAGGATCTGAACCCATGTCCCCAACAACATTAACACAGGCCTCTGAATTATTAGACCAATGATGTAACCAGGATGCCACCATCTTTCCTTCACTAGCTTCAAATATCACACAACACCAGGCCACCTGATGAAGGACCAATGTTCTGAAAGCTAGTGCTTCCAAATAAACCTGTTTAACTATAATCTGGTGTTGTCCGATTTTTAACTTTGTCCACCCCAGACCAACACCGGCTGCTCCACATCATAGTCTCAAATAGTTCTTTATTTTACTCATCCTTTTTCCTTCAAGTTTAATTCAAGAGCCCATAACTACTGTATTCTCCTGTATAGAAAGAGTCCCCAGGTCACACAGATTCTGCCTTCTGCCATTCCCACATTCAATTTTCTCATCCTAATTGATAGCTGTTTTACAGACCCACAATGGCAGCATGACCTATGGGGTACATTATCAAAGGTGCCAGAGGAATGGAATCCAGTATGGCCTCCACTATCCCTCCAATATAACATCAGCAGAAGAAACCCCAGAAAAAATTGCTACATAAGCCTTTCTCAGGGGATGTCTGTCAGCAGAAAACTCTCAGCTCCCCGACTAGTAATCATTGACAATGAACCGAAGTAGGATAAGCTACTGGGAGTTGGAGAAGGAATGACAAAATCCATAGCTGCCCATGGTACCCATTTAATAGATCTCTGACATAAACCTTAGCCATGCGTGAGTTACTTACACCACCACCAGTTGCCTCTCTCACTCTTTAATGAGAGAGCAGTCTACTGTCTGTTAGCAATTTTACCTTTATATCATTTGCACTTCAGTGGGAATGCCTTCACTTAAATATGCCAGCTACTGCTGTCAAACGCAAGCTCAGAGAAAGGTAAAAACAGCAATGCCAGTGGCAATGAACTTGGCAGTGAAAATTAACATTTATACTTGGAGCCTTCACAACGGATCTGGAGATTTACAGCATCTCATTGTTCTCTGCTCATTGTTACACAACGGAAGTCACTGTGTCTCTTCATCCAATAACAATTACTATCTGTAATTTTCTCTTCCTAAACGGATACAGGCACACTCAGCCTACAGGAGTAACAGCTTGATAACAAAGTCAGGGTTGGATCTAAGCGCATGGAGTGTACAGAGGAACCTCGATTATCCAGCATTTGTTTAACCGAATTTCAGATGATCTGAACAAGATTGCAAGGTCCCGATGTGTGGCTAACTATGTTCTCTGACATTTGATTAACCGAAAGAAATACTCACCACCTGTGTCCTTCGGATAATCGAGGTTCCTCCGTAGTCAGTTCGGAGGGAGGTAGGTTGGGTCGGTTGGGGGGGGGGGGGGTGTTGGGGGGAGGTGGCAGAGAAATTGAGGCGCCCAATGTCCTGTTGTTAACCACTAACAGTTTCCATTAATAGTTATTCACCCTCCGAGCCAGATCGTTAACCACTCCTTTGTCTGTCCAACTGTTCTTCTCTCTCTTTGGGTTCTATCACCACCTGTTATTTACTCCCCATCCCTCCCCCACCCTATCTTCTGTATATAAAGTGAGATTTTCTGAGCTACCTTATCACATTACCTTACATTGAAGACATATCAGAAATGACTTCCAGACTACTCAGACCCCTTGGCATCATGATAGCCCACAAACCTACCAACAGACTTAATGAAACTAAAGGATCCATTAGATACTATCAGCAAAACAAGATACCACGAAAGAACTGTATAAAAACTCTACATTGGACAAACAAGCAGGAAACGTACCACCAGGATACACAAACACCAACTGACCACCAAAAAAAATGACCCACTATCACTAGTTTTTATGCATACAGACAAAGAAGGCCATCACTTTGACTGAGACAACACACACATCCCAGGACAGTCAAAACAAGGACACACACAAGACTTCTTAGAGGCATGGCATTCTAATCCATCAATAAACACATTGATTTAGATCCTACCTACTTTCCCTTGATAAAAGGTACCAGAAATGACATCACCCACCTTAAGAAATCAAGACCAAGTGGCGGGACATACCACTAGCACTTCACCAGAGATTCTCACTGATGATGTTACCTAGTCATGGTGACAAAATGTCTGAAAACAAACCCTCCAGGCTCAGCAAGCTAAGGTACATACTTTCCGAGCTACCATCAGTTCTGAGGAAGGGACACCAGACCTGAAATATTAACGCTAATTTCTCTTCACAGATGATGCCAGGCCTGCTAAGCTTTTCCAGAAACTTCTGTTTATGTTCAGCATACAATTTTGTCCTCCATGATGCAGGATACCACTGGCTGCGTGCACATCGCAGTGTGTGTGATATATGTCAAATCTTCTATTCACTAGCATGGATAGGGTTCCCATTCCTTCAACATCCAGCTGCTGAGATGATTGGCAGAGATTCATTGAGGTGAGTGTTGGCAGCCCGGCAGAAAGTATTGACACCAAAAGCTTCGATACGTATATAAAAAGGAAGAGAATAGTGAAAGTAAATGTTGGCCTTTCGAAAATGGACGCCTCCTAGCAGAGCACTTTAGGGAACATCTCTGGGACACCAGCACCAATCAACCACACTGCCCTGTGGCCCAACATTTCAACTCCCCCTCCCACTCTGCCAAGGATATGGAGGTCCTGGGCCTCCTTCATCGCCGCTCCCTCACCACCAGACGCCTGGAGGAAGAACGCCTCATCATCCATCACCTTCATCCCCTCCCCCACTCACCTTTAGTACTCTATGCTACTTTCTCCCCACCCCCACCCTCCTCTCATTTATCTCTCCACCCTTCAGTCTCTCTGCCTGTATTCTTGATTAAGGGCTTTTATCCGAAACGTTGATTTTGCTGCTCCTCGAATGCTGTGCTTTTCCAGCACCACACTAATCTAAACACTTATTTGCCTGTGAGAAGGCAGTGGTGAGCTGCCTTCTTGAATCGCTGCAATCCACTTAGGGTCATAGAGTCATAGAGATGTACAGCACGGAAACAGAACCTTCAGTCCAACGTGTTCATGCCGACCAGATATCCCAACCCAATCTAGTCCCACCTGCCAGCATCCGGCCCATATCCCTCCAAAGTCTTCCTATTCATATACCCATCCAGATGCCTTTTAAATCTTGCAATTGTACCAGCCTCCACCACTTCCTCTGGCAGCCCATTCTATACACGTACCACCCTCTGTGTGAAAATGTTGCCCTTAGGTTTCTTTTATATCTTTCCCCTCTCACCCTAAAGCTAAGCCCTCTCGTTCTGGACTCCCCCACACCAGGAAAAAGACCTGGACTGTTCACCCTATCCATACCCATCATGATTTTATAAACCTCTATAAGGGTCTCCTCAGCCCCCAACGCTCCAGGGAAAACAGCCCCAGCCTGTTCAGCCTCTCCCTATATCTCAAATGCTCCAACCCTGACAATGTCCTTGTAAATCCTTTCTGAACCGTTTCAAGTTTCACCACATCTTTCTGATAGGAAAGAGACCAGAATTGCACAGATTATTCCAACAGTGGCCCAACCAACGTCCTGTACAGCCACAACATGACCTCCCAACTCCTGTACTCAATACTCTGACCAATAAAGGAAAACATACCAAACGCCTTCTTCACTATCCTATCTACCTGTGACTCTACTTTCAAGGAGCTATGAACCTGCACTCTAAGGTCTCTTTGTTCAGCAACATTCCCGCAGACCTTACCACTAGGTGTATAAGTTCCCATGTTCCTATGTTCCTTTGATGCCTGAACTCTGTGGCTGTGCCACTTGCATTTAAGCTACTGTGATAAAGCCAGAGGATGGTTGCTGAAGGCCATGTGCTACCTACTAGCAATCTAACTCATAATCTGATGCACAACATACTGCAGCTGGGTAACAAAGAAAGTATTTGTTGACTGAGAATTAAATGTTGGGAAGAATGCTCTGCTTCCCGTAAACACTGTGATCTGATGCCCGCCAATAGTGCACAGGAGTTTGATTTAACATCTCAACTGAAAGACGGCACCTCTGGCAGTGTAAGATGCCCAGCAGAGCTGAACTGAAATATTAATCTATACCATGATGCCTTGACTTAGGTCTTGAACCCAGAACCTTTTGACTTATGAGAACGAATGTCACTACTGAATCGAGTTGACATTTAAGTGTTTACAGTGTTTGAACCAGGACATTTGAATGCATCTCACTTAAACTTTAAGTTCTTGTCAAGGTCTACTGCAAAAAGTCTGCATGATGGCAATCAATCACAAGCGAAGTTATCGTTGAGAAAGCAACGGATAAAACTATGTGGCTGCCTAATGGCTTAAATGCTTCATTGGCCTCCAAGATTCTCCCTAAAACATCAATTTGACCAAGCTTTCACACCTATCCTAACATGACCTTATATAATTTGTTGTTAGTCTTTGTTTGATTAAGACCCTGTGAAGCACAGCAGAATATTTTACTATCTAATGGTATTGAAAAACGCACATTCTTTTGTTAAAAGTTGGGAAAATAGATTGGAAGCTGTTATTCCATTAAAAAATGTGGATGTAAACATTAGTGGTGGAACATTAATATAGAATTTTTCTCCATTGTACAAGCAATTGGCGAGTTGATAAAGAAATGAACTCATTTTGGATTGTTTCAGTACTCCTGGGTTTCTTAAAAAATACTTTATTAATAAGCTTAAGGATTCAATTTGACACCAATGCATAGGTGACAATCCTTGAACCACCTTAGCTTGAACTTTTAAGATAGTCAATGGTTTGGAGCTTGAAGATGGCAGGACGTTTTGAGAAACTGGGCAGCAAATCATGGGAGATATTGGGCTTGAATTGCTTACCATTAATATCATTAATACCTCAGCGATGTCTGAGTGCCACGTGGGCCCGATGCTTCATCTGCAAATGTTTCTTTGTCATTACAAATGTTGTAACCCGATCCGTTCTTTCCTTCTATTATTAAATGCTATTGTTAAATTTTAAGCTAAGGGGAAGTTTAACCGTATGATCTCGCCTCAGGTGCAAAAACAACCGGTAAGAAAAGTTACAATCCAGAGGGAAATTGAGGGTTTGGGTTTGTGTGAGGAGTGGACAGGCAGAGCTTGAGCAGTGAGGTCTAGGATAGGATTGCTCACGAAGAGGAGACACACCGAGAGAGTCCAATTGGCAGGGAACCACAGGGGACACTGCATGAAGCAAAGGACAGATAACAATGACTGGAGCAGTAAAGGTCGAACTGGAATCCCCAATTTAAACCAGTGAGGAGTTGTATTGTGAGTGTCCAATTGGTAGGGTACCCCAATGAGACTCCCCGGAAGAAGGAACCAACCCAATTCTGTAACGCTATCAAATATTTCAGCTTCTTCCTCATCAAACAGTGGTAGAGCTACTCAGAGGCATTTCGCACATTCGGGGTTCAGAACTGCTAGTCTGAGGTTCAGAGACCTTGGGGTAGGTGAACATTGAACACAGACCTTCTGGGCCAGAGGCAGGGCATTACACTGTAACATATTTTCCAACCTGTTCAGAGATGTTATTACACACTTCTGGAAGTAGGATTTAAACCCAAACAAGCCAGCTGAAAGGTAAAGACTCTACCACCACACCAGAGGAGCCAATTAGGACAGCATAGATGAATCCCCAATTTAAACCAGCCACCTAAAAACAAGTGGATAGAATTTATAAACAATTAATATTATCCCTGATCAATTTCCTTATTGGGACATAAAGTTTTCCAATAGCGTCTCACAGTTCAATGAGCAATTCGTTTGCACAATGGTGTGGTGCTGGGTTTAAATGAGGTTTTTATTGAGAGATTGGCATCCTTTACTGTTGGTGGAAGTGATGAAGAAAAGATGTATATCCATGCAAGTGAAATCTCTGACTCTGTGGACTTTGGGGAAATCTTCCTGTGAAATTGAGATGCTCTATCATACTGCCATTGGTAGTCAATGAGGATGTAGATTAAATCACTTACTCTGGCAAGAAATGCGCACATGACCAACTTAATGCACTTATGCAGAGCTGATTTATGAAGTTACTGGTGTCTTTAGTAGCAGGTGAAATGATTTGGTGGAATAAAAGGTCAGGATATGTAAGCAGTACAATGGAGAAATACAAAAATGTTCCTGGAATGATACCAGAATTGAGAGGTTATACTCATCAGGAAAGATTAAATAAGCGACAGCTCTTTTCTCTAGAAAGGTAAAAGTGAGAGGTGACTTAGAAATGTCGAAAATTTGAAAAGATTTGGTAGGGTAGGCTTATATAAGATTTCCCCATTTGTTTGGGAAATCAGAAGGGCCTTAAGTAAAAGACAGTCACCATTAACTCCAACAAGGAATTTTGGAGAAAATGCTTAACTGTTATGATCTCAGCTGCTAATAATACTGGCCTAGTCAGTCTCAAAATGAAAAATTACTTGGTAGATCATGCTTTTTTTGTTAACTTAATGATTAGTATTTGAAATAAATTCACATGAGCTCACAGATTTTATTTAACAACAGTGATTTACTGTTCAAAAGAGAAGAAAATATAAACCATACAATCAGGCAAGTTGCCATAGTCTTACCCAGACTGTAGAGATAATCTTTCATTAGAGAGAGAGAGAGAGAGAGACGACTGCTGGTGATTTGACCTGAGGGCCATTGCACCTCAAGGGAGAGGTTGTGAAGGAGAGTCCTTCATATTAACCTCAACTGCTATGGGGATTGAACCCACACTTTTGGCATCATACTGCTTCATAAACCAACCATCCAACCAACCTCTGGGACACCTGGACCAACCAACCCAACCACCCTGTGGCTCAACACTTCAACTCCCCCTCCCACTCCACCAAAGATATGCAGGTCTTTGGACTCCTCCATCGCCAGACCACAACAACACGAGGGTTGGAGGAAGAGCGCCTCATCTCCCGCCTAGGAACCCTCCAACCACAAGGGATAACGTTGATTCTCCTGTTCCCTGGATGCTGCCAGACCTGCTGCGCTTTTCCAGCAATACATTTTCAGCAACCATCCAACCAAATGACCTAAACAGATAATAGCTAGCACAAGCAAAAGCACACTCCAAACCAAAACTTCAGACTATTACCTGACATTGTCCATTACAGAGACTCAAGTCTAAAGAAATTACATTCCTATCTCAACTCTTTAAGTTCCTACTTAAATGACTCTTCACAAAAACTAAACTTGCTTCTGAATTCACTGATAATATTTTCTGCACTGAATTATCTTAGAACTGCATAATCTTAGACCCTTCTGAACTGAAAAAGAACTAATGACCTTTAATACTTACCCTACCTCTCATAAAACAACCAGGTATAAATATCTTTGGTTTAAGATCACAGGAGTTTGCTCTCACCTGCTTTCTGACAGTGCTGGGTGCAGCCACGACTCTGAAAGGACTCGATGAGAATAATTTTTTTTCAAGAAAACCTTGACTAAACAAACAATATCATTCTGCTCCTATTCTGAAATCCAAATTCCAAAAAATGATATCAAGCTATGTAAATTATACACCTTTTGTCACATTACCCAGAGACTGGTTAAGACATGAAACTCACTGTTAAATGTTGCAACAGAAGTGAATAAGGACTTTAAGCGAAGGTCACAAGAGAAGAAAGGGAAGGCTTTATTGCTGGAGACAGATAATGAAAGATAGGGGAAGATTTTATCATAAATATAGCAAGGAGCTATTTTGCTGAAAGGCCAGTATCTGAGGTGTAAATACTACATAGAATGATGTAATTTGTTACAGTCACTGGCAGAACTGTGTCAGTAATAGAACTGAATTTATGGAAGTTTGCAACATATAACACAGTTTATTACTGACTTCCTGAACAAAACACTGCCTTCACTCGTACTGCTTCTGTGATTATCTCTATAATTATTGGGAGAAAGTGAGGACTGCAGATGCTGGAGATCAGACCTGAAAAATGTGTTGCTGGAAAAGCGCAGCAGGTCAGGCAGCATCCAAGAAGCAGGAGAATCGACGTTTCAGGCCTGAAGAAGGGCTTATGCCCGAAACGTCGATTCTCCTGCTCTATAATTATTGTACCAGGGCACTTGCAGTTAGGAGTGGTGCCTCACTAAGATGTAAGCTCTGCAGGCTGCCACATCCAATTGTGAATGGTGGATGACAATTCAACAATACACTGTAGGAGGAGGCTTCACAAATATCCCCAACCTCAATAACAGAAGAGCCCAACACGTAAGTGCAAAAGATAAGGCTGAATCATTTACAGCAATCTTCAGCCAACAGTGTCAAGTGGATGATTCATCTTGGCCTCCTCCAGTGGTCCCTAGTATCACAGATACCAGTTGGCTAATTTGATTCACTACATGTGATGTCAAAAAATGGTTGAATGTACTGGATAGCACAAAGACTATGGGCCCTGACAACATTCTGGCTATAGTACTGAAGACTTCTATTCCAGAACTTGCCACTCCCTTGGCCAAGCTGTTTCAGTACATTTACAACACTCGGCAATCTGGAAAATTTCCAAGTATGTCCTGTACATATAAAGCAGGACAAATCCAAACCAGCAAACTACAGCCACATCAATCTGCTCTCGATCATCAGGAAAATGATGAAAGGTGTCATCAATAGTGCAATCAAGCAGCACCTGCTCCAAAATAATCTGTTCAGTGGTGACCAGTTTGGATTAAACCACTCAGCTCATCTCATTAAAGCCTTAGTCCAAACATGGACAAAAGAGCAGAATTCCAATGGTGAGGTGATGGTGACAGCCCTTGACATCAAGGCTGCATTCAACCAATCCTGTCACCTTAAGGAGCCCAAGCAAAACTGGAATCACTGAGTATCAAAGGCAAACTTTCTGCTGTTTGGAGTCATATCTTGTACATTGGAAGATGCTTGTGGTTGTTGGAGGTCAGTCACCTCAGCTCCAGCACACCTCTGCAGGAGCTCCTCAGGATAGAGTCCGAGGCCCAACCATCTTCAGCTGCTTCATCAATGACCTTCCTTCCAATATAAGGTTAGAAGTGAGGATGTCTGCTAATGATTGCACAATGTTCAGCACCATTCGCGGCTTCTCAGATAATGAAGCAGTCCATGTTCAAAAGAAACAAGGTCTGGACAGCATCCAGGCTTGGGCTGACAAACAGCAAATAACATTTGCACCACTCAAATGTCAGGCAATAGCTGTCTTAAGCAAGAACATTAATCATTGCCAATGATTGAAATTGTGGCTATGGTGTACATGGTGGAAATGTCTCATTTCTCAGTGTTTCAAATGGATTTTGGCAGGTGCACCTTGATGAATAGTCAGCCTACACAATACTCTAATCAGTCTACCATAAAGCAATGATGGTGGAGCTAGAAGAGCCTGCTGCTTAGGTTCAGTAGAGCACCAGAAGATTTTCAATGAATAATGCACAAGCAGATGGAAGGACTGTGCTGTGTAAGAGTCTCTGCAGATAATTCTGATGCAAATAATTCTGATTTAGGATAAACACTTAAGACAGCAATTCAAGATTAAGATAAAGCCTAAAAGTGTTTTCTCCATAGATAAATGATCATGGCTTGTAATTGACATTAACAAATGGAAAATTATAGACAAATAGTTCCATTTATAGAGTCATAGAGATGTACAGCACAGAAACAGACCCTTCGGTCCAACTCATCCATGCCGACCAGATATCCCAACCCAATCTAATCCCACTTGCTAGCACCCGGCCCATATCCTTCCAAACCCTTTCTATTCATATACCTATCCAGATGCCTTTTAAATCCTGCAATTGTACCAGCCTCCACCACTTCCTCTGGCAGCTCATTCCACACATGCACCATCCTCTGCGTGAAAATGTTGCCCCTTAGGTCCTTTTTATATCTTTCCCCTCTCACCCTAAATCTATGCCCTCTACTTCTGGACTCACAACAGGAAGGAGATCAGAATTGCACACAATATTCCAACAGTGGCCTAACCAATGTCCTGTACAGCCGCAACATGACCTCCCAACTCCTGTACTCAATAGTCTGAACTATAAAGGAAAGCATACCAAACGCCTTCTTCACTATCCTATCTACCTGCGACTCCAGTTTCAAGGATCTATGAACCTGCACTCCAAGGTCTCTTTGTTTAGCAACACTCCCTAGGACCTTATCATTAAGTGTATACATCCTGCTAAGATTTGCTTTCCCAAAATACATCAGCTTTTAAACAATTGTTGGAAGTTCAGGGAAGTACCAATTACATGGACGTACTCATTCCCCAAAATACTTTCTCTGCATCGGTCTGATATAATGAAACAACTCCAAATGTGAGTCTAAGTAGATTTTTAAAATAGAATCCCTGTAGCGTGGGAACAGGCCATTCAGCCCAATCTGACCCTCTGAAGAGATCCAGATCCATCCTCCCTACCCTATACTTCCCATGGTAAACACGCCTAACCTACACATCCCTGGAGACTATGGGCAATGTAGCATGGCTAATCCACTAGACCTGCACATCTTTGGATTGTAGAGGAAACTGGAGCACCAGGAGGAAACCCATGCGGAAATGGGGAGAATACGCAAACTCCGTACAGACAGTCACCTGAGGCTGGAATCAAACCCGGGTCCCTAGCATTGGGAGGCAGCAGTACTAACCACTAAGCCACTGAGCAACCCTATTTTGAAAAGGTCTTAAATAGATACTGCATTTAAAGAGTAGACCCCAGCATCCCAGCCTCTGTATGTTACAATTTTAAGGGAAAGATTTCTCGACAGTGCATTTGGATTTTGAACAGCACTGATGCAGCATGGGTAACCAGTTGCTTGTGTATTGATCTTCAACAGCAGCAGAAACAAAATACAAACAGCTTGGGGAAAAAGCTTCTAGAAATGCTGTTTATTTCTGCTGACCTTTTAATCCTCTATCTGCAGCTGGAACTTTGAAAGAGATCATTGTCATAATAGCACATGACCCACCAAACAATGGAAGCTTGAAGGGATTTTGTGAAGCTTCTAGGGTCTTGTCAAAACATGTCTCTTCCCTGTTTCAACATGCACACTGGAAATCCAGAACGTTACTCCCTTCTCCCTCTGTCAAATAACTCAGAGAAGTCTTGTTCTTGCCTGACTAATTGTGCAACCAATCAATGCACTCAGAATTATTTTCCTTCATGCATCAGTGTTCCTTCCTGTCGAAAAAGAAGTGAAGTTGATTCTGTTCGTTTAGTTTTTTTTCAATGAAGAGTTCAGACTGAATACTGGCAGTTTGAGTAAGGAAGTCTAAGTATTTTGAACAAGTTTAATTTTGCATATTTTGGCATTCTACACTTTGAATTCTTGAGTTACTAAGCATGGTTTTAACAAGATCTTTCCTGGTAAAGCAATTGAACTTAATTAATGAAGCAGCTGAAACTAATTCCTTTGTAAAGGGTCATTAAGACTTTTGTGGTAGGAACAGAAGTATCTTACAATTGAGTGCTGTGTTTGGGCGATTAAGGGGGTTAGGGGAAATAAGAGAAGTGCTCTGTGACTTTTGGCTTTTTAAAAAAATCTCATAGAATTCCTACAGTGTTGAAACAGGCCCTTCAATCCAACATGTCCACTCCAGCCTTCTGAAAAGCACCCCTCCCCTATATTGACTTCTGACGAATGCCTCTAACCTGAACACTATGGGCATGCATATCCTTGGATTGTGGGAGGAAACCGAAGCAACTGGAGGAAACCCATGCAGATGTGGGGAGAATGTGCAAACTCCATGCAGGCAGTTGCCCAAGGCTGGAATTGAACCCAGGTCCCTGGTGCTGTCAGGCAGCAGTGCTAACCACTGAGCCTCTACAAATTGATTCTAACTTTCGTCAACGAGAAGAATCCAGTTTTTGTTCTGGTGAATATCTGGTAAGTGGCTAATGCTTACTCTATTATTAAGATTCAAAATAGTACTTCAACTGACCATAAGATTAAGGAATATGTAAAAAAAAAATGAGTAAACATATTGTTTAATTTGGTCATTAATTGGAACACAGTAAGTAAAGCATGATAGGTAATATGTCATAGCTGCAGGGGTAGGAGTTTCTGGGTACAAGTGAGGCTGGAGAATTCTCAGATTTGCAATTGTCCATGAGAATTTGACATTGCTTAAATAAGACTCGGGGCGGGGGGGGGTGCTGTAAGATGGATGAGCTAACTTGACATGGTATAGAAAGCCATTCAGTTAGGTAAGCAAAAAGAAATATAATGGTTTTGGGAGACAGTACAGTCAGAAAAATTGACACAGTTTGCTGCAGTAAAGATTGAAAGTCTAATCAGTTGTATTGTCTGCCTGGTGTCAAGGTATCAGACATCGGCTCAAAGCTGGAGGGAAAGTTGCATTGGGAGGGGAGGACTTAGCTGCCATGGTCGATGCAGGCACTAATGATATGAGCAGGATGCGAAAAGGGTGTTAGAAAGTATGGAAGCAGTTCTTCAAATATGCAAATTGGTGTCGGTGGAAAACCAGATCAGGTAGAAGAATCCTTCTGCAGAATGTGGCAGGTGAGAGACACTCCACATGTCTCTGCCAACTACATCTGTGGGAAGTGTACCCAACTCCAGCTCTTCAAAAACCAAGTTAAGGAGCTGGATGAACTACAGATCATTCGGGAGGCTGAGGGGGAAATTGAGAGGATGTACAGGGAGGTGGTCACTCCCCAGATACAGGATAAGGATGGCTGGGTTACAGTCAGGGGGAGGAAAGGGAACTGACAGTCAAAGCAGGGATCCCGTGTGGCCGTTCCCCTCAGCAATAAGTATACCATTTTGGATACTGCTGATGGGGACAGCCTACCAGAGAAAGCCATAGTTGACAGGTCTCTGGCACTGTCCCTCAGAAGGGGGGAGGGGAAATAGAAAAGCACTAGTGGTAAGGGACTCAATAGTTAGACGAATTTACAGGAGGCTTTGTGGTTAGGAACGGGACTTCCGGATGGTATGTTGCCTCCCTGGTGCCAGGGTCTGGGATGTCGCCGGTCGGGTTTACAAGATTCTGAAGGGGAAGGGTGAGCAGCCAGAAATCGTGGTACATATTGGCACCAATAATATAGCCAGGAAAGGGATTGAAGATCTGAAAAGTGACTACAGAGTTAGGTTGGAAGCTGAAGAGCAGGACGAATAGAGTAGTGATCTCAGGTTTGCTACCGGTGCCATGAGATAGTGAGATGAGGAACAGTCAACGAATGCAGCTTAACACGTGGCTGCGAGGCTGGTGCAGGAGGGAGGGCTTCAGATACCTGGACCATTGGGATGCCTTCTGAGGAAGGTGGGACATGTACATGAAGGACAGGTTGTACATGAAGGACAAGTTGCACCTGAACTGGAGGGGTACAAATGTCCGGGGTGGGAAATTTGCTCCTGTGATATGGGAGGGTTTAAACTAGTTTGGCAGCGGGATGGGAATCAGAGCCACATGTCTGAGAGGGAGTTAGTTGCAGACGGGACAGTGACAGAATATATTGAATTTATCAGGAAGGTTTCTCACGCGATGAAACATAGGGATCAGTTAAAGTGTGTCTGCTTTAATGCAAGGAGTGTCTGGAATAAGAGTGACTAACTTAAAGCATGGATCAGTACTTGGGGCTATGATGTTGTGGCCATAACAGAGACATGGGTTTCACAGAGGCAGGAATTGTTGCTTGATGTTCCAGGGTTTAGAATGTTTAAAAAGAACAGGGAGGGTGGAAAAAGAGGAGGGGGTGTAGCGTTGCTAATCAGAGAGTGCATCACAGCTACAGAAATGAAGATTGTTGAGGAGCGTTTGTCTACTGAGTCAGTATGGGTGGAAGTTAGGAACAGCCACCGCACTGGGGGTTTTCTACAGACCACCTAATAGCAGTAGAGAGATTGTTGATCTCATAGGCAGGCAGATTCTGGAAAAATGCAAAAGTAGCAGGGTTGTTGTTATGGGTGATTTCAACTTACCCAATATCGACTGGAACCTCCTAAGTGCAGATGGTTTGGATGGTGCCATTTTTGTCAGGTGTGTTCAGGAGGGTTTCCTTACTCAGTATGTAGAAAAACCGACGAGGGGAGAGGCCATTTTGGATTTGGTGCTCTGCAATGAGCCAGGACAGGTGTCAGATCTCTGGGTGGGAGAGCACTTTGGTGAAAGTGATCACAACTGCCTCACCGTTAGCATAGCCTTGGAGAGTGAAAGGAGCAGTTACCAAGGGAAGATATTTAATTGGGGAAAAGAAAATTTATGACGTTATCAAACAGGAGTTGGAAAGTACAGATTGGGACAATTGTTCCACAGAAAGGGCACAGCAGACATGTGGAGACTATTTAAGGAGCAGTTGTTGCGAGTGATGCACAAATTTCTTCCTCTGAGCCAGATAAGGGGTAAGATTAAGGAGCCTTGGATGACAGAGAACAGAGGGACTTTCGTCAAAATGAAGGCAGTTTACGTAAGGTGGAGGAAGCAAGGATCTAGCACAGCTTTAAAGAATTACAGGCTTAATAGAAAGGAGCTCAGAAATGGACTGAGGAGGGGGCACATAAAAGGCTTGGCAAGACGTATTTGGGAGAACCCAAAGGCACTTTACTCATACATGAGCAATAAGAATGCTCAGGGAGAAGGTATGGCTGAAAATGTGTTGCTGGAAAAGCGCAGCAGGTCAGGCAGCATCCAAGGAACAGGAGAATCGATGTTTCGGGCATGAGTCCTTCTTCAGGGAGGGCTCATGCCTGAAAGGTAGGGCTGATCAGGCATAGCGGAGGGAACTTGTGCGTGGAGTCTGAGCAGATAGGGGAAGCCCAAAATGAGTCTTTTGCTTTGGTTTTTCACCAAGGAAAGGAACTTCTTGTAAATGAAAACTTAGAGGAGCTGGGATACAGTCTTGACCAGATCAAGATTGATGAAGTTGATGTGCTAGAAAGTTTGGAAACATTAAGATTGATAAGTCCCCAGGGTCAGACCAGATTCATCCTTGGCTGCTCCGGGAAGCGAGAAACAAGGTTGCTAAGCCACTGGCAAGGATATTTGTCTCCTCACTCTCCACTGGAGTCGTACCGGAGGATTGGAAGGAGGCGAATGTTCCACTTTTCAAGAAGGATAATAGGGAAATCCCTGGCAATTACAGACCAGCCAGTCTTAAGTCTGTGGTCAGCAAAGTTGTGGAAAAAATTCTGAGGGATAGGATTTATGACTATTTGGAAAAGTATAGTGTGATTAAAGGCAGTCAGCCAGGCTTTGAGAGGGGCAGGTCATGCCTCACAAATCTTATTGAGTTCTTTGAAGAGGTGACAAGACAGGTCGATGACAATAGAGCAGTAGATGTGGTGTATATGGATTTCAGCAAGGCATTTGATAGGGTTCCACATGGTAGGCTCATTCATAATGTCAGGAGGTATGGGGTACAGGGAGATTTGGCTATCTGGATTCAGAATTGGCTGGCTGACAGAAGGCAGAGAGTGGTTGTAGATGGAAAGTATTCTGCCTGGAGGTCAGTGTTGAGTGGGATCCCGCAGGGGTCTGTTCTTGGACCTCTGCTCTTTTTAGTTTTTGTAAATGACTTGGATGAGGAGTTTGAGGGGTGGGTTAGTAAATTTGCAGATGACGCTAAGGTTGGAGGTGTCTTTGATTAGTATAGAGGGCTACTGCAGGCTGCAGCGCAACATAGACAGAATGCAGAGCTGGGCTGAGAAATGGCAGATGGAGTTCAACCTGGATAAATGCAAAGTGATTCATTTTGGAAGGTCGAACTCGAATGCTGAATATAGGATTAAAGACAGGATTCTTGGCAGAATGGAGGAACTGAGGGATCTGGGTGTGCAAGTACATCCCTCAAAGTTGTCACCCAAGTGGATAGGGTTGGTAAGAAGGCATATGGTGTTTTGGCTTTCATAAACTCAATCCCCCTGTTAAAGAACCGTGAGGTTTTACTGCAGCTCTACAAGTCCCTGGTGAGACCACACTTGGAATATTGTGGGATGCTGCCTGGACTGGAGGGCTTGCCTTATGAAGAAAGGTTGAATAAGCTCGGACTTTTCTCTCTGGAGAGAAGGAAGAAAGGAGTCCTGATCAAGGTGCTCAAAATATTGAGAGGAATAGATAGAGTCAATAGCTAGAGACTTTTCCTCAGGGCAGGATTAACTGATATGAGAAGTCATAGTTTGAAGATATTAGGAGGAAGGTATAAAGGAGGTATCAGAGGTAGGTTCTTTACGCAGATAGTTGTGAATGCATGAAATGTGTTGCCAGCTATGGTGGTGGAAGTGAAGTCATTGGGGACATTTAAGCGACTGCTGGACATGCACATGGATAGCAGTGAGTTGAGGGGTGTGTAGGTTAAGTTTACTATATTTTACATTAGGGTTAAGTCTCGGCACAACGTCATGGGCCTAAGGGCCTGTTCTGTGCTGTGCTTTTCTGTTCTATGTTCTAATACATGGCTCAAACACTGATGTCAGAGATATGGAGATTGATACTGGTACTGGGGAAAGTTAGGATAATCTTTACTGGAATCATCATGGGGTTGGTGTTCTTATGAGGAATGGTTTGTATCCACTGAAGTTTAGAAAATTTGAAACATAAAAGATCCTGAAGGTGTTATGTTATGTCTCATAGTTAGTATGTATGCGATGTAATTTGAAGAGTCATGCTAATTATATTACCATTGTCTCATAATGTGTAACTAAAGGGTTTAACAGTCTCCATTTTGATCTTAATTGGGGCTACTTGAAGCATGACACATTGATTGAAGTGCTATACAAATAGCTTCATTTTAGTACAGGCTCTGAAGTATAATATCTCAGGCTGTAGTAAGCATATATTGAATTTTTCCATACTATGTT
>NC_057720.1:25907256-25912022 GCF_004010195.1 Chiloscyllium plagiosum | reverse complement strand
CTTTCCGCCTATCACATTTCTGACACCCCTCCTCCAAGTCCCTCCTCCCTACCTTTTATCTAGCCTGCTGGACAAACTTTCCTCATTCCTGAAGAAGGGCTTATGCCCGAAACGTCGATTCTCCCCTGGATGCTGCCTGACCTGCTGCGCTTTTCCAGCAACACATTTTCAGCATTCTGACAGGACTGGCTACAAGTGATCAAGTCAAGGATACTGAATATCTATGGTCTTAGTGTGACGTTTGCAATGAATTAGCACTAGAAAGAACTCTGGTATTCAATGAATAAAAGTTTGATTTACCAGAATCCTTGCAGAAAGAGTTGTTGCCAATAGCTCATTTAACAAATATCATGGTTCGAGGACAGTGTACATAGTGTGATAGCCTCTATTGTCCAATCATTTCAATGCGCACATGCTAAATATCTATTTGACTGATTTTTAGGAGACATCCAGAGAAAGAGCAATTGCTACAACATAGGTTTGTGGCTAACTCTTGGGGGAAAATGTTTGTGTGATCTCTATACTTTACAATGCCATATTCTTCTCATTCTGTGTGCCTACTGCAGCAACTTAATCAAAGTAGACTGGCTCCCAACTATTATCATGGGTGATGTAATGAGGGAATTTTGAGATGTTAGCACAATTTTAAGTGCTAGACAGTGTAGTAACAGATAATTGTCTACAGTTTGAGTAAGTACAACTAGTCATCTTTGCCAAAAGTTGTGGTTTATGTGAGGTCATCATCTCACTATCCACAATCCAGAATACTGAATGGTCTGGACCGATTGGATGTTGGAAAGATGTTTCCATTGGCAGGGGAGACGAGGACTCGGGCCTTTAGAGTATAGGGAAGACCTTTCAGAACGGAGATAAGGAGAAACTTCAGCCAGAGAGTGGTGAATCAATCTAATTCATTGCCACAGAAGGCTGTGGAGGCCAGGTCATTCTGTATATTTTAGACAGAGATTGATAGATTGTCAAGGGGCTCAAGCGTTTATGGAGAAAAAGTGAGAGAATGGGATTGAAAAGCTTATCATCCATGATTGATGGTGGAGCAGTCTCGATGGGTTGAATGGCCTAATTTCTGCTGCTAGTTTTTGTCTTAATCCAATGGAAAAACTGGGAATATAGTCAAGTCTGTGAAGAAGACAAGTGCAGTATTTTTACCAACCTGTACAGGTGGGACTTGAAACCAGACCTTTAGGTAGGGACATTACCATGGTATCATAAAAGCCCTCAAAAGTTTGAGAAACAGTAAATCTCTTCAAGCATAACATAACTTGAACAGACAACCTTATGATCTGGAGTGAGCTGTGCTACCGTTGCTCTCCACAAGCCCACTTTTCATCAATGCAGTGATTAGATATTCTGTGGCTAATAGATTACTATCTGATTTCCAAAAGACACAAGTCAGGCATGTTATGGAACATTTTTACCCTTTCTGGATAGCTGTGACAGTAGTAATGCTTGAAGCTGAATATCATCCAGGACAAAGCAATCCACTTGATGACACTCCATCCATCATCTTAGACAACCACTCCCTGCACTTCAACACCCTCCCCCATCCCTCTTTCCAATTTTACCATTATTACGTTGAGTTATCTTGCATTTATTCAGCAGTACCTCTCAAATCTACCTCATCTCCTCCTCTTCCTACTAGGATAGATGAATGGGAACACCAACCCCAAACGATGTCTAAATCACACATCATCCTAACTTTGAATATATAATAAAACCTCTGTGTCAACATAGATGGAAAATTTCAAGATTTTAATTCAACTAATGTCACTGAAACACCATCACAGAATAAACTGTAATGTTTCAGTAAGTAACCACTACCTTCTGAAGGGCAGCTAGGGTGTTAGTGATGAGCACTAATATTGTCATAAATGACCACAGCCCTAGACATTAATAGAAGCTTAATGTCATTTCCAATTTGAGCATTAATTGCCCTGTGTGCTTGAAAAAAGGTGGTATAACTTTTTTCAATGATCTGAAAATATCATACATTTCCACAGAAATCATTGAGCAGAATAAAGGCTCCACACATCCACTACTGCCCTGAGAGATTACTGTGTTGTGTGCTGCCTTCCAAATTTATTTAAGTGTGTGTGAATTTTTTTATGGCCTTATTTGGTCTTGTGTGGGACGATTATAACATTGTGGTCAAACTGTTGAGTAAGCAAAATGTAGTTTATTGCATTTGTGTAGCTATTTACAGCTTAGGAGAAAGTGAGGACTGCAGATGCTGGAGATCAGAGTCGAGAGTGTGGTGGTGGAAAGCACAGCAGGTCAGGCAGCATCCAAGGAACAGGAGAGGGTTTATGCCTGAAACATCGACTCTCCTGCTCAGATGCTGCCTGACCTGTGCTTTTCCAGCACTACACTCTTGACTATTTACAGATTATCAGGAGGATCCAGCCTTAAGCCTGTCTCCCACAAGTTTCAACTCTATTCTCTCCCAGTTCTCAAGATGTCATTCACAGGAGGTGATGCTTATTGCTTTCAATCAGGTGTAGACCCTTTCAGATCCCTCTGGATATAAATACAATAGGTATTTAGGTAAATAATTTGAAACATTGCTCAATTTTTTTTAAAGTTGCTATTGTGACTATCTTTGTCTTGAAGTATTCCAGCTTTCATCAGCTATGATATTGGAAGAATTAAGTCTAATTATTTCCTATCTCCAAATATATTGTTGAGCCATGTCCACACTAATTAGATTTACATGTTCAGTACAGCCTTTTCCAAAACACAGCTGTGTTTGCTTCTGTTAGCTAATCAACAGTAACTTAATTAACAGCCCAACAAATGAATGCATGAAGTTAGTTTATTTTGTGGCTTCAAATGTATTGGATAACACAAAGTTTCAAAGTACAGATGGAAATGACACCTTCCTTATCTTTGATCTTCAACTTGTGTATCAGGAAACTAATAAAGACCTTTCACAAATGTATATTATTTTGAGATGTTAAGGCAAAATTTGTCAGCTTCAGAAAGATTTTGTTTTGTCATTGATCACCTGTCTAGCAAATGGTCCATTTAATTACAAATGTTAGCAGCTCTTGGACGAAGAGGTCAATGAATGTGAACATGCACCACTCTGCTACAAATTCAAATTACCAGTCGCCTCTTCTTTTATTGTGTATCAATACCTTTCTCCTCCTTTCAGGCATGTGTTGACTTCACTTGTCCAGTCCTTTCACAGATGACATTGAGGGTTGCCTGTCTTGCCTATGTCTAACATGTTATTTTTATGACCAGCAAAACATTCACACTTCTTTCATCTGAGGGGATTATATCTGCAACCGAAATGTTGCATTTTGTTTTTAGACAGAATTGTGAACTCATGTTTGAAGAACATGAAAAATGTATCATAAGGATGAACTTAATTGTTTGGTTTCAGACAGCAAACACAAGTGCAAACAAGTTAATAGCTTCTTCTCGCTCAAGACAATAAAGCAGCAAAGACATAGACCAAGTAGTTGTAGCACTTTTTTAGTAATATTGCAATGTTCCTCAGCAACCAGTCAGCTATTATTTCAAAAGAATATATTTACAACTTTATTAGGTGTTACTGAATAAAGGAAACATTCACAAGCACCTTTAACATGTTACCTTTCATAGCAACTTATGAACAAGTCCCTGCATGGGAAACCAGGTTTGAACAGGTAATTTTAACAATGGCACAATAGATCAAGGGAATATCCCCAGAGGCAGAATAAAACAAATCCCCTCTCGCTAGTATTTTTTGCAAGTTTCATAGATAAATCATTTTAGCCCTCAGGCAATTTCTGACCTATCCAAAATAAGCACTAGCACAACTTCAAACTTTTGTTAGTTCTGTCCCTGCAAAATCACATGATTAGCATCTGCAGAGATGATGTCAAATAGAATTAATAGTGAGAGATATCTGCAGGTTCGCTCTCTGTTATGGATTGGAAGCTCTATTTGGGGGATCAGTGGAAACTTGCCACTTTGCCATTATCTAAACAGGAGATAACCTGAACCAGAAGGGCACCAATATCCTGGGGGGTAGGTTTGCTAGCAATCTTCAGGGGGGGTTTAAACTAATTTGGCAGAGGGATGGGATCCGGACTTGTAGTCCAGCAAGTAGGCTAGCTGTTTGTCAGGATGTCCAAGAATGTAGGGAGGCTGTGAAGAAGGTAGCATTGACAGGGAATAGTTGCGGACACAGAGATGGGTTCAAGTGTGTATACTTCAATGCAAGGAGTATCAGAAATAAGGTGGGTGAACTTAAGGCGTGAATCGGTAACTGGGACTACGATGTTGTGGCCATCACGGAAACGTGGATAGAAGAGGGACAGGAATGGTTGTTGGAGGTTCCTGGTTACAGATGTTTCAGTAGGATTAGGGAGGGTGGTAAAAAAGGAGGGGGGGGGAAAGGCAGTTCGAGGGGGATCTGCCTTTGGAGGTAGTATGGGCTGAAGTCAGAAATAGGAAAGGTGCAGTCACCTTGGGTGTTTACTATAGGCCCACCAATAGCAGCAGAGATGTGGAGAAACAGATTGGGAAACCGATTTTGGAAAGGTACAGAAGCCGCAGGGTAGTAGTCATGAGCGATTTCAACTTCCCAAATATTGATTGGAAGCTCTTTAGATCAAGTAGATTGGATGGGGCGGTGTTTGCGCAGTGTGTCCAGGAAGCTTTTCTAACTCAGTATGTAGATTGTCCGACCAGAGGGGAGGCCATTTTGGATTTGGTACTCGGTAATTAACCGGGACAAGTGATGGGCTTGTTAGTGG
>NC_057720.1:25883731-25905438 GCF_004010195.1 Chiloscyllium plagiosum | reverse complement strand
ATACCAATATATGCAAAGTATAAAGAGATAAGGTTCTTAAAATGCACTCCTGAAACTGAGCTATATAAATTGAAATGTGGATTACAAAACTAGGGAAGTGGTGTGTAAACTTTATCAATCATTATTTGACCCACAGCTGAGATGATGATTTCCCCTCTGTCAGTGATCCCTCTCACTGAGATTCTCTGGCCCAGCTTCTCACACAATATCGTGGGTAGTTATCATTTCCTGCTGCGCTTGGAAATTCAGCTTTCTCCATGAAACCAATCTATTGGCCTAATGGGTTCTGTTTAGCTGTCAATAAACAACTCTGTGGCAGTATTGAAAATAAATGATCTGGGATGACAGCCAGTATCATCATTGTGCTCACAGGATATGGCGCCTAGACAAAAGGCTTGCAGTCCAGAGGAAATTCTAAATAAAACTTCTAACTTCTGTCTGTGCATACTGATCAACTCTAATGCGGTCTTCTGATCTATCTAACTTCACCCTCATCTAACATCTCTTCATCTCCCGCTCAGTCAGTCGCTCCCCTTTCTATCCTCTCTCAGTTTATCCCCCTTCACTCTTTACCGAGAGAGTGGTGGGGGCATGGAATGCGCTGTCTGTGGGAGTGGTAGAGTCAGAATCTTTGGTGACCTTTAAGCGGCAATTGGATAGGTACATGGATGGGTGCTTAAGCTAGGACAAATGTTCGGCACAACATCGTGGGCCAAAGGGCCTGTTCTGTTTAGTATTGTTATGTTCTAACCCAAGCAATATTTGTGCTCAGCATGTACTGGGATATCAGGTAGACGCCAGCATTTGTTGCAGTAACTCTAATTCTAGCCAGAAGTGCGAACTAGCATCATCCTAGCATAAGGGTACCTATAATTTCCACGTATCATCAGCATTTTGCCAATAAACGGATCACCCTCACTCCTGCAGGGACGGCAGATGTGAACAGAATTTCAACAATGGGGAGGGGATCACAAACTAACACTGAGAGAATAGCCACTGGTACTGGAGGGCCTTGTGGGAGTATCATGTGGTGCTGATTTGCATATTTAAACAAGTGCCCTGCCAGTTTCCATCTACATTCTTAGCACTGATTCAGAAGAACAGGTTTAAACTGAGCAGAGTTGCAGAAGTGCTCAGACTAAAATTGCCAATTTTTTTTTGACAAAGTGAGAGTGATGTTCAAAACGTAGCAGACGTGATTCAATAGTTGCATGACAATCCGGTTTCAAGAAATTCCAAAATTGCTTGTCACTAGGATACGGGGAAAGAAGTGTACAGGCAGCTCCACAACCGAGGCATCTCTCTCGAGTATCGTGGATAGAGATGGAGTGCATAACTGATAAACAAAGCGTTACCCAATCCATTCAATTTAATTTTTTGATTATTTGGTATTTAAATTAGCATGTTAAGGTAACTTTGTCATAGTCCCAGAGGACAATCAAGCTGGTCACTCATTAGGAAGAGATGACTGATGGTGTTTCAGCTGATGGTCACAACACATTAGAGTGAAGCCAGGAAGATAGGATTTTCATAGTGACCTCCACCATTGCAGGAACCGAACCCACACTATTCACATCACACTCTAAGTGGCAAACCAGCCATTTAGCCCACTGAACTAACCAACCTCTATGCAATATCTAAATATACCATCTTTAGGATATTTGAGTCATATAACTGATACCTTATACTCATTCTAACTGTATTAAGATTTCAGTCTTCCTGCACTGGCCAATTTTCAGCTCATTAACTGAAAAGTAGAATTAAATAGTATAATCTGACACATCACAGCTGCATTACCATGTAAAAGTAAAACATGCACTTAAAATGATTTTAATCCAGCATAAGCTTCTCAATCTGCTGTCATTCTTTGAAGAAATAATAATGCCTTTGATATTCATTACAGTAATTTCTCTCGTCAAAATTCATCATCACAGCATTTGGTACTTATTAGTTACATTTGTTATTTTCTTCATCACCAGCATGTTCAAGGGCAAACACACCTGTTGTAAGTTTTTGCAGCTTGAGGGATTTCAGCTGAGTGTGTATCCTGGAGACCAAGCCACAGACACTGCAGTGTTCCATCAGAAAGAGGAAATGTTATGTATTCTCTTTATCCCTGGAGGTGGTCACTTTAAGATAATGTCTTCTGATTTGATCACTAGTCGGGGGAAAAAAGGATGACACCATGAAAAAGGCAGATAAGGGGTCCCAGGAGGTGGAGGAACAGTTGTCCAGCAGATTTGTAGTAGTTTCAGCTTGTTTGGATAAGAATGGGGACTACAGGGTGGATGAGTTAATGCACCTTGGTGTAGAAAGCTTTTCAAGTGGGGGGGGAAGCAAAACAAAATGTGGCACTAGTAGGGGACCGTTTAGTGAGGGACAATCGACACCTTTCCCTACAGCAAAGAACAAACATACATAAGGCTAGGTTGCCTGCCTGGCGGCAAAGTTCAAGGTATCAAGAGGCATCATGATGGGTCAATGGTTAACACTGCTGCCTCACTGCACCAGGGACCCAGGTTCGAGTCCAACCTCAGGCGACTGTCTGTGAGGAGTTTGCACATTCTCCATGTGTCTGCATGGATTTCCTCATGATCCAGTTTCCTCCAACAGTCCAAAGACTTGCAGGTTCGGTGGATTGGCCATACTAAATGCCCATAGTGTACAGGGAATTGCAGGCTAGGTGGATTAGAAGGGAAAGGATAATGGGGTGGATCTAGATGAAATGTTCTTCGGAGGAGCAGTGTGGACTCAGTGGGCTTACGTCCACAATGTAGGGATTCTATGGACTACTTAGGGCTGGAGAGGAAACAAGTGGCAGTGGGAGGCACTGATTGTTGGTACTTTCAGACACCAATGACTGATGAAGCAATTTAAGAACCTAGATGCCAATTTAAAACAAAACCCAACAAGTAGAAATGGCTGAACTGTTGTTTCAGCAACAAACAAATTGTTAAAAGCAAAGAAGATTACAGAAATGAATGCATTGCTCAAAGACTGTTGTGGGAGAAGTGGGTTTCAGTTGATGGTGCATTGTTACCAGTGCTGGGGAAGATGGGATCTCTACTGAAGGGACAGTGTATACCTGAACCATGTTGTAGCAGGTGTTCTATGTCAACCTCCTAATTAGGGAAGTAGGAAAAAGTTTAAACAAAATAGTGAGGGGAAGGGACTGAATTTGAGACAGTAAAATGAAACAAATATCTGCAGATGGAGATCTGAAACAAAAACTGAAATTGCTGGAGAAACTCAGTGGGTTTGGCAGCATCTGTGGGAAGAAAGCAGAGTTAATGTTTTGAGTCTGGTGAATGATAAAGAACTTTCATCCCACAGATGCTGCCAGAGTTTCTCCATCTATTTCTGTTTTATCTCAAATTTAGATAAAAATGTGGTAAACCAAAAAGTAGACAAGTCAAGAGATTAAGGTAACAACATGGAAAATGATAAGCACCTTTACAGGAAGCAGTAGAAAGTATAAACCTATGAGTAAATGGCAGATAACATCAACATTTCAAAATGAGTAAAAGTAAGGGATCTGTTTTGAAATGAATGTAGCATTCAGAAAAAGGTCAATTGATTTGCAAATTGAACTGAATAAGTATGTTATGATGACATTTACAGAGAAATGGCAGCAGTATGACATACATTGTGTACCCAAACATTGAAGGGTACTGGACGCTTAGAAAGGGCAGGAGGCTAGGAAAAGGTGGAGGGCTGGCTCTGTTGGTTCATGATGATATCAGCACAATAGAGATGGATGACCTAAGCTCAGCAAACCAGGTTGTGGAGATGGTTTGGGTAAAGATGAGAAATGATAATGGCAAAGCAAGAAAAAAAAATGAGCTTGTTAGAAAGTAATGGTCATAAATGTGAGGGATTTTAATCCACATAATAGACTTAGATGGGCAAAGGTAACTAAGATGATATGTTCATTGAATGTTTTCAGAGTAGATTATTAGAAAAGCACATTCTAGAGCCAACCAGAGAGTAACCTATTACTAGCCTGGTGTTGTAAAATGAAAGATTAAATGAAAAATGAAAGTTAAATAATGTCCTCCTAATAGTTTTGATAGGAATAGCCACAATATGATTGAATTATGCATACAGCTTGAGGGGGAGAGAAGTGGGTCCAATGTTAGTGTTTCATAATTTCCCTTATTTAATTTTTAAGTGCATGAAAGAACAAACAAAAGTGAATTAGGAAATTGGGTTAAGGGGTGGGTAGATCAATATTAGACATTGCAACAGCTAAAATATAATGAAATATTTCAGAATGGACTCATTAGGAAGGTATGGTTGCTAGGTTTGCTGGTAACACAATGATGGCAAAGAAGACATTAATATTTGAGATGGGTTAAGTGAGCAAAAATCTGAATGGTATATAATGTGGAATAATGTGAAGTTGCTCATGTTTGACAAGAAGAATAAAAAAGAAGCATGTTATCAAACTAGTGAGAGATTGCATAGCTCTGAGATACAGTGGGATCTAGGTGTCTTAATGCATGAATTGTTAAAGCCTAGAATACAAGTAAAGCAGGTAATTAAGAAAGCTAGTAGAATATGTTGTGAGGAGAATTGAAAACTAAAAGAGCTTGGTTATGCTTCAATCATGGGGTTATGGTGAGGCTACATATGAAGTACAATGAAAAGCATTGGTTCTTATTTAATGAAGGATGTAAATTTGTTGGAGGTAGTTAAGCAAAGGTTCGCTAGACCAATACCTGGGAAGGGCAGGCTGTCTTTGAGGAAAAGTTGAACATGCCACGTTTGAATCTGAAACAAAAATAGAAGTTGCTGGAAAAGTTCAGCAGGTCTGGTGACATCTGTGGAGAGAAATCAGAGTTAACTTTTCAGCTCTGGTGAACCTCAGAACGGGACCTGAAATGTTAATTTTAATTTCTCCCCATAGATGACAATAGGTTCAGGAGTAGGCCATTCTGCCCTTTAAGCCTGCACCACCATTCATTATGATCATGGCTGATCATCCTCAATCCGTATCCTGTTCCTGCCTTATCTCCATAACCCTTGATTCCACTATCTTTGAGAGCTCTAGCCAACTCTTTCTTAAACGAATCCAGAGACTGGGCCTCCACTGCCTTCTGGGGCAGAGCATTCCACATACCCACCACACTCTGGGTGAAGAAGTTTCTCATCATCTCTGTCCTAAATGGTCTACCCCGTATTTTTAAGCTGTGTTCTCTGGTTCAGGACTCGCCCATCAGCAGAAACATGTTTCCTGCCTCCAGAGTGTCCATCCTTTAATAATCTTTTATGTCTCAATCAGATCCCCTCTCAGTCTTCTAAACTCAAAGGTATGAAAGCCCAATCGCTCCAATCTTTCAACTTAAGATAGTCCCGCCATTCTAGGAATTGACCTTGTGAACCTACGCTGCATTCCTTCAATAGCCAGAATGTCAGACCTGCTGAGCTTTTCCAGCAACTTCTGTTTTTCTTTCTAATTTACAGCATTGGCAGTTCTTTCAGTTTTATTAAGTTTATATCTGTTGGAATTTAGTAAGAAATGCAAGATCCTAAATGGAAATTTGAAGTGGAAAGATTGTTTGTTTCTTCTGAAAGACAATTCTATACCTAGAGGTCATGATTTGGAGATGTCGGTGTTGGACCGTGGTGTATAAAGTTAAAAATCGCACACAACACCAGGTTATAGCCCAACAGGTTTAATTGGAAGCACACTAGCTTTCAGAGCGCTGCTCCTTGGCACTCCAAAAGCTAGTGTGCTTCCTTGCGCCAAGGAGCGGTGCTCTGAAAGCTAGTGTGCTTCCAATTAAACCTGTTGGGCTATAACCTGGTGTTGTGAGTTTTAACTTTGTATACCTCGGTCACTTTAAAAATAAGGTGCCTCCATTTAAGACAGATGAGAATTTCTTTTCTTTCTTGAAAGATGATAAGTCATTAGAATTCTCCTTTTCAATAGGCAATGAAAGCGAAGTCGTGGAATATTTTAAAGCTAGAGATAAATTCTTCATAAGTATGGAGTGAAAGATTATTAGTGATAGGTGAGACTATGAAATTAGCTGTGAGTTAATTAAATAGCAGAGCATTCATGAGATCTTACTTCTACTCCATGTTCATACTTTATTGTAAAACTGCGTTTCTTGTCAGTAATTTGTACAAAAGTATTTTTAATCATTCACGGGATGAGGGCATTGCTGGCTAGGCTAGCATTTACCCATTTCCAATTGAACTGGCGATGTTGATGCTGAGCTGTTTTCTCGAACTGCTGCAGTCCTTGGGGTGTAGGGAGACAAACGTGCTGTCAGGGAGGCAGATCCAAGATATAGAACCCAGCAACAGTGAATGGATGATGTTATAGTTCCAAGTCAGATGGTGTGTGGCTTGGAGGGGAACTTGAATAAAATGTCGTGAAAAGATGCTGTGTGGTATTTTCATGAAGTGAGGAGTGAAATTTATCCTATAAATTGGAAAGATTATTTGCACCTTGGTTGATTGCACTGTATTAAGTTCCATAATTGGGTCAGCTTCAAAGAGGTTCAAATCCCAATTAAACCATTTCGATTCACTGCGGTATGACAATGGATTGCTGTTTTCATCACTGTCAATCATATTAGATTTAAATCTACTGGCTATAAATTTGGTTCCTGTTTACTTTGAATTTGCTGCCTTCTTCACAGGCAGCAATAACTTGTTAATGAAATTGCTGTTTGAATAGATTCTTCAAGGTGGCCAATCAAGCCTTAATCACATCTGATCATTTCCACGGAAATATTGCTGCCATGACATAAGTGTCGGTGATAAATCCTTTCCTCAAGGTTCATTACTTGTGACCTTGTTATTTGAACATGGCTTTTGTACAGTTTTGCACCATTTTCTAAAGATTGATTTTAACTGCCGCAATCCATTTGCGGCTGCACTTGGCATCAGCAAGTCAGAAAATTGCCAAAAACAATCAAACACAACAGTATCTCAATCATAAGCCAAATCACCCACAATGACATAATCCAGTCCTTTTATCAAGCAAGATTACTGAAAATACAGCCTGAAAAATGATTACAAACTCCATGTTTATCAACACGTACTTTGGATGGTGAGAGAATTTAACCTTTGGAATTCTCAAGTGGTCTGGGAAGATTTGCGCATGGAAGTGACCATTCAGAGAGAACTGAGTTAATCAACAACAAATGCAGGACAGAGTGTGCTCCTAGTCCTGACTCCTGCTCACAAAACAGCAGCTGACTGCCAGACCGGGTCCCCAGCTACAACCTCCATGCCACCTTGGATCTTGGCCCCTTCACTCCCCGCTCCTGTGCTTCAGCTTTCCAGTAACTGGCTCACGAATGAGCTTTACTTATTCTGCTTGCTAATCCTCCGCTGCACCGAAAGGGGAGCCTATCGACATACTCTACTTGGATTTCCAAAAGGCATTTGGTAAAAGTTTTCACGATAACCATTAACACAAAAAGCTCATGGTGTAGTGGATCAATATACTAGATGTTTAGAAGACTGGCTATCTGGCAGAAAACAGAGCATCCTTAAATGGGTCTTTAATTAGCAGGGCGAGGTATGTGAAGTCCCATTGGGTTTTATGCTGTATCCTTAATGTTACTAGGAATAATGTGATCAAGGATAGTCAGCATGGTTTTGTGAAGGGCAGGTCGTGCCTCGCAAACCTTATTGAATTCTTTGAGAAGGTGACTAAGGAGGTGGACAATGGTAAAGCGGTAGATGTGGTGTATATGGATTTTAGTAAGGCGTTTGATAAGGTTCCCCATGGTAGGCTACTGCAAAAAATACGGAGGTATGGCATTGAGGGTGAGTTGGAGGTTTGGATTAGGAATTGGCTGGCTGGAAGAAGACAGAGGGTAGAAGTTGATGGCAAAGGTTCAAACGTATGGAGTCAGCTATTACAAGGGGGCATAGCTTTAAATTAAGGGGGGTAGGTATAGGACAGATGTTCGGGGTAGGTTGTTGGTGTCCATGTACACAGATCTCTGAAAGTTGCCACCCAGGTAAATAGTGCGGTGAAGAAGGCATATGGTGGATTGGCTTTTATTGGTAGAGGAATTGAGTTCCAGAGTCCTGAGGTCATGTTGCAGTTGTATAAGACTCTGATGCTGCCGCATCTGGAGTATTGTGTGCAGTTTTTGTCGCCATACTATAGGAAGGATGTGGAGGCACTGGAATGGGTGCAGAGGAGGTTTACCAGGATGTTGCCTGGTATGGTAGGAAGATCGTATGAGGAAAGGCTGAGGCACTTGGGGTTGTTTTCATTGGAGAAAAGAAGGTTTAGGGGTGACTTGATAGAGGTGTACAAGATGATTAGGGGTTTAGATAGGGTTGACCATGAGAACCTTTTTCCATGTAGGGAGTCAGCTATTACAAGGGGGCATAGCTTTAAATTAAGGGGTGGTAGGTACAGGACAGATATTAGGGGTAGATTCTTTACTCAGCGAGTCGCGAGTTCATGGAATGCCCTGCCAGTAGCAGTGGTGGACTCTCCTTTATGGGCATTTAAATGGGCATTGGATAGGCATATGGAGGATAGTGGGCTAGTGTAGGTTAGGTAGGCTTGGATCGGCGCAACATCGAGGGCCAAAGGGCCTGTACTGTTCTGTATTTTTCTATGTTTACACTGAGATGAGGGGAATGAAGATAGGGTGCGCAAGTATGTTGTCAAGAACATGTAAGGAAGTTGCTTATAAATGTGGAGAAAGTTGAGTGAATAAGTAAAAATCTAGCAGGTGGAGCATAATTTGGGATATTATGATATTTTTGGCAATAAGTTTCAAAAGGCCAGAAAAATGCTTACATGAAATAGATGTAGAGGGATTAGGTGTTCTGGTGCATTAGTCACAGTAGCTAATATACAGGTACAGCTCATAATCGTGAATGCTGAAGGGATGCTATCCTTTAGTACAAAAGGAATTGTGTATAAAAGTGAGGAACTTGTGATTCAGTTAATTAGTTTGAGACCACATATTGAATTCTGTGTGTAGCTTTAGCCCCTTTATTTAAATAGTGATGTAGATGCATTGGAGTCCTTCAGAGATGATTTACAAGATTGATATTTGGAATGAATGTGTTGGCTTCTTCCACCTTAGGACCCTCCAACCACATGGGATTAATGTGGATTTCACCAATTTCCACATTATCCCTCCACGTGCCCCCATCCCAGATCCAACCTTCCAACTCAGCACTGCCCTCATGCGTTGTCCTACCTGTCCATTTTACTTCCCACCTATCCATTCCACCCTTCCTTCCGACCTATCACCATTACCCCACCTTCATCTACCTATCGCAATCTAAGCTACCTTCCCACCAGTCCCAACACCCTCCCATTTATCTCTCTTCCCCCCCTTGGCTCACAAGCCTCATTCCTGATGAAGGGTCTTATGCCTGAAATGTCAATTCTCCTGCTCCTCAGATGCTGCCTGACCTGCTGTGTTTTGCCAGGATAACACTCTCGATCCTGAGAACCAGTTGGACAGGTTGAGCTTGTTTCTATTGGCACTTAAGATACTGAAGTGTATGAGAACCTGAAACATTTTAACAAGGTCAAGGTAGAAAGGATATTTCCTTTTGTGGGTCAATACAGAACTAGGAGGATTTTGTTTTCTTAAATTGGGGGGTCACCCTTCCAATACAGCAATAAAGATAATTTGTTTTTCTGTAAGGCTTTTGACTTTGGAACTGTCTGCTTCAGAAGGTGGTAGAGGCAAGTCACTGCATATTTTAAGACAGTTATTCTTGTTAGCTAGTGGAATTTAAGGTCATTAAGTCTAGATAGGAATATGAAATTTACAACCCAAACAGATCTACCATGATCTTATTGAGTGGCGGAGCAGGGTTCAAGGGGCTGAATGGTCTACTTTTGCTCCTCTTTTGTATGTACCAATGTTAATTTGTGATGTTCAATTATTAGATAGATACTTGTGGAAATGAAAGACAGTAGGAAAAGGAGGGGTGGCTATCTTGCCCTGATTCATTCATGTAGCTGAAGAGTGACAGAAGCTTTAAGTATTTCTTCATTGATTTAAAAAGTTTTTTTTTCAAAATTGTGTTAAATATGTTTGGAAGAAAAAAGAGATTTCAGTGGCAATTCATTCCCTTTTAAAGGTTTAATAGTTGTTATTTGTAGGAAAATATAGCAGCTAATTCACACATGGTAGAGCTCCATAATCAGCAGATGAGAGACATAAGTTAATCTGTCCTTTGTTGGGTTCACAGTGGTTCAATGTCAATCACAGCATTGTTCTTCCACAGAAAAGACATGTGAACTTTTAAATTAACAAAGTGGCATCAGAAAATGGAGTCGTCTATCACTAAGGATAGTCATGTGCAAAAGGACACTAGGTCTATCGGAATCCAGATAAGAAGTCCTCTTTTACCAGCCTCTGTACAAAGTAATGTTCAGTAAGGCCTCTTGCAGTTCACTCAAGTGACTTCACCTTAAAGTATGGTGGGAAATGTGATCAGACTCCTAACATCAGACTTGTTTGCTGCTTTCTTGAATTGCTGCAGTCCATGTGTTGTAGGTTGATCCACAATGCTGTTTGGGAGGAATTTAAAGGATTGTGACCCAATGACAATGAAGGAACAGTGATATATTTCCAAGTCAGGATGGTGAGTTACTTGGAAGGGAACTTGCAGCTGATGTATCTGCTGCCCTTGTCCTTCTAGGTGGAAGTGGCCATGGGTCTGCAGGGTGCTGTCTAAGTACATTTTGGTAAACTTCTGCTGTACCTCTTGTAGACACTGCTGCTATTGAGTGTTGGCGGTGGAGGGAATGGATGTTTGTGGACCTTGTACCAATCAAGCATCTTGCTTTTTCTTAGATGTTGTCAGGCTTCTTTGCAGCTGAACCCATCCAGGCAAGTGGGGAATATTCCATCACATTCATGACTTTTGCCTTGTAGATGGTGGACAAGCTTTGGGGAGTCAGGAGGTGAATTGCTTGCCCCAGTATTCCAGCCTCTGACCTGCTTTTGTAGCCACTGTGTTTATCTGGTGAGTCCAGTTCAGTTTCTAGTCAATGGTAACTCTTAGAATGTTGATAATGGGGGATTCGGTGATAGTAATGCCATTGAATCTCAAGGGCGATGGTTCGATTAGGTTCCTGATGGAGGGCTTACACCCGAGACATTGACTCTCCTGCTCCTCAGATGCTGTCTGACCTGCTGTGCTTCTCTATCTCTGTAACTCGTAACTCAACCTTGCGGTGCTCTGGACTGTCTCCATCTGACGATCTAATTCTGATTTCCTGGAGCTCTAACTTTTGCAGTCAGTGGCACTTTCCAGGAATGCATTTATCTGTGTCACATGAAGTGCCTATAATCCTTGACATGCCATGGGATGGGCATTCCACGTGGCAAGTCTGACCTGTTCTACCTTAAACTTTGTACTGTTAAAAATGAACTGAAGATTAGAGATTAATGGATTAACAGATCTCCTGTGATATCAGCTGTTGAGATTTGTTCACACTCTTGTTTACCCTGGTCTCCTGAAGGCTGACAAAGATAGAGAATGATATGGGGCCCTTCCCTCCCTGCCTCACCAATGATTCCACAGGCTCCCTGCACTCTCTACACTATGCTAAACCTCTCTCATTTATGCCACTGAGTGATAGACGAGTCTTCTATCGAGCATTTCCAGATTCTATTTAAGACAATTACTTAATTAACAGATCTCATCTTCTCTACCTGTTTATCCTACTCTAGTATGGAAGGAATTTAAAAGCAGTAATTTTGAGTAAGATACTAATTACAAGCAAACCATACTCTGTTTTACTGGAAAGAAATTATCCCTCAAAATTTAAAAATACGCTTCCTTCCCGAACAAAGCCAGAGAGATTCCACTCTGTCCTGCACTTATTTCCTAGCACCTGCCAGAAACAGCAAATGCAGTCTCTAGAAGAAGAAATTCTTCCCTGTGTAGAAGGCCAAAACAAAGCAGAGCCAAAACATTTATTATAGTCCAGTCACCAATGAAAGCAAGTAAAGCTTCAAAAATCTCTCTACTCAACTAAATTACCACACAGACCTTGAGTTATGGAGTCGGAGAAAGTCATACAGAAAAATAGCCACCGAGCTCCAATACAAAATCCTGACCACTGAAATTTCAGGTAGTGTGGCCAGTGCCCCAGCTACGCTGACAGAAACCAATTGTATGCAACACATCTTTATGGTTATGAACAAAGACATCAAAGGAGCTATAATTTGGAGATGCCAGTGTTGGACTGGGATGTACAGAGTTAAAATCACACCACCAAGTTTATAGTTCAACAGGCTTATTTGGAAGCACTAGCTTTCAGCGCTGCTCCTTCATCAGGTGGTTGTGAAGTAAAGGATCGTAAGGCACAGAATTTCTAGCAGAAGTGTGATGTCGCTGAAATTATATGTTGAAAAAGACCTGGATTGTTTGTTAAATCTCCTCTTTTTAGAATGACCATGTTGGTTTCAATTCTTTCATATGTAAATTGTAAAGCTTTTGTAAAAGTTACATTCTCAAGTGAACTTTAACAATTGATGTCATGTTCGCCCCGATAATGCATTTAAGGTGTGAGGTGCTCTGTGTGAGACTGTCTGTGCCACAATGTTCAGACTGATTCTAATCTTAAAAAAACAGTAAATTTACAGAATCTTACATGGATTCATGCAGTTTTTGAGCAAAGTAAAATGTAATTCTGCAAGTACAAATTCACCCCACAAACTTACACAAGTGTGTCCATGTGCGTGTGTCCCCTGGCCGAGGCCATCCCCATGGATATCGAACTTGGCTATCAGCCTTTGCTCAGCCACTTTTCATTGTTGCCTGTCCCGAAGTCTGACCTGAAGGTCTGAGGTCGAATGTCCTAGACCGCTGAAGTGTTCCCTGACTGACTGGGAAGGAACGCTCCTGTCTGTTGGTTGTGCAGTGTCCATTCATCCATTGCTATAGCCTCTGCTTAGTCTCGCCAATGTACCATGCCTCAGGGCATCCTTGACTGCAGTGTTTTGAGATAGACAATGTTGGCTGAGTCATGAGTTCTCCCCACCCTCCTCTAATTTATCTCTCCACCCTTTAGGCACTCTGCCTGTATTCCTGATGAAGGGCTTTTGCCCGAAACGTCAATTTTCCTGCTCCTCGGATGCTGCCTGAACTGCTGTGCTCTTCCAGCACCACTAATCCAGAATCTGGTTTCCAGCATCTGCAGTCATTGTTTTTACCGAGTCACATGAGTACCTGTCACATACATGGTGGGAGCTTGGTACAAAGGAGCCTGATATATTTTTGAGAGAAAAAAAGCAACCCCAAGTGGATGATAAAATGGATCCCGACAGAAAGAGACCCTGCAGTCCAAATTTGAGTTCCCCTGGGCAATGAATGGTGTGTAATAAATTCTGGCCTCGTCAGAATTGGCTTGAAACAAATGGATCAAGCCAATGTTCAAAGCACAGATGTTGTTTATCTGCAGCTGGGCGTTTGCAATGGAATACCTTCGACAAACTGTGGAAACACCTTTTTTTTTCAGCCAACCCAATCAGGCCCACATTATTGAGCTTCTGGAAATGCAAAATGTTTTGATGAAGCTTTAAACAACAGTATCTGCATTTTTTTTTTCAGATTTCCAGCATCTGTGGTATTTTTCTTTCATTAAAATATCCCACACATGTTCTTAACCAACTCATCTGTCTGCCCTGCAACCCTCCAGGATCTGTGGTCATACAGTCCAAGATCTCTCTCTCTTTTTCTTAAACTTCTAAAAATTGCACAATTTCTATGCATTGTTTCCCCTCCTGTCACTACTCTGGATTGAGTTCCATATACCATGTAATGGTCCACCCTGTCACAATACTAATAGCTTGCTGCAACCTATAATTTAACGTATCTGTATCATTTACAGGACAATTGTTTTTCTATCTGCAAATTCCTTATTTGTTCCTAATACATTTTAGTCAACTCATTCCAGGGAAAGCATGGGCACATTGCAAGAAACAATGATCCAGCAGTCCCTCAGTGTAACACAAAAAACTGCTACCTTTAAATCAAGAATTTTAAAAAAAAAAAGTTTGAATGCATCTCTGATTCTTTGAAGAATCAATTTATTTCATCCTTTAAAGGTTTGCACAGCTTTAATTATCAGCCACTACTGGTGTCTTTATCTAAATTATTGAACGAAAACTGCAGGGAAATTTGGTAAGATTAAGTTCTGTTTTGGGTCAATCAATTTCTTCCCAAATACAAATTTGCTTAGGTGCAACTCATTAGCCATCTCGACTGAAGCCAAATATGGCACTGTCACCTATTCGGAAAGAAGGTTTTGAGAAACAAAATTATTTCATTAACTAATCAAATCCATTATTTACTTACTCCTTTTAAATATAGTTTAAATGATTATTAGCTATTTCTTATGAGCACACAAAACACAGAAGGAACAATAGTTTTTTGACATATTAATTTGTGATCTTTTGGAAAGAACATGCAATTTATCTTATTATAAAGTCTTACACCTTAATAATACACAAATGAGGGCTTTTGGCCAAGCTGGCTATTCCAGTATTTGTTTCACATATTCCAGTATTTTCTTTTTCACTCTGCTACAGCGCCTGCAGTTGATTTGTCTCTCATTTAACCGAACCAGCAGATTTTTGCTCTCCTTTCTCCTACACCTACTTATCTAGACTCCCCTTAATTGAATTAATTGATGTGTTTAAGTTCTTGATGGAAATGGATGCTCACAGCAAAAATATTGATGTTAATGATGGTATTTCTCCCTGACTTCCAAAACTAATCAAAAGAGAACTCCAGGATATCATTGCATTATTCAACCTGAAGGAACTGCATTGAGAGAATGACGTTCCCATACACCCTACAGTATGTGTAAAAACTGGTGTTCCATAAATATTTGAACATCTATTGGATACTTAATCTCATAACCTTCGTCCTCTTCCATACCCATATATTCATCCATCTCATTTTTAGTTAATTGAGAAAGGATTAGCTGGTTTAATGGAAGTTATTCCACATTATACTCTGGGGGGGAAAGCAATCATGTGTCACTTGAGGCTGTCCAATTCTGCATTTGTGTTCTCCAGACCTTCGATAAATTAAATTAAATAACTTTCATATCATCCATGCCTTTCAGCATCTTAATAACTTGGTTAATACATCTTCTGACTTAAATTTAGGCAGCGTATCTTCATTACTAAGTTTCAGTCCTTGAAAATTATATCAAAAAACGTTAACCTGTCACCTCTTTGGAATTACAAAATTTTATTCTTCCTCCTCAGCTGATCTATCTATTTTATCCATTTAAGTAGTACATGGTCTTGCATGGTATTACCACATTAATCAGCATTGTTGATTTAACAGACTATCTAAATGCCTTTTTCTTGTGAAGCTGATAGACACTGACTAACCATCAGTTTCGTCCTCTGATTGCAGTGATGAGCAGGCTCCTGACTGAGCATCACATAAATATTCTACAAGAACCTTTTTTATTTACAGACATTGAACACATAAAGAGTTCTACACAAACTCCAAATGTCTCCTCTTTGAAATCATTCTCCAGCTCTCTTCTAGGAACAAGAACAGAAAAAGCTCAGCAGGTCTGGTAGTATCTGTGTAGGGAAATCAGTTCACGTTTTGGGCTGAGTGTCCGTTCCTCACAACTCTTCTAGTATTTGATCTTGCATCTTCATTACTTTCTGATCTCTGAAACTTCATACATTACTCCAAACTTCCTTAATCCAAAATCTTTATCTATCTTTACATTTTTATCCGATCAATTCCTTGTTGGTTACTGGTCCATAATCTTTTTTTTTCTGGCTGATGAAATGTCAACTTAATGATGATGAATAAAGTTCCAAGCGTGTTTTCCTCTTTTTTGGATTTCCTCACTTTCTCTCGCTTTCGTGGTCTTCCATGTTAAGATGAAATTTTAATGTTCCAAACAACATTTTCCTTAACTTTACAATCATGCTCCTCAATCATTGAGTTATATTTTAAAATATTATCTATATGGCATATTATTTCATTCTTCTCTTGGAGCATGAGTCGAGAGTGTGGTGCTGGAAAAGTACAGCAGGTCAGGCAGCATCTGAGAATCGGGAGAATCGATGTTTCGGGCATACCCCTTTCATCGGGGTGGCACGGTGGCTCAGGTGGTTAGCACTGCTGCCTCCAACTCTAGGGTCCCAGGTTCGATTCCAGCCTTGAGTGACTCTGTGGAGTTTTCACATTCTCCTAGTGTCTGCATGGGTTTCCTCTGGGTGCTCTGGTTTCTTCCCACAATCCAAAGATGTGCAGGTCAGGTGAATTGGCCATGCTAAATTGCCCATAGTGTTAGGTGCATTAGTCAGAGGGGAAATGGGTCTGGGTGCTCTTCAGCGATTTGGCAAGGATATTATTGACATTGGATGCATACCTCACTTGTTCTGCTTTGCTGAGTTGGGACAGGTCCGTACAGACCCTAATGTCTCCATTCTGTTTAGGAACTGTGACCTGAGCACCAAGTCAGGGATACTGTAATAGGTGCAGCGACTGTCCGTTGCATTCGTTTAATTTCTTACTGCATTTTATCCATTTCAGGTCATTCTGCCCAAACGCCTTTCATTAATGTGAATTCACTAACGCGATTGACGAATTGGAGATGCTGTTTCGAAAGCACTAGCTTTTAAAATGTGTGTTGGCTGTAATGCAATTACATCAGCAATCTAAGTGTTGTTTCTAAAGTGATTATGGATTCTTCTATAATGGTGAGTTGTGCAAGAACACAACTATCGTGTTATGGAAGAACTACCAGTAGTTGGTATGCTGTCTTTCTATTTGTAAAAAGATACAGAAAACTTTGTTTGAGCTGGTACTTTATGAATTGGCACTCTCCATAAAACTGGCAAAAATTATTGACCTGAAATACCAAAATTGACCACCTTATCACAATCTCCACGATGACCACATATCAGTTAACAATGCAAGTGAGAAGGCTCTCTGTTTCATTTTAAGGCAAAGCTGCGGTATTATTTAAGTGATTTATGCTGTAAATTACTTTTACAGTTGCCTGCCACATAATGAGAAAACTATTGTTTCAAATTACCCAGTTCTGAGAGCAGTTTGTGATATTCTCTAAATTCGATATTGGAATTTTTTCACTGCAAATTCAGCTACCTTGAGGATCAATTTCAACATCCAACATGAGAAGTGAAGATTCTGAATTTTATATATAAAAAAAAATAGTGGTCCAGTCTTTCCAGACTTTGCTGTCATTGTTTTACTCTTGGCACAATCTGACCACCTACTTTCACTTTGGTCCTTTTTTAACATGATTCAAGAAGGTTTTTAGATATTTTCGAGTCAACATTTTCAGTGATGGTGTTATACACTTCTGGAGCAGGTTGGAATTGCTCCTTGGTCCCCTTGGTTTACAGTAGGAATAGGGAACAGGAGAATCGACGTTTCGGGCATAAGCCCTTTCCTGAAGAAGGGCTTATGCCCGAAACGTCGATTCTCCTGTTCCTTGGATATTGCCTGACCTGCGCTGTTCCAACAACACATTTTCAGCTCTGATCTCCAGCATCTGCAGTCCTCACTTTCTCTCTTACAGTAGGAATACTACAACAACACCACAAGAATATCTCAAGAAGGTTTTAACTTGATTTTAGCAAGGTGTTTGAGGTTCCCTATGGTAGGCTCATTCAGAAAGTAAGGAGGTATGGGGGATATAGGGAAACCTGTCTGTCTTGATACAGAACTGGCTGGCCCATGGCTGACAGAGGGTGGTGGTAGATGGGAAGTATTCAGCCTGAAGCTTGGTGATCAATGGTGTTCTTCAGGGATCGGTTCCGGGACCTCTGTTCTTCATGATTTTTACAAGTGAACTTGGATGAGGAAGCAGAAGGGTTTGTTTGTAAGTTTGCCGATGACAGGAAGGTTGGTGGAGTGGTGAATAGTGTAGAAGGCTGTTGTAGGTTGCAACAGGACATTAACAGGATGCAGAACTGGGCTGATAAGTGGCAGATGGAGTTCAACGTGGAAAAGTGAAGTGATTCACTTAGGAAGGTCAAATTTTAAATGCACAACAGAGTTAAAGGCAGGATTCTTGGCAGTGTGGAGGAATAGAGGGATCTCTGGGTCCATGTACATATATCTCTCAAAATTGCCACCCAAGTTGGTAGGGCTGTCATGAAGGCATATGGTGTGTTGGCTTTCATTATCAGGGGGATTGAGTTTAAGAGCCACGAGGTTATGCTGCAACTTTACAGAGTCCTGATTAGACCACACTTGGAATTATGGAATCAGTCCGCTTGCCTCATTATCAGAAGGATGTGGAAGCTTTAGAGAGGGTGCAGAGGAGATTTACCAGGATGTTGCCTGGACTGGAGGGCATGCCTTATAAAGAAAGATTGAGGCAGCTAGGGTTTTCTGTTTGAAGTGAAGAAGGATGAGAGGTGACTTGATAGGGGTGTACAAAATAATGGGAGGTATAGATAGTGGATAGGAAGAGACCTTTCCCTAAGACAGAAATGGCTGTCATGAGGGGTCATAATTTTAAGGTGATTGGAGGAAAGTTAATGGGAGATGTCAGACGTAGGTCCTTCCCACTGAGGGTGGGTGCGTGGAATGCACTGCCAGCAATGGTAGCATAGTCAGATACATTAGGAATGTTTAAACAACTCTTGGATAGGCACATGGAAGATAGTACAATGACTGGTATGTAGGTTAGTCTCTCCTTTTTAGAGTAGGATAAAAGGTCGGCATAACATCGAGGGCCGAAGGGCCTCTACTCTGCTGACTTTTCTATGTTCCATGATTTGTTTGAACTATTTTCACCCAACAAACAGTAAAGCAAAACAAACGGTGTAATTTGGTTTAAGCTCTTTAATGAATACCCCTCTACATCAGGATTTACAAGTTTTGGTCTTGGTCAATTTTTCTTTTCTAGGGTATTTAGCTCTGTGGCCATGGCTCTCTTAATTCCTGGGGCTATTGTTTATTCCTTCCAATGATGATTATAACAGAATAACAACAGTATTTTTTCAATAATAATCTCCCCTTCCTTCCTCACCCCACCCCCACACACACTTTGCCACATTGTGGCATTGAGCACACGGTGTGAAATAGTTATTGTACTTATGTGGCTTGCTCATACCACATTGGAAATATTTCCAAATGGCAATTAGCATGCTTTTACTATTTTCGGTGGGCTTTTGCTTAGGTGCATTTTGAGTTTTTGGCCTTACATATCCTACAGACTTTTTTTGTGTTTTTCTATGCCTTGAAATATTGAACTGCCACACAGTTTTGTTTCCAGATCTTGAAAACCTGCCAAATAGAACCATCATCATGAGCATCAATTCCTCCACTTAATTGCAATAAATCTGGCCAGGTCTTATCTATCACCTTGGTAACAAATAGTCCCACATTAGTTCATCCTTTCAATAATTAGCAGAAACTATGATATAATCTATAAAGCTTGATAAAGGAAATGATAGATTCCCATGTTCTGTGTCTCCATTATTGAAGTTAATCTGTTCACTTGTTTCTGTAAGAACTCGACTGAAGACCAAGGACTTGATCGTAGATGAGTCTTCAGCTTAACTCCTTTCTGGTCAACAAACCAACTGCTGATCTTTCTATTGTATATAGCAAGACACTGAGTTGATCACTTTGCTTCTTTTTGTTTAACACTGAATTTGGTCAATATCTCGCAAAATACTTCTCCCTGCCATCCTACATGTGTCTGCTGTAGAACATCGGGATTTGATGGAAGTAGTCATGATGCCATGGTGCCTGCTCGAAGCTATGCAGCTCTGTTGTTCTCTTTAGTTTCAGGATTCTGATGCCTGCTCCCCAAACTGTGTTGCCTGGTGAGTTTAAAACAGGTTTCCTGTTCTGTTTATTTCTATCACTTGCTGCCAGTTGTGGTCTTTTTTTATACAACTGGCTCCTGTTGGTTTTACACTTTTTTTTTCCTTCCTTGAGCTGTCACCTATTCCTGCTGTATTTTGTTTCCTGCTTAAGATGATGGGAGGGGCTCGATCATCTTTTAAATGAATCTCTTGTAGTCTGTGTTCATTCTAACAAGTGTTTTTTTTTATTGGCAGACACTGTACACACACACAGTAAGAGTTCAATGCAGGCTCAGAGTATCTTTCCCCATGAGATCGCTCTGCTTTCTTCCAGGATTTAACATCAACATTACATCATCAACTGGTGCTGTTAACCCTCTATACCATGAGAAGGAAAGATAATCATACTTGGCTGCCAGGGTAAGACGAAGGAGACAGTTAATAGCTAGAAGTCTGGTGGATAATGGAATTGACTGTTGCTCTGTGAGATGCACTGTTAGCAGCTGCATATTTGGCACAAGTAACTCCTCCACACATGGCTACCTGTCTATGATAAGAGGCAATTTAAATGCTTGCATTTATGAATGGAGTTATATCATGAACAGCCATCAATCTGAGACAGAGAGACAATGCAAATAGTTGTCAATCTAGGCTTTAAAGGCGACAGAATGCTCAATAAATTGAACTGATAGACATCGCTCGTGACTTGGATGTGTATTAATGTTCCAGAGAAAGCACACAGCTGTGCTGCAAAGGGCTAATGACCATTCCCATGAGTTAGGTCAGTGGAAATGTGTCATTAAACTGCCAGGCTTTTTTGTTTTGCAATGGTAGGGACATGTGTGTGGATTGCTTGCTTCTATTTTTTTTATATAGATATTTTTATTAGAGATTTAATATTTTTACAAGTTTACAAAAATGAACGAAACTCAAATACAAACATTGATATACAATTAAATCAAATATACAATAGCCAAAATTTAATTTAAAAAATTTACTGAAAAAGAAAAAAACTCAACTGTCTACCAATCTAACCAGAGTGTATATTTAAGTCTCTTACATGCTCGGAATGTGTTAACATCAAATGTAATAAAACCCGTACTCATACGGGATTTCTCTCCTAAGGGGCCCCGGACCAGCCAGGTTTGTAATCTCAATTAAATAAGAGCCCTTATTAGGATAGCTGAAATATCTGTATTTATGTAATTCAAGAAGGGCTGCCATATTTTATAAAATAATTCGGTCTTTCGGTGCACCATATTTGCAAGGAAGTCAAGGGGAATAAATTCCATAATTAATCTGTGCCAATTTGAAAGTCCAGGGGGGCCCCTCAGCCACCCAGTTCACCAAAATATTTTTTCTTGCACAGAAAGAGAGAATAGAAAATAATCCCTTCCCGTACATGTCCAGGGAGGGAAAGTTCGAAAAGCCCAAAAGGAGAGATACAGGGTCCACTTTAATTTCCGTTCCTAAAATTTCTGTCAGGGTACTTGCTACTTTAGTCCAATATCTACGGATCTTATGACAGGTCCATAGGCAATGTACAAGAGTGCCCACCTCTATTTTACATTTGGGACACGTTGGAGATGCTCCTGCCTTAAATTTTGCCAATCGAACCGGTGCTATATGGGCCCTTTGAAGTATCTTCAGCTGGATAGCCTGGGTTCTGTTACAGATAGTAATTCTTCTAGCATTTTCCCAAATATCATTGTGTTTCTATAGAGATTTCTGGTCCCAAATCCTGATCCCATGTTTTAAGCAGATTATCATATCTCCCGATACTTTATCATGTAGTAAATGATAAATAGTACTGACGGAAGATACCCCCACTGGTCGTAGGACACTACATTCTCCATCTGATTTATAAAGACTATCTAATAACATAGTCTTCTTCTGTATATA
>NC_057720.1:25846789-25881203 GCF_004010195.1 Chiloscyllium plagiosum | reverse complement strand
CAATACAATAAAAAACTATTTCTAAATAAAAAAAATATAAAAAGTATCTAAGTGGAGATTTCCCCCTTGTTCCCAGGGGGTGTCACTTCCTCTCTAAAGGTCCATCATATCCTCTCCCAACCAATGCCCACCCTTGACCCAGGCACTCCTCAATAAAATGAGGAGAATTCAGATATAATACAAAGCTAGAGTTAATAGTGAACACCCTACCCCCACCCATACCAACACCTGGATATATTTGGTAATATTAATACCATATATAAACATATAACTATAAAATTACAACCTCAACAAATAATAATTAAATATAATAATACAAAATAACAAGGGAAAAACAACCCCACTCCTAAAGACAGAGGTAAAATAGAATAAGGTAACCACCTCCCCCCAGGGATATAAACCAAAGTGGGGGGGAAAGGCAAACCAACATCCATTATCTCTCTCAATTTATCTAAGAGAGTCCAAGAATTCCTTAGCCTTTTCTGGCGATCCGAAGTTATACACGGATCCTTCATGGTTAAAGCGTAGTGTGGCTGGGTAGCATAGAGAGTATTGAATATTTAAGTCCCTTAAATGCTTCTTCGCCTCATCGAATGCCTTCCTCTTTCGGACCAGAGCTGGGGAAAAGTCCTGGAATAACATGATCTTGGATCCTTTATAGATCATAGCTTGGGGGTCTTTTCCAAGATTTCTAGAAGCTTCTAGGAGTATCTGCCTCTCCCTATAGCTCTGCAGCTGGAACGTGATCGGGCGTGGGCACTGATTCTAGCCAGGCCCGCGTATTGCGACCTGGTAGGCCCATTCCACCCTTACCTGGCCTGATCCTGCTTGCAGATTTAAAAGTTGTGGCAGCCACTGCTCCAGGAATGCTGTAAGCTGGCTTTCCTCTTCCCGTTTGGGAAGGCCCAGCAAACGAATATTTTTTCGACAACCTCTATTATCGAGGTCGTCAATGTGATTCTCGAAGGTCCGGACTCGCTGTTCGAGAGTCCGGACCTGATCCACGGCCGATTGTGCTGTAGTTTCGGAGGTCGCGGCCTTTAACTCCACCCCTCCAACTCGGTGCTCGATTTCCTGGATGTCTCGGTCGTGCTTCTGCAGCGCAGCCGAGAGTGAGTCCCATTGATTTCGGGATTCTTCGATAAAAGCGTCTATCTTCGCATCCAGTTTGGAGATCATTTCTACAAGGCTTGTCACTGTAGGTAAGTCCCCCGGAGTAGCTGCGGACGGAGAGGGTGTAGGAGGGGTTCCTGCTTGCTGAGAGCTGCGGGCTCCCTTTCCTTTGGTCATTTTTACTAAATATCAGATTGTTTAAATGTAATACTAAGCAACTAATTAAATTAAACAGCTATTATGAATGATTTGGTGAGTGTGGTGGGGGTGGGTGACCCACTTTACCCAAGTCTTGGGAGGAGCACTGTAGACTCAGACTTGCTGGGTTGCTGCCATCTTGGATCCCCGCTTGCTTCTACTTCAAAGGGAAGATCATCCAACATTCAATCAAAACAGGTGGGGAAAAACAAAATGAGTCAGAAAGGAGAATTAGATGAAACAAATGCTGTAACATTTATAATTGTCATCCTACTAAGTTGATGCAGAAATATATGTAATAACAGAAGACCATTTAGCCTACAATGGGCTGTTATAGGCTTGCTTCAATGTCTGTTTGACAATGGTGAAGGGTTGAATTTAATACGCGCCATGACGTCGAACAATTCTTCCTCCGCTCCGAGCTTACTTTGTCAATCAGGACTCCTGCCCACCTTCTGAGGGCCCCTTTGCCCGCCTCCAGCACACGCCATTCACCTGGACACTGCTGGCCTATTACCCGCACTCGACCTCTTCATTTCCAACTGCCACCGGGACATTAACTCCCTTAATCTGTCTACCCCTCTCACCCTCACAACGCGCAGCCCTTCACTCCCTCTGCTCCAATCCCAGCCTCCCCATCAAACCAGCAGATAAAGGGGTGCAGTGGTAGTTTGGCGCACTGACCTCTATACCACTGAAGCCAGACACCAACTCGAAGACACCTCCTCCTACCGCCCCATGACCATGACCCCACCCACCCCAATCACTGAACCATCATCTCCCAGACCATACAGAACCTCATCACCTCAGGAGATCTCCCAACCACAGCTTCCAATCTCATAATCCGGAAACCCCACACCATCCGTTTCTAACTCCTTCCCAAGATCCACAAGTCTGGCTACCCCGGCCAACCCATTGTCTCAGCCTGCTCCTGCCCCACTGGACTCATATCCACCTACCTCGATACTGTCCTATTCCCCCTAGTTCAGGAACTCCCCACATACATTTGAGACACCACCCATGCCCTCCACTCCCTCCAAGACTTCAATTTCCCTGGCACCCAATGCCTCATCTTCACCATGTTCATCCAATCCCCATACACCTCCATCTGCCATGACCAGGATCTCCAAGCCCTCCATTTCTTCCTCTCCCAATGTCCCCAACAGTACCCTTCCACTGACACTTCCATTTGTTTGGCTGAACTGGTCCTCACCCTCAACAATTTCCCCTTTGAATACTCCCACTTCCTCCAGACAATAGGGGTAGCCATGGGCACCTGCATGGGCCCCAGCTATGCATGTCTCTTTGTCAGCTACATAGAACAGTCTAGCTTTCGTAGTTACACCGGCACCACTCCCCACCTCTTCCTCTGCTACATTGATGACTGCATCGGTGCCACCTTGCGCTACCGCGAGGAGGTTGAACAGTTCATCAACTTCAACAACACATTCCACCCTGACCTTAAATTCACCTGGACCATCTCTGACACTTCCCTCCTCTTCCTGGACCTCTCCATCTCCATTAATGATGACTGACTTGACACTGACATGTTTTTTACAAACCGACCAACTCCCACAGCTACCTGGATTATACCTCTTCCCACCCTACCTCTGGCAAAAATGCCGTCCCGTATTCACAATTCCTCTGTCTCCGCTGTATCTGCTCTCAGGAGGACCAATTCCACCACAAAACACACCAGATGGCCTCCTTCTTTAGAGACCACAATTTCCCTTCCCACGTGGTTAAAGTTCTGTGTCAGACTACTTTCCTGCGAGCCTGGTCCTCGACCTTGAGAATTTTTTAAAACACTGTCCTGGCACCCTCCCCTGCCACTGCAGGAATCACAAAACCTGCGCCCACACCACCTCCCTCACCACCATCCAAGGCCCCAAAGGAGCCTTCCACATCCATCAAAGTTCCACCTACACATTCAGCAATGTCATTTATTGTATCTGTTGCTCCCGATGTGGTCTCCTCTACGTTGGGGAGACTGGACGCCTTCTCGCAGAGCGCTTTGGGGAATATCTCCGGGAAACCCGCACCAATCAACCCCATTGTCCCATGGCCAACATTTCAACTCCCCCCACCCTGCCGAAGACAAGCAGGTCCTGGGCCTCCTCCACCGCTACTCCCTCACCACCTGACACCTGGAGGAAGAACGCCTCATCTACCACTTTGATGCCCTGGGGTTGAAGTGTTCCAATGTGGACTTCACCAGTTTCCTCATTTCCTGCTCCACAGATGCTGCCTGACCTGCTGTGCTTTTCCAGTACCACTCTAATCTAGACTCTGATATCTAGCATCTGCAGTCCTCACTTTTGCCAAGTGTTGGTCTGAATCCATCCAGCTGGATCTCCAGGCCACCAAAGAAGGGTGCTGCTTGCCCCATATTTGGGGTAAAGGTCCAGAACCATGCAGGGCAGCTCCAAACTGATAGTGTTTATTGGAGTATACAGTGGATTTCGAAAGATGGTGTGGATGCAAGGCATGGCAGTGAATTCTGGGACATTCTGGATTTTTCTGGAACTAATGTGTGGTGAGAGAGAACTACAATGGGATGTCACAGAAGCCATTGTGCCAGGGTGTTAAGGTGAGTTTGGTAAGATATAGAAAGAAAACTCACTGGACCTCACAGAAATTCATGCAAAGAAAATTCAATGGAGCTCGGACTGACCCAAAAGAAGGTTCAGCCCATTTTCCCGTAACCTTTTTTATTTCTTTGTCTTTGGTCCATGTCTGTCAGGTTTCAGATAAGAATAGGAGAATAATTGATTATGTAGCTTAAACCGTTGATGATGAACAAGAGGTGCAGGTACTCCTTATGGAGTAGGAACAACATCAGGAGCTGCCTTGTCCACAGCTACTTTCCACTCTAAAGCCCAGATAGTGAGCGTAGGGTTCCAGCTCCAAAGGTGATAGAGAGCCAGATCTATAGACAAAGGATAGATTTTTGAGCATTCTCAAGCAACAATTCCTAAGGAGATGCAGGCTGTCATACTCAGTATTTGCTGACATTTGCAATCTTCTAAAAGGAGCCCTTCCCCATCCTGGTGGACCAGATGGGCAAGCAGTAACACTGGCAGTCAAGTACCTCCTGTGGCTCACTGACATTCCTGTAAGTCATGGTAATGTACTGATCACATGACTGGGACCTCACAAAGAGAGTAGGCACCAGGCTCGAATGAGCATGTGAAATGAGAGGTCTTCAGCATGACACTACAAAGCTATATCTGAGAACCAGTTATGTACTGACATAGATAAAGGAGTGTCTAGCACATAAGGAGTTGACGAGCCTCACTTAGAGATGAGGAGTAATGTCTGTGCAGACACCCACAGCCTAGAGAAATTGCAGATCTGTATTTCAATGTAAAAGTAAGAGTTTGGGTTAATGCACAAGATAAATTAAACTGCAGTCCTTTCTTCTACCTCATTGTTTCCTGTGATCTGGTGACTTTTTTTGTACATCTTGCAATCTCTTCCCAACATGGTTATCAGATGAAGCCAGTCAAATTGAAAATTTGCTGCTCTGTTAGATTCTCACAGGGACTGGGAATTGGAAGCAGCAGCTGTGTGGCATTCCAATCACCCTCATATCAAGCCTTCATGAATAGACTAGAGGCCCTTTCAATTCCTGTTCAGCCGATATGTGACCACCATGTGCATGTGAGCAAAATGCCCAGGAATCTGCCATGGGGCTTTCATTCTGCAGCCTCCTACAGGTAACATCTCCAAGCAAATTTAGTGGATGTCTCCTTAAAGATGGTGACTATTCTCAAAAGGACGTGGCTGATGACATGAGGAATCCTCTAACTGGTACCAGCAAAACAACAACAGAAGCCAAATGAATGAGTGTTCATTGAGCTGATCGTTGGGATGCTGAAGGTGTGACTATGTTGTTGGGGAGGGGGAATTCATCTGCAGAAACCCTTCACTATGGGCTAGCAAAAGTGCTAAGAAGGCTAGAGGCCTGTACACTTGCACAATGTCTCACAGCAAGTGGAGTAAGGTAGTGGTGCACTGAACCTGCAGAAGGTAGAGAATGAACCTGATATGGCCAGGATACCTGAAGGCATCAACATAGCTCCCCAGGGATGATGGGAGCAGGATTCTGCCTTGCTTCAGCTAACCTTAAGCTGGACAGCATTTGGCTCACTAATTCTGAGCCGCCAGTGCAACAACCCATCCCCCGGCACAAAACTGTTCCACATTAATGTATTGGTCTCTCTCACTGACAGGCCTTCACCTGCCCTTTCCAGGTGAATGGGTAAGTCCTGCGTAATATTCTTGGGACCTGGGTTAAAACTTAAATCCAGAATCCTTTTACTATTGTATTCATGAGTCTAATGGTTCGTAAATTGTTTTAAAAACCCATCTGGTTCACTATGCCCTTGAGGGAAGGAAATCTGCCATCCTTACTTGGGCTTACCTACCTGTAACTCCAGACCGAGCGTGTGGTGCTGGAAGAGCACAGCAGGTCAAGCAGCATCCGAGGAGCAGGAGAAGCAATATGCCCGAAATGTTGATTCTCCTGCTCCTTGAATGCTGCCCGACCTGCTGTGCTTTTCCAGCACCACACTCTCGACTCTGATACTCCAGTATCTGCAGTTCTCACTTTCTCCTATAACTCCAGACCCACAGGAATATGATTAGTTCTCACCTGGCCATTGATACCTACAACCTGTGAATGACCAATGAAACAAGACTTTTAAAAATCTTGCACAAAATTGACAACTATTGGCAAGCTGCAAGTATCAGCTATGATCCAGGAGATGACTGGATAATGGAGGCATCAAATAAACATAAAGTTGCATACACCATTGAAAATAAAAATGGCACTTGTGCATACACTTAAAATCCAAGTGATTTCTTCTACGAGCCTACAAATTCTTTCCCTTCCTTTTCCTATTGCTTCTCTGGTGTTATTCCAGTGGCATTATCAGAGCTGGAGACTAATTGTTCACTCATGCTGAGTGCTATGGTACCCGAGACAATTACCTGTGGGTTTTTGTGCCTATGGAGACACCAGTGAAAACTGCCTGACCTGCGCTTTATCTCTTCTGTCACCAATCTGATAAAGTCCAATTGCCATGCATGCCAAGACTTTGCTTAAGGTGTACTTGTGGGCAATGACAAGGGCAACAACTGAGAATCTAACTGTCATCCCTGGACAGTTAATGTGCTACCATCATTGAAGTCCCCAGTGTTAGTATCCTGAGGAGTTACAATCGGCCGCATAAATGTTGTGGCTACAAAAACAGGTCAGAGGCTGGACTCGCCTCCTGTCTCCCCAAAGTCTGTCCACCATCTCCAAGGTGCAAGTCAGGATTGTAATGGAATCCTATCAGTTGCTTGGATGATTGCACCTTTATCACAATGAAGATGTGTATCAATCCAGAACAAATCAGCCACTTGATTGGCACCCCATTTAACACTTTCTCAATATTTACTTGCTCCAATAGCATAGACAGCAGTATTTACAATTTACAAGTGGCCTGTAACAACTCACTTTTGACAAAATCTTCCCAACACACAATAATAACTAACAAGAAGAATTAGGGCAGCAGATGCATGGGAAAACCACCTGCAGTTCCTTCCCCAAGCCATTCACATCTAACTCTGAACAGTTGCTGTTAATTTACCATCATTGGGTCAAAGATCTGGAACTCTCTGCTCAAACGCTTTATTGTAATCCTTTAAGTTCCATCAATGCAGGGGATCAAGAAGCCAGGCCTTGGCAGAGAAGAGAAGAAGAACCTGCAAGCTGTGTTAACTTTGAGGATGCTGAGTGCAATGGCAGAGGGGTTGGTCGGATTTGGAATGTCATTCATCTATCCTGGATTAGTGGTGCTGGAAGAGCACAGCAGTTCAGGCAGCATCTGAGGACAGGCAAAATCCGAGGACTGGCAAAATCGACGTTTCGGGCAAAAGCCCTTCATCAGGAATAAAGGCAGAGAGCCTGAAGCGTGGAGAGATAAGCTAGAGGAGGGTGGGGGTGGGAAGAGATTTGCATAGAGTACAATAGGTGAGAGGGGGAGGAGATAAAGGTGATAGGTCAGGGAGGAGAGGGTGGAGTGGATAGGTGGAAAAGGAGCTAGGCAGGTCGGACAAGTCTGGACAAGTCAAGGAGACAGTGTTGAGCTGGAGGTTAGAAACTAGGATGAGGTGGGGGAAGGGAAAATGAGGAAGCTGTTCACCACTAATCCAGAATCTGGTTTCCAGCATCTGCAGTCATTGTTTTTACCTCATTCATCTATCCTGTCCTGATGACGTCCTTTATCCATATACAAGTGACCATATCCCCTGAGCAACGTTCAGATACGCCAGCTCAGTTTCTAAGATAGGTTTTCCTTCCTTTCCACCTGCAAAGAACCAATTCTTGGCAGGATGCCCAGTGATATCTCCAACAGCAGGATGGGTGTGTGAAGAGCAGCCTTGCTACCCTATGACACTCTAACTCAGTTGTAATCTCACATGTGGAATGGTTCCACTCATTCTTTTGTTTCCTTAAGTGGCAAAGCTTCACTAATCAGTTACAGGATGTGACCAATGGGTTGGAAAAGCCAGAATCAGAATCTCAATGCTTTGACATATGAGAGCCACCAAAACAAAAATCTGTTTTGAGAAGCTACCTTCCAGCCTCTTTGGTTACGAATGGATCCAATCTCTGGTTTTCTCTCCACTGATACTGTCTGTCCTGCCGCCTTCAACACTTCTCTCCTTATTTCAGATTTCCAAAATTTGTGGTATTTAACTTGTTTTAACTGAACTGACTCCTGGGAAGTTAGAACTGACGTATGAGGAATGATTCAATTGATTGGGATTATATTTGCTGGAATTCCGAGGAATAAGGGAGAATATAATGGAAACTTATAAAATTCTAACAGGTCTAGACAAAGTATATGCAAGAAGGATATTCCTAATGATGTACCTAAGGATACATTGTGAACCATTAGGACTAAGAGAAGGAGAAATTTCTTTACCCAGAGAGTGGTGAGCCTGTGGAGTTTGCTACCAAAGAAAGCTGTCTAGGCCAAAACATGTGATTAAAAGGAGTTGGATGTGGTACTTTGGGTTAGTCTCAAAGGATATCGCAGAGAAACAGATTATTGGGTTGGATGATCGGACATGATCGTAATCTATGACACAGCAGACTAAAAGGGCTGAATGGCCTACTCCTGTCTTTTTCTTTAACGTTTCTATGTTTTAATCATTGGTTTAATCCTTTTACATGTTAGGGATTTCTCCATGTTATTTGACAAGTAAGGTCTCCAAAAGCTTGGAAAGAGTTAAGTAGTGGAAGAAATCACATGGTAAAAATATTCTCTGATTTTAATGTCAGTTCCTTGACAGCAAATAACGTTTTCGAAGAAGCAGGTTATTAATTTAAGTGACTATGCTGCTGCTCCAGTCATATTCAAACCCAGATGCCTTTTTCTCAGTGATTTATAAGGAGACAGATTATTAGATTGGGAAGGCTTAAGAGCGTATAATATTATGATCAACAACATGTTCGACAAAGGATATCCAAGGCACAGAAGTTTATTGATTTTTCACATGCCTATTTATAAAACGAACATTCCAGATCTGGCATTGTCCAAATTAATCTCGTGTGTCTCTTTCCTCTTCAGGTTACCCACTATAAGTGCAATGATTTTGTTTATATCCATCTTTCTAGTGCCCACATTTATAATTTACATTGAATTTGAATTATAAATAGTTAACGAATTATTTTTTTTTAATTGTTCATCAAAACCTTAAGGTTTTTGCAACCAATTTTAAAAAAATGTATTTGTGTTGTAAGAACTTGCATTAAACTGTATAAAATGCTCATTCAATTCATTGACATCTGAAAAATGCATAGTTTCCTTTGGTGAATGGGAAGTTGGAGTCTTACAGCGTACAAACAGACCCTTCAGTCCAACTTGTCCATGCCAGCCAAGTTTCCTAAGCTAGCTAGTTCCATTTGCTTGCTTCTGCCCACTTCCTTCTAATCGTTTCCTATTCATGTACCTGTCTAAATGTCTTTTCAATGTTGTAACCGTACCTGCATCCTCCGGCAGATTATTTCGCATACTAAGCATCCTCTGTGAAAACGTTACTCCTTTGTCCCTTTAAATCTTTTCCCTCTCACTATAATTATCATTGTATTTCCAGTTCAATGCCTGATATCATGCTGTTATTCTGGTAATGTCATGAAGGTCCACTTTTAGATTTTTATTTAGCTTAAATAAGTGCTCCTTCCATGTATGGGCAGATTGTGGCACCATTAATTTAATAGTATGAATGAATGGAATTCACTCCCAGTACTTGCATATTGCAAGGACTAATTCAAGGAAAGATCCAGTGCAAAAACAAACATGGCAGTTTGATTCAATCTTCCTTATGCAACATTTTTATTTTATGATTTGAGGTTGAAAAGTAAAACTTTTTGAAAACGTAGCCTTCTACAATATCAACGTATTGTTAATTTGCCATGTTGCTGTAGTTCAGCTCAATGGAATAGATTCCAATCTGGTGAATGATTCCATCTTGGTATTTTGAGAGATACTATTCATCCATGTGTAGTCAGGCAAATATACAGATCATCCAGTCAACAAATTGTTGGAGGATTGCAAAGCAAAGGAAGATTTGAATTTATATCGCTTTTTCCCAATTCCGGATGCCCCAGATTGTTTTACAGGCATCATATCTCTCAAAGTGTGGCTCGTGTTGAAATGTCGGAAACGCAGCAGCCAACATGCTCAGAGCAAGTAACAATAAAATAAGGCTGCCTTAATTATGTTGGTTGAAGGATAAATATTAACCAGATCATTGGGAATATTAGCCCTGTTTTTGGAATTAGTACTGTGGAATCTTTCATATCGACTTGAAAAGGCAGAAATGTCCTTGATTTAGCTTCTCATCTAAAAGTTGGTTGTGCCATTGCCTGCCCTTTAAGTCTCAAATTATTGTGTTTATATATTATGATTGTAAAAATATGCTTAGAAATTAAGTAATCTGTGCATTGAGATACATTCCTCATTTGTCAATATTAGATTTTTTGACCTATCCTGTACTTGTTATTTTGAGGTTTCATTGAGATAACGACAAAATAAACAAAAATATTAATCCCCAAGCTTCAGTATGAAATGAATTACTGCTTGTCATTGAGTGATGTTGTGCAGACATGCTCACTAAGAGCAGTCTTTGCAATCACGAACCTTAGGTTCCTGTGATGTTTATGAATATAACTATATTTTTATCAGTCTGCACCCATAGAAAACACACACACCCAGTATTATAAGGGTTCTAAAATAATTTTTGTTTCTTATTTTTACAAACAACCCGTTATACTGTGCAGTCATGAAGAATATGTTTTGGAGGAGAGCAGCAGTCTTTTGCTGAAATTATGAAACAAGTTGAAACAAATCAGTGACAAAGTCAGCTGGAAATATTGTGATATCGTTTATCTTATTGCGATTTGTGGTGTTAAATTGGTTTCTGGAAACTTCTTAATCTCTGGATTAAAGGTTCAATGCTACCAAAATCCATTTTATTTAAATGCAATTTCACTAAATTGAGTATTATAGAAGTTAATTGAAAAAAATTCTGTCTTTAGTGGTTTCCACATATACAACGCTGTTTTTATCTTTTTATTAATCAATGATATTAATCTTTTCAGAGATTTTCTATGGCTGAATAAATTGGCTACCATTAATGAGGTTCATTTCATGATATTGATGTCACTGCCATGCAGCCTCACTTTGTAATTATATCAGGAATGCTTTTGATATCTTGTGCCACAGGCAGGGCCTTGGATGTAGTAGGCAGCTGACTGAACAATTGGAAATAAACAGCCCACAACTTTCCCATCAGCTACCTGCTGCATGTAAGTCCCTGGATGATTTGGCCATAGTGTAAACCCAGCCTGTGCTCAGCAACAATGCGCAATCTGACAACTGAATGAAAAACAATTAGGTTTTATGCAAGATGTCATCTCATGTTCAAAGTGTATTTTCAAAACAACTTTTCACTGCTCTAAATAGGTGGTGTGAATATACAGAGAGAGAGAGAGAGAGAGAGAGGGAGGTCTGGATACCTCAGAGTGTGTCCTAGTAAGCCACAGTCTCTTTGGTGAGGTTGCTGCTGGGCTGGATGTCCCAATATCAGAACAACATGAAAGAGCACTCAACTACAAACCAGCACATTTGTCACTGTTTTAAAGTCAGTCTTTGCCACGTTGTTTTCCAATTGTTATCCATTTTTGTATTCAGTCTGCTATCTCTTTGCGAATTGTTATGATATGCATATGTTGGTGATCACCAAAAACAAAATCAGTGAACCTCCCAGGTAACCAGTGGCCATAAGGGTGATGACTTTTACTCTTACAGCGATACCTAAGTTTAGCTGATGACATTAACTCACCAGATGCATCGCAGTGCTAACAGAGGCAGCAATCGTGTGGTGCTGGAATATCACATCCGGTCAGGCAGCATCCGAGGAGTAGGAGAGTTGACGTTTTGAGCATAAGCCCTTCTTCAGAAATGTGATGAAGAGCTTATGTTTGAAACATTGACTCTCCTGCTCCTCGGATCCTGTCTGACCAACTGTGCTTTTCCAGCCTATACTTTTTGACTCTGATCTCCAGTAGCTGCAGTCCTTCTTTCTCCTAGAGGCAGCGATAGTACCTTGTTTGCTTTATAAACTATTGATATCAGAGCTGCTATTCTCAAATTGACTAAAATTTAGCCGTTTTCATTTAGACACAGTACTAGAAGCCAATTTTTATATCTGAATGTACTCTTCTAAAGGACAAACCTCATTTTGAGTAGGTTACTTCAGAAATGCTGATATTAAAAATTTGGTATGAATGAAGATTGGCTAAGTGGCCTAGGTTCAAAATTTTGGAATAATTGCACTTGCTTTAAGATTCAGATCTTATGATGGATATCCGTGTGATAAGAATAAAAGGAAAATATTAAAATATGACTACTAGAAAACTTAACTTGCAAAACATGGTATACTTAATCTGCAAGAAATATGCTGTTGACACTAATCATATTTATATTAAACTTCAGGCAAGAGAAAGTGTCCCTTTGGTGGGTTACAATGAATACCCTGTATATGTTAGAGGGCAAGAGCAAAACTAGACATAAAAATGCAAATGAGGTTTCCAGTCAGGAGAATGAATAGAAAACACCTTGTGTACTCCAAAAGGCGTGTGTCTCAGCTTCAAATAATGTAACCGTCTATTGACTAAATTTAATCAATTTATATATATTTTAGAGACTTGTTTTCTTATAGCTTGTAAGTTAAATATTTGGAGAAGCTTTACTTATCTGCAATGTTCATTTCCCCACTGTCACAAATACATTCACCCTTCAAAGTTAAACATCAAAGACCAGTTTAGATTTGTTTTAAGTAGTTTAAGTGGTTATAAGGAATTTCTGCACATTTAGTTTAGTGTCTTCACTTCAATTATCCAGAAATCAGCCAAACCCACACCAAAGATTGAATGATTACAAATGCAAGTTATGGCAAATGCAGAACCTTTTTGTTAATTGTATAATGATTGTGTTTAGTTATAGGTAAGTATTTGGTGTTAACTGGGGATTCATGTGTGCCCTATAAATAGGCAGAGATTGAGACGATAATAATGGGTTTAAGAAATATTTGCTTATAATGTATAACTCTGCAAGATCAGTTCTATGTTATGCAAACTTTCTTTATTAATTGACAAGATGAGGGTATGCTGGCATTTTTTCTTTAGCGGGGCATCCCTTGGTTATTTTTTTCTCTCTGGGTATATTTTTAGTTAGTGCTCTAAACTGAGGAGATTGCTGGTATTTATTGGTCATTCCAAATTGCCCAGAGGGCAGTTAAGAGTCAATAACATTATTTGAGTATGAAATCACATGTAGGCCAGAGTGGGTAAGGGTGAAGGACATTAGTGAACCAGTTGGGGTTTTCCCAACAATTGATAATGGATTCATGGTCATCGTTAGATTTTTAATTCCAGATTTCTTAAAAAAAAAAATTCAAATGCTGAGATGGGATTTGAACCTGGGTCCCCAGAATGTTACCTAGATTGCTGGATCAACAGTCCAGCAGGGATACCACAAAACCATTGCCTCCCCTTAGTCTGGTTTTCCAGATTTAAAACATTTTCCACCAGTGTCCTCTGGTTGAAGGCAATCCCTTCTGCAAATCTGATTGTGCCACTAAATTTAATTATTAACCATTTGAAGGTTTTGGTTTATTGAACTCCTTCACAATCTGTTAGATTTAAGCTTTATTTATAACACACTAAAAGTCTTGTTCTATAAGCTCTTATTTTTTGTGTACTGAGAATCTGATTATTGTGCAGCAGTCTAACTAGCAAAAGGCTATGTAGAATTATTTTTATTTCACCTTGATTTTTTTTTTCCTGAACAACCAGGTTAGTCACTGGTTGTTGACTGACGATTAAAAATTCTTAATTTTTGCAATAAGCCCATTACCAGCTATGTTGGTGAAATCACACTAAGCTATCACTCTCAATTATAGCAAGGGATATTTTTAATGTACTTTTTTAAAAAACAATTACATTTTAAATTAGTGTTCAATTGCACTGCTTCATGGATGATATGCAAATGAGCTTGAGGAGGAACTAGAGCAAAAAAAAATTAATTCTGAATGTCAGTGCTAGTCCAAAGACTACACTGAAGAGGGAAAATCAGAAGGGCAAATAGGGGACATGAGGTAGCCTTGGCAAATAAGGGGAATCTTCGAGGAGAAAGTGAGGACTGCAGATGCTGGAGATCAGAGCCGAAAATGTGTTGCTGGAAAAGCGCAGCAGGTCAGGCAGCATCCAAGGAGCAGGAGAATCGACATTTCGGGCATGAGCCCTTCTTCAGGAATTGCCTGAAACATCGATTCTCCTGCTCCTTGGATGCTGCCTGACCTGCTGCGCTTTTCCAGCAACACATTTTTCAGCAAATAAGGAGAATCCAAAGGGATTAAAGACAAAAGGGTAACAAGGGAGAGAATAGGGCCTATGTGTAGAATTGCTGGAGATGGGGGAGACACTAAAAGAATATTTTGCGTCAGTGTTCACTGTGGAAAAGGATATGGAAGAGATAGAACATCGGGAAATGGATAACAACATCTTGAAAAATGTTTATATTACAAAGGAGGTGATGCTGGATAGCTTAAAATGCAAAAAGGTGGATAAGTTCCTGGAACCTATTCAGATATACCCTAGAACTCTGTGCGAAGCTAAGGAAGTGACTGCTGGGCCCCTTGCTGAGATATTTGCATAATAGATAGCTACAGGTGAGGTGCCAGAAGACTGAAGGTTGCCTACCATGGTGACACTATTTAAGAAAAGTGATAAGGAAAAGCCAGGAAACTATAGACCAGTGAGCCTGATATTGGTGGTGGGCAGGTTGTTGGAGGGAATCCTGAAGGACAGGGTTAATGTGTATTTGGAAAAGCAAGGACTGATTAAGGATAGTAAACATGGCTTTGTGCATGGGGAATAATATCTCATGAAGTTGATTAAGTTTCTTGAAGATGTAACAGAGGATTAATGAGGGAAGAGAAGTGGATGTGATCCATATGGACTTCAGTAAGGCATTCGACAAGGCTACTCATGGTAGACTGGTTAGGAAGATTAGATCACATAGAATACAGAGAGGACTAATGATTTGGATACAGAACTGACTCGAAGGTTCAAGACAGAGGCTGGTGGTGGAGGTTTGCTGTTCACAGGCCTCTAGTCTGAAAAGCAACGTACCACAAGGATCGATGCTTGGGTCCATTGTTTTTCGTTTATATAAATGATTTGTGGGTGAACATTGGGGGTATGGTTAGTAAGCTTGCAGATGACACTTAAATTGGAGGTGTAGTGGACAGTGAAGGTGGTTACCTCAGAGTACAATGGAATCTTGATCAGATGGGCCAATGGGCTAAGAAGTGGCAGATAGAGTTTAATTTAGATAAATGTGAGGTGTTGCATTTTGGAAAGGCAAATCAGGGCAGGACTTATACATTTAATGGTGAGGTCCTGGGGACTGTTATTAAGAAAGAGACCTTGAAGTGCAGGTTCATAGCTCCTTGAAAGTGGAGTTATAGGTAGATAGCATAGTGAAGAAGGTGTTTGGTATTCTTGCCTTTATTCGTCAGAGCATTGAGTATAGGAGTTGGGAGGTCATGTTGTAGCTCTTCAGGGCATTGGTGAGATCATTTTTGGAATATTGTGTGCAATTCTGGTCTCCCTGCAATCGGAAGGATGTTGTGCAACTTGAAAGGGTTTAGAAACATTTTACAAGGGTGTTGCCGGGGTTGCAGGGTTTGAACTATAAGAAGAGACTGAATAGATTAGAGGTAGCTTCCCCAGAACATCAAAGGCTGAGGGGTGACCTTATAGAGGTTTACAAAATCGTGAGGTACATGGATAGGATAAATAGACAAAGTCATTTCCCTGGGGTGGGGGAGTCTAGAACTAGAGGATATAGATTTGGGGGGGGGGGGGGAGATTTAAATGGGAGGTAAGAGGCAACTTTTTCACGCAGAGGGTGGTGCGTGTATGGAGTGAGCTAACCGAGGAAGTGGTGGAGGCTGATACAATTATAGCATTTGAAAGGCATTTGGATCGGAATAGGAATAGTTTAGAAGGATATAGGCAAAATGCTGGCAAATAGGACTAATTTAGGTTAGGATATCTGGTCAGCATGGATGAGGTGGACCAAAGAGTCTGTTTCCATGTTGTCCATCTTTATGACTCAGGTGTAACTGGCTCAGACAACATTTATTGCCAATCCTTACTTGAAAAGGTTGCAATGAGCTGCCGCCTTGAACTGCTGTAGTCATCAGGTGTGTACGCGTCCATAGTGCCACTAGAGAAGGTGTTCCAGGATTTTGATCCAGTGACGTTGAAGGAACAATATTAATGGTTCAAATCAAGATGGGGCTTGACTTGAAGGGGAACTTGCAGATAATGGTGTATCAACACACCAATTATTCTCATTATTCTTGGTGGTTGAGGTCACAAAGTTAGAATATTGTCTCAAAGGAGCCTTGGTGAGTTACGTTGCACCTTTGTAGTTTCTACTCACTGATGCTGTTATGCACTCAATGTGTTAGGAGTAAATGTTTAAGATGGTGTATGGAGTGCCAATCATTCAGACTGCTTTGTCCTGGATTATGCTGATGTTCTTGAGTGTTAATGGAATGCACTCATCCAGGCAAGTGGGGAGTATTGCATCACTCTCCTGACTTGTGCCTTGTAAATGTGGAGAGACTTTATAGCTGCAGATCTGGTCAGTGGTGAACCAAGCCCCCCAGCAACCTACATCAGGATATGGATGGTCAGGAATAGTAACACTATTGAATATCAAGAAAATTATTTAAGTGAATTAAGTTTTACCAAGGTCATCCAGTGTGCCCATAGTGGAAACTTTGGATCACTATTAACTCTTCAGATCAGAGGCTAGGAAGTTTGCAGTGAATAACTTACTTCCTGGATCCCCCAAAGTCTGTCTGTTGGCTACAAGACACAAGTCTGGGGTGCACTGGAATACACCCCCTACTTGCTTGGATGAGTGCCATTCCACCAACACAGTCTAGGACAAAATAACCCACTTGATTGTTACCTCCACAAACTAACTGAATGTCACTGATGAAGGATGTGAATGTATCAGTATATACCATTTACAAGACATACTGCAGATACGCACAAAGGCTCCTTAGACAACACCTTCCAAACCCATGACTATAGAGGGACAAGGGCAGCAAATACATATGAATGTTGCCATTCTACACTAAGACTGACTTGAAAATGTATAATTGTTCCTTCGATATCAAGATCCTGGAATTCCCTCCCTAATGGCATTATGGATCTATCTACATAAAATGGATAGCAGTGTTTCAACAAAGCAGCTCATGATCACCTTCTCAAAGGCAAGTAGGAATGACCCATAAATGCTGACCCAGCCAGCAACACCCACATCCCATCAAATAAATTTGAAGAAATGTTAGTTTTTACTACTGTACTCAATGTTTGAAACTTGTCATTGGAGGGTAATATAAAAGCAGCAACTTGAGCTCACGTTACATGAAGCTGATGTTTCTTCATTTGGTAGCTTTCAAGTATAATTAAGAATCAATTTGAGTAGAATTATACCATCTGTGCTATATCAATTTGAACTTCAAGTGTATGACCCATTAGTTCCTTCTAAAACTGAAATTAATAATTCTTTTTAATTGTATCTTTCAGGATGGCCCAGTTGCTCCACAGCCAGTTAGATCTATTTGAAGTAAAGTCACTGTTTTCTATGTTAACAAAGTACAGAGCCATTTCATAAAGTGCAGGATCCCACAAAGAAATTTCAGGTAAATGATCAGCTCAAAGGCAGTCCATCCCTTTTGTAAATGTTGAGGTGTATTTGGGGTGGCACTGCTGCTTCACTGCACCAGGGACCCGGGTTCGATTCCAGACTCTGGTGACCGTCTGTGTGGAGTTTGCACATTCTCCCTGTGTCTGTGTGGGTTTCCTCCCGGTGCTCCGGTTTCCTCCCATAATCTAAAGACATACTGACTAGGTGAATTAGTCGGGTAAATGTACAGTAATAGGGTGGGGGAATGGGTTAGTGTGGACATGTTGGGCAGAAGGGCCTGTTTCCACACTGTAGCGGTTCTATGCATATCCTTCAATGATTTCCAAGCTAACAATGTTGAAGTTTGTGGTGTTAGAAGTAGGTCACCTGATTTCAATACAGCACGCCCTCTTTAGAGAAGGATGCCAAAATGAGTCCGATAGAAAGCCACACAAAGGGGCTGATGGATCTGAGGAAAATCCTTCAGATTTATCAGCGCTGGAGGCCCTGTCTAAAGGGTGGTGGTCTAGCATATTTGGTCTCATGACTGACTGGCCTGCTATTGCTTTATCACGTCAGGAATATAGAGGGTTGCACACTTTCAGTCTCTGCTTTTGGCTGCACCCTCTGACGCAGAACAGCAGCTTTAGACTGGCCATAAACATTGCCCAAACAAGACCCTAAAGAAGTGGGAATTTCTGCACATGGCCCTAATTTCTGGCCTGGACATACAGAAATCTACCTTTGGTCCTAATTTGCCTTGATAGCATGAGTAAGGTCAACACAAGAGAACAACAGGGGAGGCATGAACCCTTAGTTTTTGCCTCCAGATTAAGATTGTTCCCACCAAGGCAGGCTAATGATGGTATAAAATTGTAAATGATTATAATATGACGATTAATTAGCTTTGGCGATAGCTAGAATGACAAAAGAAATGTATTGTGATCATTCCTTCGGTGGAAGGGTCTGTTTCAATGCTGTACATCTCTATGACATTGTAGTCCAGATACAGACTGATTTTATTTTTTTTCTTTCTGCCTCTTGTTTGCATCCCTGCTTCTTTAACAAATACCACGTGATATTTTCAGAACGTTGGTGAATGATAAGTGGTTTGCAGGCTATTAGAATATCGGATTGAATTAAAATGAGAGCAAGACTGCATTAATCTGAAGCTGACATAATCACCGCTGAAAGCTGCAACATGAGCACTGTCCAGAAAGACCTGTGAAAATATCTCATTACCAGACTTTTTTCACTTAAGTGTCAGCCTCTTCTCAAACGCACATCATGCTGGCTGATACTGCCTCATATACCAATTTTATTTTAAATGTCACTGAGAACAAATGCTCAGAGCCTTGCCCCTGTGACTACAGCGTTCAGCAGTATTGCATTTATCCTCCAATTCAGACACACTACTGAAGGGGTCACACAGCATGTTTCATGAGATTATATTATCGTTGTTGCTTTTAGATACAGGCTTCTTCCTCTCCTTGACATCAGAGGGATCTGCAATGGTATTAAGTTTGAAGTTTATTTGTTTTATGATGAAATGTTCTAGCTGAATCAGACATTGAGCAAGATAGTTTGTGTACAACTCACATCTCCCACTATATGATCTCATTACTCCAAGCTATCCCGGAAATGTATAATAGCTCTGGATAAAATATTAAATTGGGGGAAAAAAGTGAAAAATGATTTTTTAATTTACAACATTCATACAACAATATGAAATCCAAATATCTTATTCAGTATAGCATGTGGGTGTGCCAGCTGATCACTAATCTATATTTATATAACACATGTAGGTGTACAGAATGTGAGAACGATATCATTTTTCACACAACAAAAATATATCGCACATTTAATTGTTTACATAATTTTCTCAATGTTTCATTTTGAACCTTGAATTATTTATAAACAGATCTCTCAGCAGTGATTTGGAATCCAGGAGGTATCGCTCTTTATGTTAAAAGTTCTACATACAGATGAAGCTGCACTGATGGTACAGATACTGGGGGAAAATGACAACTTAGCACCTCAAACCTGCTCAAACTGCAGCATGTAAAATTCTACAATCGTGGATGTTGTGGACACCAATGTAGCCCACCCCACTGGCACATGAGATTTAATTTAAATTGAACGTTTGTTTAAGTTTGGTTCCTGAGTCAAATGCCTACTAGTGGACAAAGGACAACCTATGGCACACTGTCCATCTATTTCTGATTAGCATAACCATGACCTTTTCTCCTTGAAATGAAGAAGCACTGGTTTGCTAAAAGGGCGACGAATTAGCTCTGTCCTTCTGCAATCTTCCTTTTCAATTCGATATCTAATTCCCTCTGAATAATTGCTAATGAATCTGCTTCCAACACCCTGTCAAGTAATGTGGTCACAAATCACTGGGTACAAATTTTCTCTTCATCGCCCTGCTGGATTCGTTGGCCAGTTATAGTCATCTGTGTCCCCTTGGATACAGGCACTACTGCCGGAAGAATGGTTCTCACTCCTATGTTTTCATCAATCCTCATATCAATCGAACACAAATCTCCCACTTCAATGGTTGTGTTCCAAAGATAACAATTCCAGTTACTCTAGTCTCTTTAGTAATTTCCCCGATACTATTCTAGTTCTGCATTGTTTCCAAGACTCTGGTATCTTTCCTAAAGTGCCCAAATTGATCACAACATCTGGCTGTGCTCAAAACCAGTGATTGAGAAATCTTTACCAAACTGCCTTGCTTTTTATTGCCCTTTATTGTTTCATGGGATGTGGGTATCACTGACAAGGCTATCATTTACTGCCTATCCCTAATTGCTTTTGAGAAGGTGGTGAACTACTGGGTTTTAATCAAGTCGTGTTGAAGGAATGGTTTCAAACCAAGATGGTGTGTAGCTTAGATAGGAAGTTGTGGTTGGTGGTGTTCCCCTACATCTACTGCCCTGTGTTTATAGGTGATATTGTGGGTTTGAAAAATGCTGGCAAAAGAGCCTTTTTAAGTTGTAGGTGGTACAGACTGCAGTCGATGGGCACTAATGGTGAACAGAGTGAATATTTAATTGAGTGGGTGGGGTGTGGATCAAACCTTGTCCTCATACCAAGTATCATGAGCACTGTCACAGCTACACCCAGCCAGGCAAGTGGAAAGTATTCCATCAGGTCCTGTCCAGTGCTCTAAAGTTGGTGGATGGGGTGCTGTGGAATCAGGAGAGGAGATGTGTAATAACATCTCTGAAAAGGTTGATCAGAAAATATTGACCTGAAGGAACTCCTGATGAGATATTATGGGGCCTTGAACAACTGCAACCTTTGTACCAGTTAGGACTCCAATCAGTGGAGATATTTCCTTTGATACACACTGATTCAATGTTATTTTTGGTCTCCAATGCCACATTCAGTCAAATGCTGCCTTGATATCAATTAGTTGCGCTCAGCTTGAATTGTTTTTCAATTGGTCTATGTTTACACTAAGTCTGCAATATAATCAGGAACCAGTGGTGCTGGAAGAGCACAGCAATTCAGGCAGCATCCGACGAGCAGCAAAATCGACGTTTCGTGCAAGAGCTCTTGCCTGAAACGTCGATTTTGCTGCTCGTCGGATGCTGCCAGAATTGCTGTGCTCCTCCAGCACCACTGATCCAGAATCTGGTTTGCAGTCATTGTTTTTACTCATAATCAGGAACCAGCTGAGCCTGATGGAATTGAAAGTGAGCATTGTTGAGTAGGTTTTTGTTGTGCTAGTGTCACTTGAGCCTGTTAGCAGCACTTTCCATCAACTTGCTGATGGTTGGGAGTAGGCTGATGGAGCTGTCCTGGCCTTTGGAAACAAGAACTGCCTATGGAAATTTCCACATTATCAGGCAGATGTAACTGCTTGGCTGGAGGTTCTGCTGGCTCTGGAGTACAATTTTTCATTAGTACTGGGATGTTCCCAAGCCCACAACCTTTGCTTTGTTTGGTTCTCTCAGCCATTTCCTGATCAGATGAATTGAATTGTCTTGGTTAGAGATGTACTTCAGCGATGTTGGACATCTCGGGAAGGGCACTTCTGGCTGAAGCCGGTACAAAATTTTTTGCCTTGCTCTTTTGCACATATATGGCAGATACTGCCTCCACTTAAGATGTATATGGCGCATTCTGTTTTGTCTCTCCTCCATTTTCCTTCCAAATAAAAATTAGAGTGTATAATATAACAGAACATATATTGGAGCATGAGTTATCCAGGCAGTGAACAATGTTTTAGGAGTGGGAGTTCATGATTGCCTCATAGAAATCCAATAAATTAGCAATGACTTTGTAGACAGTGAATGTTTACTATCTGGTTTTCAGGAAGACACATGACACCTTCAAAGATAATAGAAATCATGTGAGGTCTATGTCCAGGGGATGAATGGGAATGCATTACAAATGGTTAGTTTGACACGTAACAATGATGCATGGACAGGCATCTGATTGGCAAAAAATTGCAAGAGTGCATGGTTTAACAGTAAGACATTTGTAGTATATAGTTTTTTGTAAATGATAGGAAAGAATTGTATCCAACATTGATAATCTCTGCCTCAACAACTAATCCTGGAGGTGCCTTCCACAGCCTCACAACTCCTTGGAAAAGTTTCTATGAAGAAGTTTCACTTGCTGTTTGTTCTAAATCTCTTTTTAAAAGATTATTTTATTTATGGCCCCTCATTCTTTAACACTACCATTGTAAACATTCCGCTTTTATCCAAACTAGCACATCTTTCCATAACTTATAAACGTTCTATTATATCACCACAAAATCCATATCTTCATAACAAAATCCACAAATTTTCTTCCAGTTTGTGGATTTACACATACTAGGCAGCAAGCTAATGAATCCATTTTGCCTCTCTAGAACCTTAATATCCATCCTTCTGCGTTGAAATCAATACTCCACACAGAATTCTAACTGTGTTCTTATTAAGACTTTGTTGTAGCTCATCATTATCTGTTGACTTTTATGATCATGATCTACACCTCTTGAGATAAATGCAAAATTTTAAGTTTTTTTACAACCTTATCAACCCGAAATGTAGATTTTAATCTATGTACCTGTTCCTCAAAGTCCCTCCCTTCCTTTTACACGCAATTATATTTAATTCTGTTATTTTCTAAAATATATGATCACACACTTAATATCACTGAATTTCTTCCACCACATTGAGCTCAATCTCCCATCTTATCAGCATTCACTTACAGTTTCTTTTTGATCTTCTGAAGAATTCACTATGCCCCCTATCATCTGCAATTGCTAATTCCACCCTTTCGAGGAATTATGGGATACCACAACTTGTTACACTACAGCATGACAAAACTCGCAAGCCTCCATGAACAATCACATACAATGCAAGAGTTGAAGTCACACTGTCGGTGTAATTCTGGAGCACAATATAGTCAGCTATTGAGCTGAGTGAGTATCCAGGCTATTACACTGAAGCTGGGATTTTAAACCAAGCACCATACCACTCCAACAATCTATTTTCTTTATTATCATGTTTACATTTAAGAGTACAGTTATGAGATTCTAATGTAACACAGCAAAACAATTAGACTACAACTCTCAGAATTAATGTAGGCCCCAAATGTTCCTATGTTCTTCCACTATAATGCCCCAAACTTGACTTTCATTGTTTCTTCCAACTGTCACTTCTATTCTTATGAATCAAAACATCTAAGCTTGAATACAAAAGTAGTGACTGAATTTTAAAGTTGAAATTTGAAAAATAAGTTCCAAAAATTTAGGAGACAACATAGCTTCTATTCAAAGTTCTGATTTTATTAAAAACATTATTTAAATTACATTTAAGATTTTTAGCTGTCTAAGTCTGTCATTTTATAAGTAAAAAAATGTAAATTTTGTGAAATATGCTCTTTGCACAACAAATATGTCTGCCAAAATACAGCAGTAAAGGGTAACAATAATAGCAGTAATGGGAACTACCAGCTCTCATAAAAATGCAACAACATGAAATGTCACTAATGGAATAAAATCCTGATGTGCACATATCTGGGATGATGCTTGAATGATGTAACTGTAACTGATCTTGTGTTTACAAAACCATCCAAATCCCTTGAGTATGTTAAAGCCTTGTAGCATTCCTAAATCTCCATTATTCGGTGTGTAACCTTCTCTATCTTTTATTATTCTCACTGTCTCATATTTTCTAGGCTGTTTCATGCATTGTGTGTTAGAGCTAATACATGTGAATTGAGTGGGGATTAACTTTTTCACATGCCCCTACACTTGCTCCTTGGTATGACTATTGTACTAAGTGCACAGACTGATGCTCTTTTCATTTTTGAATTTCTCATTTGGGTAACACAATAGCAAACCTGAAACAACTGCTGTATTCAAAGCTTGATCACAGCGTGGGACTCCTTTGAGGACGGGAAAAAAAACTCTTCAGGGATGTCTTCAAAGTATCACTGAAGAGCTCAAACATCCTGCTGATTCATGGGAGGCCTTGACTTATAACCAACCAAAATGGGGAATGTTTATGAAAAAACACATCAAGAAACTCCATTGGGAACATCTAGAGGGATAGTCAAAGCACAGGAGAGAGTATACAAACCACCAATAACTTACTGGTGAAACCTTCAAGCACCATCTGAGCCACACATGGTCTGTAGATCACGTGTTGGGCTTACCATCACTCCCAGAATCCTTTGTAATGGAGTGGATGCAAGCCACCTTCAATGCTGAGGGACTGGCTGAGAAAGAGCAGAAACACCATTAAGATAAGCACAAATGAGGTCAGCACTTACTGCAATATCTTTTTGCATTCTTAATTTCCCTTGAAAATGTCATTAAAATATTAGGGGGAGCAGAAGAAATTCATAACCAGATTAATTTAATGTCATGGAGATTTCATTGCTTCAACAAGGAAGAGATAATGGCCAGAAGATTCTTTGGAGTTGATCCCACTTTGTTGTAGATGTCACGCTCCTTTTCTTAAAAATATCACCCTGAGACCTGTGTCTCCAGAAACACCTCAACTTGCCTTCAAAGTTTTTCACTAAAGACTGCTGATTTATTTTAAATCTAGGCTACTGCCAACAACCAATTTCATCTCCAAAAGATCGCATATCATTCTACGTGGAAGTAGGGAGGGTTCTCTTTGGATCCTGCCACATGAAAGTCAAACTCCTAGTGTGGAAGTGGATTCTTGCTGAGACCAGATCAGTTTGAGCTCCTTTGGAAGGAAACGGCGAATTTCTTGGGTTCTTAATAAAAAGGCAGCCCAGTCATTTTTCTTTTCTTGCTGCTGGATTGCAATGTCATGAACTTAATGAGGTCCACTGCATAATATAGTTTCACTGGAGGGCTGGATCTCACCAGAAATTGGCTGGGTGTCATTTTGTTGCATATTTCATGGAGGATTTCTGTCTGTAAGCCCTAATGTGTTTTCTCATCCAATGTTCCCAAACTTAACTCAATCATACAGCACACTCCAATGGCACTCAGCTTGCAGTATTTTCCTCATCGTTGGACGTGAAAACATTGGCCACGACCAAGACGCCTAAGATTGCAGGAACTGGGGCGATCTTTAAAATTGAGCTGCGCATTTCGTCCAGTCCACAGCTGCCCAGTATTGTTGGTTTCATTTGTCCTGGATATGCCAAACAGAAGGTCATTGGCATCCTACTTTGGTGACAGGGACTTGGAGGTCCAGAAGTCCATAAAACATTGGACCAGAAGTAAACTATTTGGCCCATCACATCTGCTCCACAATTCATTTGAGATCAAGGCTGATCTGATGACCCACAATTCCACTCACCTGCCTTACCGCCATAACATTTGACCTACTGGATGGATATTACATGCAGTCACTGCCCATGTAGAGTGTCCTGAGATGTTAGTGACTGATGCAGAAGCAGATGCCACACTGGAGTTACCACATTACCACTCTGATTTTCATGGTAGGTATTGTCGTCATCTAGGTTTTATCTGGCAGGTGGGATAATGGGAAATTGAATATCAATGAAGTGAGCAGTCATAACAGTGAGGATGTTAACACAAGCAAACACTCCTCTTTCCACTCAATAGTGAGAATCTCATCTTGGTATTCAACATTCTTATGAAAAAGAGGATCTTTACCTGTTGAAAGCCTTCCTGTTTTCACTGCCAATGTGAAAAGACCACCTTCCCCCCCCACCACTTCATCCCACCCCATCAATGCCCACATCATTCAGAGCCTGGGAAGTTTCCACCTGAGGTTATAAATCTAATGCTACAACCACCGTACCACCAGGATTGAGTGTAAAGTGTGCTGGCTGTCACTGACCGTGCACTCCGGAGCCGGGGCAGTTCCCTCTCCACACCCATGCCTGGACCACATCTCTGGCTCAGTATGATTCTGTGTAACTTGTTGGAGAAGTGATTTTCGTCTGAGTGCTGCGCCTAGTAGTTGGAGTTGGAGGCGGCTGGCCTGGCTAAGTATGGAGATTACACAACCGCCCTGGGTCAGTGTGAACAGGCACTGTCTCTGGGTAAGGGGAGCAGGAGTAGGGTGAGGCCTGCTCCTGTAGTGGACTCATTCACTCACTCACTCATTGTCTCTGGATAAGGGGAGTGGGAGCAGGGGGAGGCCTGCCCTGTGATGGACTGACTCACTCTGTCTCTGAGTAAGGGGAAGCCTGCTCCTATAGTGGCTTCATGGGGAAGGACAGTGGTCTCCCAGCTCTTGGGGGAGGCCAGGATCCGATTGTTTGTTTGACAGGATTGGAGTCAGTCAATCCAAACCCGAGTGACCTACTTCTACTGTCCCTTATGTAACTGGCTAAAAACACAGCAACAAAGCTTGTGTGTATCTGCTCTTATTTAATTACAAACTTAGGGTGAATAGCCAAGGTATTTTCCCCAGTGTGGGGGAGTCCAACATTAGATAGCATAGTTTTAGGGTAATGGGGAAGGATTTAAAAGAGACCAGAGGAAGTGGTGGAGGCTGATACAATTACAACATTTAAAAGGCATCTGAATGGGCATATAAATAGGAAGGGTTTCGAGGGTTGTGGGCCAAGTGCTGGCAACTTCCAGTATCTGCATCATTTTGTTCTCCATATGATTGGGTTAAGGTCCTGTCACCCCCTTCACGGGAGCATTATGAAACAAACTTTGACACCAAGCCACGTAAGGAGCTGTTTGGGCAGATGGGCAAAAGCTTGATCAGGGATAGATTTTAAAGAACATGGTGAAGGAGGAAGTGTTCAGGAAAACATTCCAGAGTGCGGGGCTTAGGCAACTGGAAGAAAATGGGAGTTCTCAGAGCCATAATAACCAGGGTGGGGGAGGTGCGGGGGGAGGGTCTCATTCGTACATCTAGGATCTGAAAAATAAGCTCATAATTTTGATTTCTTATAGTTGTTTTCATTGTTGAATCATGCACTTAACCCAACTGTTTATTCCATTACAATTAAATGCAATGGTTCAACAACTGGAACAGCTACAAGAAATTAAAATTATAAGTTCCACTTTCTGTTCCACACAGTCTCTGAGAGTTAATGATGTTAGCCCATGTTGAAAGATAATTTTGCAGCGTGCATTGTTTTAATTGTTTCTTTTATTGGATGTATTTAATTAATTGATGGTGTAATGACAGCAAAGGAGATTAGCTCAGAATACAATGGGACCTTGATCCAATGGGCTGGGGAGTGGCAGATGGAGTTTAATCTAGATAAGTATTAGGTGCCACATTTTGGTAGAGCAAGTCAGGATAGGACTTTAACACTTAACCGTAGTGCATTGAGTATAGGAATTGGGAGGTCATGTTACAGTTGTATAGGACATTGGTTAGGTCACCTTTGGAATATTGTGTGCGATTCTGGTCTTCCCACTATAGGAAGGATGTGGTGAAACCTGAAAGGGTTCAGAAAAGATTTACAAGGATTTTGCCATGGTTGGAGGATTTGAGCTATAGGGAGAGGCGCAATAGGGCTAATTTCCCCTGAAAATGTTTGAAGGGGTGACCTTACAGAAATTTATAAAATCAGGAGAGGCATAGATAGGGTGAATAGCCAAGGTATTTTCCCCAGTGTGGGGGAGTCCAACATTAGATAGCATAGATTTAGGGTAATGGGGAAGGATTTAAAAGAGACCAGAGGAAGTGGAGGAAACTGATACAATTACAACATTTAAAAGGCATCCGAATGGGCATATAAATAGGAAGGGTTTAGAGGGTTATGGGCCAAGTGCTGGCAAATGGGACTGGACTTATTTAGGGTATCTGGTCAGCATGAACAAGTTGGACTAAAGAAACTGTTTCTGCGCTGTATACCTCTATGACTCTAAAAGGATTTTTCACATGAAATGCGGCTATCCAATTTGCAGCAACATCAATGGTGAAACAGTTCACAAAGTAACTGGTAGGTTATAAAGTGTTTTGTAATTGTTTAGGGACATGATAAGATTCTACTTAACTCTATATCCCAGAGAGTAACTAACAAATCAGCTAGTCCTCCTCTGCTCTTGGCATTGTGAGAAGTGGGCCAGACCTTGAATTTTGTAATGGAAACACTGGTTGCCCACATTATACCAGAATCAGCCATTTAATCTAAAATCCATCATGGCAGACTTACAATGAAATAAAAATGTGCCTCTTGTATGAGTGGAACAAATGCCTCCACTATGTCAGTGGTTGGACCTTTGTTTCTTATAAATAGAAATTCAAACTTAGAGTTCACTATCACTTACTGAACAGGCATGATGTTTACCAAGGTGGCATCACAACCTAATCATTTTCTCATCCACTCATATTTTCCCAGCAGGAGCTGTTGAGAAATGGACAGCAGTAGGAACTCAGCAGTTAGCTGAGTTTCCTATCACAAGCTCAGAAGTCAAACTAGGTCAAAAGGTGTGGTACTGGAAAAGCACAGCCAGTCAGGCAGCATCCGGGGAGCAGGAGAGTAAACGTTTCAAGCATCAGCTCTTCAGCAGGAATCAACCTACCCTGGCCTTGGCTGAAAATGTTTGTTTCTCCTCTAAACAAATATTTCACATTTTAATCATATCCAAAGGATCAAACCGTGTCCATTCGTTTGTTATACAGAAGTTCAGAAGTTGAAATTCTTTCTTAGTACCATATTCTCATTTCTGATTTAATAACTCCTCTCCCCACTTACTCTATCTTTTAAAATTAAAACGTACCAAACCTTTTCCTGTTCTATTCCTTTCAGTTTTCCATTCCTATTATTTCAGTTCCTTGGAATGCTAAACCACTTCCTGTTATTTGGAGTATTTTCGAAATTCCTTCTTTGGATATGGTAAAGCCAGTACAAGGGAACCTCTATTATCCAAAAGACACTGGCAGGGAGTACTTTGTTCGGTTAATCAAATGCCAGATAATTGATGCCAGGTAACATAGTTAGCCACACATTGGGACCTTGTCACCTTGTTTGGATAAATCAAAATTCAGTTAATTGAATGCTGGATAACCGAGGTTCCTCTGTATTCATTGACCATCACTAATTGCCCATGAAAGAACATAGAACAATACAGTGCAGGACAGGCCCATTAGGCCTCAATGTTGTATTGACCTGTGACCTAATCTAAGCCCATCCCTCGACACAATCACAACATCATCCATGTGCTTCTCCAAGGATTGTTTAAATCTCCCTAATGTGGCTGAGTTAACTATATTAGCAGGCAGGGCATTCCACACCCTTGCCACTCTCTGAGTAAAAAACCTGCCTCTAACACCTGTTTTAAATCTATCACTCCTCAATTTATAGCTATGCCCCCTCGTAGAAGCTGACGTCATCATCCTAGGAAAAAAACTGTCACTGTCCACCCTGTCTAATCCTCTCATCATCTTGTATGTCTCTATCAAATCCCATCTTAGCCACCTTCTCTCCAATGAGAACAGACCCAAGTCTCTCAGCCTTTCCTCATAAGACCTTCCCTTCAGACCAGGCAACATCATAGTCATGGAGTCATAGAGTCATAGAGATGTACAGCATGGAAACAGACCCTTCAGTCCAACTCATCCATGCTGACCAGATATCCCAATGTAATGGGAGAAAAACTGGGATATGACGTTTAATTGGTCAACTCTTTCAAGGTCAAGAGAGACGAGATGGGTTGAATAACATCGTGGTAAGTCTCCTCTGCATCTTTTCCAATGCTTCCACAGCCTTCCTGTAATGGGGTGACCAGAGATGCATACAATATTCCAAGTGTGGCCACATTGGCATTTTTTATGGTTGCAGCATGACATTATGGCTCCAGAACTCAGTCCCTCTACCAGTAAAACTTAACACACCATATGGCTTCTTAACAACACTATCAACCTGCGTGGCAACTTTCAGGGATTTACGTACATGGACACCAAGATCCTTCTACCCATCCACACTACCAAGAATCTTTCCATTGGCCCAGTATTCTGTCCTCCTGTTATTCTTACCAAAGTGAATCACCTCACATTTATCTGCGTTAAAAAAAACCTGCCTCTAACACCTGTTTTAAATCTATCACTCCTCAATTTATAGCTATGCCCCCTCGTAGAAGCTGACGTCATCATCCTAGGAAAAAAAACTCTCTCACTGTCCACCCTGTCTAATCCTCTCATCACCTTGTATGTCTCTATCAAATCCCATCTTAGCCACCTTCTCTCCAATGAGAATAGACCCAAGTCTCTCAGCCTTTCTTCATAAGACCTTCCCTCCAGACCAGGCAACATCATAGTCATGGAGTCATAGAGATGTACAGCATGGAAACAGACCTTTCAGTCCAACTTATCCATGCTGACCAGATATCCCAATCTAATGGGAGAAAAACTGGGATATGACGTTTAATTGGTCAACTCTTTCAAGGTCAAGAGAGACGAGATGGGTTGAATAACATCGTGGTAAGTCTCCTCTGCATCTTTTCCAATGCTTCCACAGCCTTCCTGTAATGGGGTGACCAGAGATGCATACAATATTCCAAGTGTGGCCACATTGGCATTTTTTATGGTTGCAGCATGACATTATGGCTCCAGAACTCAGTCCCTCTACCAGTAAAACTTAACACACCATATGGCTTCTTAACAACACTATCAACCTGCGTGGCAACTTTCAGGGATTTACGTACATGGACACCAAGATCCTTCTACCCATCCACACTACCAAGAATCTTTCCATTGGCCCAGTATTCTGTCCTCCTGTTATTCTTACCAAAGTGAATCACCTCACATTTATCTGCGTTGAACTCCATTTGCCACCTCTCAGCCCAAATCTGCAGTTTACCCAAGTCCCCCTGCAATCTGCAACATTCTTCCACACTGTCCACTACTCCACCAACTTTAGTGTCATCTGCAAATTTATTGGCCCATCCAAATATGCCTGCGTCCAAGTCATTTATAAAAATGACAAACAGCAGTGGTCCCAAAACAGATTCTTGTGGTACACCACTAGTAACTGGACTCCAGGATGAATATTTTTCATCAAGCACCACTCGCTGCCCTCTTACAGAAAGCCAGATTCTTATCCAAACTGCTAAATCACCCTCAACCCTATGCCTCTGCAATTTCTTCAATAGCCTACCATGTGGAACCTTATCATGCTGAAGTCCATGTACATCACATCAACAGCCCTACCCTCATCCATTTGCTTGGTCACCTTCTCAAAAAACTGAGGTTTGTGAGACATGACCTGCCCTTGATAAAACCATGTTGACTATCTGCAATCAAATTGTTACTTGCTAGATGATTATAAATCCTATCTCTTATAATCCTTTCCAAAATCTTTCCTACAACAGATGTAAGGCTCACTGGTCTATAATTACCTGGGTCATCTTTACTGCCCTTCTTGAACAAAAGCACAACATTTGCAATCCTCCAGTCCTCTGGTACCAAACCTGTAGACAATGACGACTCAAATATCAAGGCCAAAGGCTCCAACATCTCTTTCCTAGCTTCCCAGAAAATCCTTGGATAAATCCCATCTGGGAGGAGAAAGTGAGGACTGCAGATGCTGGAGATCAGAGCTGCTGGACACACTTTCCTAATTCTAGAAGAAGGGCTTATGCCCGAAACGTCGATTCTCCTGTTCCTTGGATGCTGCCTGACCTGCTGCGCTTTTCCAGCAACACATTTTCAGCTCTAAATCCCATCTGGCCCAGGGGACTTGTCTACTTTCACTCCTTCTAGAATTGGTAACACCTCTTCCTTACTAACCTCGATCCTTTCTAGTCTAATATCCCACATCTCATTCTTCTCCTCTACAATATTCTCCTTTTCCTGAGTGAAAACAGGTAAGAAATATTTGTTCAGCAACTCTCTGATCTCCATAGAATCCACACATGACTTCCCAATTCTGTCTTTGACTGCCCTAGTTATCCTTTTATTCCTCACATACCTGTAGAAAGCTTTAGGGTTCTCCTTTATTCTATTTGCTAAAGACTGCTCATGTCCTCTCCTTGCTCTTCTCTCTTTAAATCCTTCCTAGCTAATCTGTAACTCTCTATCGTCTCAACATCACATAAGCCTCCTCCTTCTGCTTCATAAGAGATGCAATTTCTTTAGTAAACCACTGGTTCCCTTAACTTATCACTTCCTCCTTGCCTGACAGGACATACCTATCAAGGACACGCAATATGGTTCCTTAAACCAGGTCCGCATTTCGATTGTCCCCCATCCCCTACATTTTGCTACCCTGTTCTATGCATCCTAAGTCTTGCCTAATCCCATTATAATTGCCTTTTCCCCATATATAACTCTTGCCCTGTGGCATGTACCTATCCCTTTCCATAGTTAAACTAAACATAAGCGAATTATGGTCACACTCTCCAAAGTGCTCAATTACCACTAAATCAACACCTGGCCTGGTTCATTACCCAGCACCAGAAAGGACTGAAATGGGTCTGTGCTGCTGTCATGAGACCCAGTATTTTTGGCAAGTAATGAGTTGGAATGGTGGTATGTTTTCAAGTCTGTTCCTGTGCATTCTATCAATGGCTTACTAATCAGATTTGGTGGTAAAACTAATGGGGAGGCTAAGAGTGCTCATCATTATTCATGCTGAAATCCAATATAAAGGTATAACCTGCACATGTGCAGTTAAATGTAGAAATTCGGAAGTTACTATGTTATATCAGCATCTTGCTGTCAAACTCCCTGTTCAAAACAAAGAATGTGATGAGGTACCTGTACATATCTCAGAGATACTAAACCCACTGAAGCAGTTAGACGTATTCATTTCTGTCTCTAAGTACACTTAAAATGGCACAATAAGTCTTAGTGAATGTCACCGTAACCTCTCTGGCACTAAAAGCTAACTTTTAAAATTGTGGAGTTGCAATCTGTCAGATGTAAATTACTGTTGGAGAGTTTTAAATCACTTAAAAACTAAATACAGCTCCATTTGGACTCCATATTTCCATTTATTTTATCTCTATCTCATCTATCTTTCCGCTCTTAATTCCCAAGTTTTATCGGTGATTTAACGTTTAATTCAATTGACAACTGACATTTCCTCATTCAGAATGTGTGGGTTTAATTTTAAATCCCTAAACCAGGTGAGTTTAGGTGAAATGTTACATTTTAAAGGTTTTACAGCCAGCCCTCTCGAACCAACAGCTGGATTTAACAGTGGAGTTACAGAGCCATACAATAAGTCTGATTCCAGAATGCAGGTCTGTCCCTGAAATATTTTAAAGGAGGTTGGTAGCCTCATATTTAATCATCTAAAATGTTTAACCCTAGCTGGCCTGGTTTGTCAGGCCTCAGAACCTTTGCTATTCAAGAGAGGTGAGGAAAGCTTTAAGGAGGATGTTAAGTGCATTTATAACAGCCTGTGGGCCAGAAGGAGCAGGAATGTTTTACTTTGCTCCTCTAAAGTTTAACTTCTCCCTTAGTTTCACACTCACCCTCCCCACCAAGCTTTCCCCATCCCCAACCAGCCCAGCCCTATCCAAAGACTCTTTCTACACCTGAGGATCAGTACTCCACCTGACACAGTGGCAGAGATCTGAACCCCCTCCTAGGATTGGAAACCTGGGATCATGGATCAGAATCACACACCCATCCCCAAACTTCCACTAATAGCTGTAGTCTCCTTAACTATGGCTCCATCCTACTCGACAGCATTCCCTGCCAGGCTTCTCTAATGAAATGTAGGATAACGTTATGTGAAAGGTGCACACTGTAAAGTCAAAATTCCACAATATCACAGAATATCAGAGTCCCAAGACCAATACTCCCTTCTCTCAAAGCTTGGAGACAGTAAGGACTGCAGATGCTGGAAGTCAAAGTCAAATAGATGTGAGGCTGGACAAACAGAGGTCAGACAGCATCCGAGGAGCAGGACAGTCAATGTTTCAGGCTGAACGCATTCCTCAGGACTGGAGAAGAGAGCCCAGAAGTAAAGGGAGGGAGGAGGATGGGGCTGGGGTTGGGGGAAGGGTAGGGAGTGATTGTGAGAAAGCTTCCCTGCTGTCAACATAATCCAATTCTAATGCTCTAACCGCCGTCTGCTTTCTCTCCTTGCAGGAAAAGAGAGCAAAAAATCATTGGGGAGAGGCAGAGACTTGAAGGAGGTGCCCATGCCAGGTCAAGTCAGGGAGGTGAGGGGGTGGAATGATTTTGAAGCTGGTGAAGTCAATATTGATTCTGGATCAGTGGTGCTGGAAGAGCACAGCAATTCAGGCAGCATCCGACGAGTGGCAAAATCGACATTTCGGGCAAAAGCCCTTCATCAGGAATAAAGGCAGAGCCTGAAGCATGGAGAGATAAGCTAGAGGAGAGTGGGGGTGGGGAGAAAGTAGCATAGAGTACAAT
>NC_057720.1:25833207-25846128 GCF_004010195.1 Chiloscyllium plagiosum | reverse complement strand
GGATGGCATTTTTGCAAGAGATAGGGTGGGAAGAGGTGTAATCCAGGTAGCTGTGGGAGTCGGTGGGTTCGTAAAAAATGTCAGCGTCAAGTCAATATTGAGGCCATTGTTATTCCTTCAGTTTCTGTTTGGCCTCAGTTTGATGGTGGAGGAGGCCAAGGATGGACATGTCGCTGGGGGAGTGAGAGGCAGAATGAAAATGGATGCAACCAGAAGGTCAGGTTGGGTGAGTGTGCAGAGCACACTTGCTCAGTGAACCAGTCCCCGAAGCTGCATCTGCAGATATCCGTTGCTCCCGATGTGGTCCCCTCTGTATCAGGGAGACCAAATACAGACTCGGTGACCGGTATGCACAGCATCTGCACTCTGCCCGCATTAACCAACTTGACCTACCGGTTGCATCCATTTTAATACCCCATCCCACTCCCCCGGCAACATGCCCATCCTTGGCCTTCTCCACTGTCTGTCTGGAACAACACCTGATACTTTGCCTGGGGAGCTAACAGACCAATGGCCTCCATATTGACTTCTCCAGCTTCAAAATCCCTCCACCAGCCTTATCCCATGTCCAGCTCTCCTCGTCCCCCTCACCTCTCTGACCTGACTTGACTTGTCCATCTGGCTACTCATCTATCCACTCCACCCTTCTCACTGACCAATCGCAATGACCCCCTACCTTCATCTACCTATCACCAAACCACTGCCCTTTCCTCCCCCACCCCCAACCCCCTCCCTCTACAGTCTTCTGGGTTCCTCTCCCCCTCCCCAGTCCTGCTCCTCAGATCCTGTCTGACCTGCTGCGCCTTTTTAGCTACATATCTATTGACTCGTTTCTTTCATGTAGCCCCTCCCTCCCCACCAGAGCTCACACTGAATCGTGTTGCGATCAAAGTCTGAGTAAGGATTCTTCAAGCTTTCCGGCTAAGGAGGTGGAAGATTGCTTTCCCTATCCACACAGATTCCACATGCAGATTACTGTAGAGGATGCTGCGCCTTTCGGATTGTTGATGGACAGTTAGTTCCAGTGAAAAGGTCATAAAACATCTTTGAGCAATTGCAAGTGTAATGAACAGCTGGTGTTATTTATTCACAGTTGCCCAACTGTTAACCCTATCTGTCATCGACAGAGAAGCACCCTGGCATTTCAATGGAGAATCTGTTGTTTGTACAGGCATGTACAAATTCAACCCTACATGCATACAGCTGAGTTTGAGATTGTACTAGAATCTACTATTTTATCTTCAGTCATTCTTTATTCAGTCCAGCACTGAAGGTTTACTGTTTCTTAATATGCTTGTGTGATTATTTTTCTCTCTGATGTACCTGCATTGAAAAATGTGTCATTGATCGATTCCTTTGGTAGACTGACGACATAAAGTGAAAATGCAGTTTGTTTTTAGTTTTTCTCTTTGCATCTCTGTGCAATTTTGCAAAGCTGCTTCAACCAGGGGCAGGATATTGAAATTCCACTCCACTCCTGCCTGCAAGCAAAACCCACTGCATATTCACTCAGAAAATTAACCTACCTTGGGGAGCAGTTCAGACATTCTTACAACTAACTGGAAGGTGCAGGGTGTATTATTGGTTTTTGTCACTACCTCCTTCGTGAAGAAGGACCAGAAGCGGCCATCTTATGTTGGTGAAGGAAGGAGAAAATGAAATGTGTTTATGCACACTTTGACTTACACACCCACTTTCCTGCACACATTCAAAGCAAGCATTATACTTTGCAGCATTTTGTAAATGTCTTCCTTTTCGCTTCTACAAAATGTTCAGCTGCCAAATGCTAGTATTGTGTTGCAGGCTACAGACTGTATAAGTGAATATTGAAATTGATCATGGGGACAGTTGAGTTTAAATGAACAGAGTTACTGTGAAGATGAAACCACATGAAACAGGGAAACACCATCAAAGTGTGAATTGTGCTGACTAGCCATGTGCTACTGAATAAATTGTATTCTATACTTTCAAGGCATAGATCTATCAAGCAATAAAACAACACAAAATAAAACCGTGTGATGGTGTAATTGGCTGGATTACTCAGTGTCATTTAGGTAAAAATTGATGCTGATGATTTTTCTGCTTTTCAATTTCTCACTATCTTTATGCAACATTTTATTGAATCCACACCAAGAATTCTGAAGCACTGGTGTTAAAAAGACAGCATAAATCTCTTGGTCTGGCATAGTACTATAAAGCAGATTACATGCTCCAGTCAAAAGGTGGCACAATGGCTCAGTGGTTAGCGTTGCTGCCTCATAGCACCAGGGACCCTGGTTCAATTCTACCCTTGGGTGACTATCTGTGCGGAGTTCGCGGATTTCCTCTGGGTACTCTTATTTCCTCCCATGGTCTAAAGATGTGCAGGTTAGGTGGATTAACCATGGGAAATGCTGGGTTACAGGGATTGGGGTAATATGGTGGGTCTGGGTAAGATGCTGTTTGGAGGGGCACTGTGGACTCAGTGGGTGCAATGGCCTGTTTCCATTCTGTAGGGATTCTATGAAAAGGGTAAAAATTAATTCTCATATTTTGGGTCATAATTTATAACTTGTCCTTGAGTGGAGGGAAACAGTTTGCAAACTTGGTGATGTAACTACATCTACCAAAACATGGCATAGGGCTGCATGGCTGCCTGTGCTGTCAGCAGGGAGCTCAGATTTATACACAGTACAGCTACTCTACTGTTCTTTAAAGCAGTTGGTGAACTTACAGCATGGGTTGGTACCTAGGATTTCAATGTTGTGGCCAACTCAGAGTCATGGCTAGAAGAGGGACAGGAATGATTGTTGCAGATTCCGGGATTTTGATGTTTCAGTAAGAACAGAGAAGCTGGTAAAGGGGGAGGAGGGGTGTGGCATTGTTAATCAAGGCTAGTATTACAGCAGGAGAAAGTGAGGACTGCAGATGCTGGAGATCAGAGCTGATCAGGAACTGTAGGTAGTTCCTGAAGAAGGGCTCATGCCCGAAACGTCGATTCTCCTGCTCCTTGGATGCTGCCTGACCTGCTGCGTTTTTCCAGCAACACATTTTCAGCTAGTATTACAGCAGCTGAGACAACATTTGAGGTGTCATCCACTGAGGTAGTTTGGGCTGAGGTTAGAAACAGGAAAGGAGAGGTTATCTTGGGAGTTTTCTATAGGCTTCTGAATTGTTCCAGGGATGTAGAGGAAAGGATAGTAAAGATAATTCTCAATAGGAGCAAGAGTAACAGGGTAGTTCTTATGGGGACTTTAACTTCCCCAAAATTGACTGGGAATACTAAAGTTCAAGTAGTTTAGATGGGTCAGTTTTTATTCAGTGTGTGCAGGACAGGTTTCTGACACAATATGTAGACAGTCCAACAAGGGGAGATGCCATATGGGATTTGGTACTGGGAATGAGCCCCGCCAGGTATTAGATTTGGAGCTAGGTGAGCACTTTGGCGATAGTGACCATAATTCGATTATATTTGCAACAGCAACGGGCAGGGATAGGGGTATACTGCAAGGAAAGAGGTATAACTGGGGGAAAGGCAATTATAATGTGATTAGGCAAGTTTTTTTTTAGATTAGATTAGATTACATTACAGTGTGGAAACAGGCCCTTCGGCCCAACAAGTCCACACCGACCCGCCGAAGCGAAACCCACCCATACCCCTACATTTACCCCTTACCTAACACTACGGGCAATTTAGTATGGCCAATTCACCTGGCCCTGCACATCTTTGTGACTGTGGGAGGAAACCGGAGCACCCGGAGGAAACCCACGCAGACACGGGGAGAACGTGCAAACTCCACACAGTCAGTCGCCTGAGGCGGGAATTGAACCCGGGTCTCTGGCGCTGTGAGGCAGCAGTGCTAACCATTGTGCCACCGTGCCGCCCACAAAGATTTAGGATGTATAGGATGGGGAAGGAAACTGCAGGGGATGGACACACTTGAAATGTGGAGCTTATTCAAGGAACACCATGATTAGTATGTACCTATCAGATATGGAGGTAGTTGTTGAGAGACGAAGCCATGGTTTACTAAAGAAGTTGAAGTTCTTGTCAAGAGAAGGAAGGAGGCTTATGCAAGGATGAGATGTGAAGGCCCATGTAGGGGGCTTGAGAATTATAAGTTAGCCAGAAAAGATCGAGAGGGCTAAGAAGAGCCAGGAGGGAACATGAGAAATTGTTGGTGGATAAGATCAAGGAAAACCCTAAGGCCTTCTGTAGGTATATCAAGAATAAAAGAATGACTAGAGTAAGATGAGGGCCAATCAAAGGTAATAGTGGGAAGTTGTGTGGGAATCTGAGGACATAGGGTAAAGCGCTTAAAGAATACTTTTCATCAGTATTCACATTGGAAAAGGGCAATGTTAGTGAGAGTACGGAGGTACAGGCTACTAGATTAGATGGGATTGCGGTTGACAAAGAGCAGGTTTTAGTAATTTTGGAAGATCTGAAAATAGATAAGCCCCCTAGGCCAGATGGGATTTATCCTCAGATTCTCTGGGAAGCCAGGGAGGAGATTGCAGAGTCTTTGGCTTTCATCAATGTCGACAGGAGTCGTGCCAGAAGACTGGAGAGCATAGCAAATGTTGTTCCTTTGTTTAAGGGGGGGAGTCAGGACAACCCTAGTAATTATAGGCCAGTGAGCCTTACTTTGTGGGAAAGATGTTGGAAAAGGTTATAAGAGATAGGATTTATAATCACCTGGAAAGGAATAATTTGATTAACGATAGTCAACATGGTTTTGTGAAGGGTAGGTTGTTTTTCAAGAAGGTGACAAAACAGGTAGATGAAGGTAAAGCAGTTGATGTGGTATATATGGACTTCAGTAATGGTTCCACATGGTAGGCTATTGTGCAAAATACGGAGTTTCAGGGCTGAAGGTGATTTAGCAGTTTGGATCAGAAATTGGCTAGCTGAAAGAAAACAGAGGGTGGCGGTTGATGGAAAATGTTCATCTTGGAGCTCAGTTACCAATGGTATGCCCCATGGATCTGTTTTGGGACCACTACTGTTTGTCATTGTAAAAGATTTGGATGTGGGCGTAGAAGGATGAGTTAGTAAATTTGCAAATGACACTAAGGTAGGCAGAGTTGTGGATAGTGCCAAAGGATGTTATGGGTTACAGAGGGGCATAGATAAGATGCAGAGCTGGGCTGAGATGTAGCAAAACAAGTTTAATGTGGAAAAGTGTGAGATAGTTCATTTTGGAAGAAGTAACAGGAATTCACAGTACTGGGCTAATGGTAAAATTCTTAGCAGTATGGATGGACAGAGAAATCTTGGTGTCCTGGTGCATAAACCCCTGAAAGTTACCACCCAGGTTGATATGGTTGTTAAGAAGACATATGGTGTGTTGGCGTTAATGTGGAAAAGTGTGAGATAGTTCATTTTGGAAGAAGGAACAGGAATTCACAGTACTGGGCTAATGGTAAAATTCTTAGCAGTATGGATGAACAGAGAAATCTTGGTGTCCTGGTGCATAAACCCCTGAAAGTTACCACCCAGGTTGATATGGTTGTTAAGAAGACATATGGTGTGTTGGCGTTTATTGGGAGGGGAATTATGGAGCCATGAGGTCATACTTCAGCTGTACAAGACACTGGTAAAGCCGCACCTGGAGTATTGTGTACAGTTCTGGTCACTGCATTATAGGAAGGATGTGGAAGCTTTGGAAAGGGTTCAGAGGAGATTTACTAGGATGTTGCCTGGTATGGAAGGAAGGACTTATGAGGAAAGACTGAGGGAACGGAGACTGTTTTCATCAGAGAGAAGAAAGTTGAGAGGTGACTTCATCGAGACATATCAGATTATCAGAGGGTTGGATAGGGTGGACAGTGAGAGACTTTTTCCTTGGATGGTGAAGGCTAACATGTGGGGACATAGTTTAAATTGAGGAGTGATTGATTTAGGACAGATATTAGGGATAGTTTCTTCACTCAGAGTAGTAGGGACATGGAGCAGCCTGCTTGCAACAGTAGTAGACTGTTAAGGGTATTTGAATGAGCATTGGACATACATGTGGATAATAATGGAACAGTGTGGGTTAGATGGACATCAGATTAATTTTACAGGTAGCTGCAACATCGAGGGCCAAAAGGTCTGTCCTGCCCTGTAACATTCTCTGTTTTATGTTCAGTCTGTCTCTCTTAAATTGAAAAATTCCAAGAGCTACTAATCCTAATTGTTGTATTTCTATACAAAGAAATTGCTAGAGAAATAATTTCTGCATCGTGGATGCAGTGCTGGAGACCCTAGTGACAGAGGAGAATGTCAATGTTCCTACAGGGGTAAGGAATTGTGAGTAAGTGCCCAGTGGGGTGAATCTCCTGTATTTCGTGCCAAAGATCTGACAGCATCTCCTCAAGAAGTGTAATGGCCTCACGTGGTTAGACATTGTCAGTGAATCTCCAACCCATTGCTTCACCAGCAATGGGTTGCTTCACCAGCAATGCACACCCAAGCAACACTTCTAGGCACTTGGTACCACCCTGACATCCAGATATAATGCCTCATCCTTCCATGCCTACCAACGCTGTCAGCCTCACAGCTATCTTCCACTGCCACCACACTGCTCCAGCTTTTCAGCAATATAAGGTGCATCACCCAATACAGCTCCTGCCCAGGTACATCAGCAGTCAATGACTTGCACTCTGCTGTGTCTCTCAGTGAGCAGAGCGTAACTGGTGAGGAATCCAAGACACCTGTATCTCCAGAGTCCCATGGAAAAAGTGGTCCTCGGCATCATGGGCTGGCTGTTGGAGATGGTAACATGCAGCATCATTAAGAATGATGATATGTTCCTATTCCAATCCCAGCTCTTCCTCACCCTGCTCTCTGGCACAGTGATGAATCATCATTGACCTCCCATTCCAATCCCACACCCCTTCCCTTGATTTTCTGACTTCAGAAACCCAGGGTTATATGTTTGCCTGGTCACAGCATCCCCACAAGAGCTAAGTGAAAATCACGAAGATAAGAAGAGATCTTCGGTTGATTTGATGTTCCTCCCACCAGTTCACATACTGGCACTGCCTGTACTTTGAAAGTGAGTATGGAGTTGGGATCAGCAAGATTGGGATATTGGGAACAAGTAGGAATCAAGCAGACCATCCCCGATCCTTAGGCGAAAGTGAGGACTGCAGATGCTGGAGATTAGAATCAACAGTGTGATGCTGGAAAAGCACAGCAGGTCAGGCAGCATCCAAGGAGCAGGAAAATTGACATTTCGGGCTAAAGCTCTTCATCAGGAATGAGGCTGGGAGTGTCGGGGATGGAGAGAAAAATGGGAGGGGAGTGGGGATAGGGAGAAGGTTTGAGGGTTTGAGAGAACATCTCTGGGACACCCGCACCTATCTACCCCACCACCCCGTGGCCGAACACTTCAACTCTCCCTCTTACTGCATTGACGACATGCAGATCCTGGGCCTCCTTCATCGCCACTCCATTACCACCTGACACCTGGGGGAAGAATGTCTCATCTTCTACCTTGGGACCCTCCAACTCCAGGGCATCAATGTGGATTTCACCAGTTTCCTAATTTCCCCTCTCCTCAACTTATCCCCATTCCAACCTTCCAGCTCAGCACCACCCTCATGACCTCTCCTACCTGTCCATCTTCCTTCCTACCTATACGCTCCTATCACGCTTTTCCAGCACCACACTCCCATCCCTGATCCCTGCTCGCAGCACTGGCGTGTAACTGCTGCACCAAATAAATATCATCAGGGACTACGTCACTTTAGGTTTCCATATTGAGTATCGTTCACCTTTGTCACTGTAGCTCAGCTCATTGTACTGTCAACTTGGAATCAAAAGGTTGTGAGTTTAAAGCACACTGAATGAAATGAACACGGGTGCAAATCTGCTGATGGGAAGGTAGTTGTTTCTGTGACTACATGGAATCCCCATTGGAACTGACTCGACGGAACTGACTGGGAATTGAAACTTCCTTTTGGCAACACATGGTGCTTGAAACCCTCTGAAAAGGCCCTCCACTCTGAGTTAGAGTCAGAGACTGTAGATGATTCCAACTCAGTCACCTCAACAATCAGCCAGGAAAAATTCCAAGAATTGAGGGGAGGCCACAGCCTATTGGTATGATCACTGGGCTGTTAATCCAGAGACCCAAGTAATGCTCTGGGGACCTGGATTCAAATCTTGCCAAGGCAAATGGAGTTTGAATTCAATCAAAATCTGGAATTAAGATTCTAATAATTACCATGAAGCCATTGTCAGTTGCTAGAAAAACACATCTAGTTCACCTGTAAATGAAGGAATCTTTCATCCTTACCTGGTCCGGATTACATGTGACTCCAGACCTGCAGCAATGCGCAATAAATCTGACCTAGCCAGTGACACCCTCATCCTGTGAATGAACAAAAAAAGTTAAAATTTACCTGCTCTAATTCCCAGCTAACTGTAAAACTGGCCCTGTCTCCCAACTGAGTAAATACAAAGCCCCCTGATGATTACCCCAAAAATACATGGGCACACAATCCTCCACCCAACACTCCCATAGGCTGACTGTCCCTCACCACCATAGACACCAGATTCCACCCTCTCAGACCACACACCCCCCCCCGACCCTATTGCCAAATCTCATGAACATGTCCTCATCCATGTCCCAACTGAACTGCCGACTGCATGACAACATCTAATGGGAAGTACACAGGAAGTATTTGTACAACTGAGAAAAGATAAGGGCCCAGATAGTTGGATAATAGGCAGTCAGTCAGAGCTGGGTAGACTGGAACTGCACATCGAGACCACGTGGAATCACCAACACACTTGACTTTGAGGGAATTGACAGAAACTTGAATTTCCCCTTGTGTTTTGGACCCTCCAAAAGAGTCCATTAATATTGGAGAATTTGGAGAGTTCCAACAATTATATGAATACTAAACAGGCAAATGTCCTGGGTTAAACTACTCTAACCCCGAGGGAACCATTAAACTGAACCCTAACCCGTTACTGTTAACCCTAAATACACAGCCCTCAATGTCTGACATATCCTGGACCTTGGGCAACCACACGCCAATCAGACACCCTGCCAACTCAACCCAGCTGCATACCCTACATCCCATCTACCCACACACCACCCTTCACACTCCTTTGTTACACCCAATACCTCTGCCCACTGACCAGACCCTTCCTGGAGCTGACTCCCTCCACAGTCTTGCCAGCCTGACTCTCACATCCCCTCCATCTCCTCCATCCTCCAGCCTAATATAGGACACGCTCCTTCAGACCCATGAGCCAGAAATCCTTGAAACTGATGTTCACCCTGCCCCTGGCAGTTTGATGGTCTCCAGACCTGCAACCACACACCCACATTTTAAATGTCTTCTGTACTGGAAATTCCTGCACAGGGACCTCCTGCTATCAGCGGTCCAGGAATCCATGGATTCAGTAGCAAAGAGAATCTTGGTGGAAACTGCTCTCCTTTTGCAGCAATCAGTACACTGTGTTCAGTCATTTAAATGTCCAGTAATCACCAGTCACTTTGACAGCTCTTGAATCTTATTGGAGCTGATCAATTTACGCTATGGTGACCAATGTGGCAGAATTGTGCAAGACATTCAGTAAGGCCTATCCCAAAGCCAGGAACAACCTTTTAACTAGGTTCCAGGTATTGAGGCAAGATTCTTGCTAGGCAGAGGCAAGTTACCTGTTAACGGAGGGTTTTATTACTTATTGACAACCTTAATATCTTGCGTCATTAATATGCAGCTTTCTATCCTACCAACCACCATGAGCAAACCAGCCGTCTCCAACTCTCAACATGCAGGTCACAGCGGTTACCTGGTCAATTCATCTTACCGTTGGATGTGAACAACAACAGCATCTCAGGGCATGGTCCATGGGCATTAGTAACATGCACAGAAACTGGCACTCAATGCATCCTCATGGCACTTCTCCAACGTACTTACAGGACTCTGAGGAAGTACAGACCTGAGTTTCAGGGCATACAGTCAACTAACATTGAAAGGCTGCTGCAAGGACCCTTTGTGCACAGAATCAGATAGTCAGCTCATGGAGCGGAACAGGTTGCACCTCGGGGTCACTTGCTTAGTGCTCGCTTGGCATTTACCTGTATGCCCACAGCTTCCCTCCCCTACCTGGCCATAGTGCAGCCAAAGAGCTTGCCTTGCTGCTCAGCAGTCCTTAGTAAAGCTGGAGAGAGAGAGAGGGGGGGTGGGGAGGTGGATATCCTGCTACACAGTACCATGCTACACACCTGCATCATGTGCCAGCAGCTTATGCAGCAAACACCTTGTATTTGCAGCAAGCAAGAAGCCTTGACTCATGGTTTTAATTCTCTCTGAAGACCAAGGAGGAACTCTTCATTCAGGGGTCCCAACACATCAAGTCAAAGTGATCTCATTCGGGGGGCCCATGCCTTTGCAGTCTAGAGAATGTGGCCCGTGGTTCCACTGTCTTGGGGTCAATCCAACACAGTTATGGAGGTGTACAGATGTTAGTCACGGATCTGAGGGACATCGCATCTCACATCCCTCTCTGCTGCCCCTGTTCCTGTCTGTGTATGTGGATGAATTTCCTGATTGCTGACACCACAGGGTCCTCTGCTGCCTGGAGCTGAGCAGGTGCCTGGGTCTCTGGCAGTCCTGTAAGTGCCAGCAGTCTGGGGTGTTGTGTGCCCGACTATCTGTTGAGGTGCCATGGTGAAGGGTTCACCAGATTGTGCTCTCAAATGTTCTATGCCTGACATTCCCATCGAGATATCCGTACCTGAGCTGGTTGCACTGCAGAAGGCAGCCTTGCCAATGCTTCCACTGAGATCCAGGAGGTGGATCCTGGTGGAGTGGCCATTTCTCCACCAGAACCATGGCCATCCCGCTGGCACCTGTTAGACACATGGGAGAGAAGGGGTCACAGCCAGTGGTTAGAAGTGCGATGCTCAATGAATGACACTGACAGCAAGGTGACTGTGAGAGTTGGGAAGGAATGTGAAGTGGTAATTACTCAGTTGGCAGGAGATGGATGTTTCAGCTTCTCCACATTAGCAGCTTTGGTGTATTCCTGTGAGCAAGAGAATTCTGTCCTCATAGTGGATGAGAATCCTCATGCATTAAGGTCAGAAGTGGGGATATTCATAAATGACTGCATGCTATTCAGCAACATTCATGGCTCCTTAGATACTGAAGCAGTCCATGTCCCACCGCAGAAAGACCTGAACATTCACCAATCCCATTCCTTCCCTTTTGTTTAGCTTTACTTACTATGTCCTCTCTCCCCTCCCCCACTCAGGTGGGACTGTCTGTTCTTTCCAGCCTGACAGTTTGACACACCATTGTCTTGCCCTTCTCACATTCTGATCACTTAATCTGAACTATCAATATCCTTCATCCCATTCCACCACCCCCCTCACCACTGCATAAATGCTTTCCCTTCCACACTTTATAGCTCTTCGTCAGAGGTGACGTATAGACTCAAAACATTAGCTTGCATTCTCTCCAGCGATGCTTCCTAACTCACTGTTATATCCAGCATTTTTTGTTTTCAGTACAGATTCCAGTATCCGCAGTAATTTGCTCAAATATTCTCCAGGTTTGGGCTGACAAGCAGTAAGTAGCATCTGTGCCACAGTAATGTCTTACAAAGACCATCTCCAACAGAGATTCCATTCAATTAACAGGGCTGAATCCCCCCCCCAAGTGACTACATCCTAAGGGTTATCATTAACCAGAAACTGAACTGAACAAGCTAAATAAATACTATGTCTACAGGAGCGGATGACAGGCTTGGAATCCAGCAGTGAGTAACTCATCACCTGTCCACCATCTACAAAGCACGAGTGAGGAGTGTGAGATAATATTCCCTACTTGACTGAATGCTTCAACAACACTCAAGATGCTTAACAACACCGAAGATGCTTAACAACACCATCTAGAGGGATGAAGAGAGTAAATACATGGAAACATCACCAACTGTAAGTGCTGTTGAGAAGGCATGCGGTGCGTTAGGTTTCATTCGTAGTGGGATTGAGTTCCAGAGCTGCAATATTATGCTGCAACTATACAAAACACTTGTGCGGCCATACTTGGAATATTGTGTACAGTTCTGGTCACCATATTTCGGGAAGGATGTGGAAGCATTGGAAAAGGTGCAGAGGAGATTTACCAAGATGTTGCCTGGTCTGGAGGGAAGGTCTTATAAGGAAAGGTTGAGAGACTTGGGTCTGTTCTCATTACAAAGAAGAAGGCTAAGAGGGGATTTTACAGAGACATACAAGATGATTAGAGGATTAGATAGGGTAGACAGTGAAAGTCTTTTTCCTAGGATGATGATGTCAGAGGCAAGTTCTTTACTCAGAGAGTGGTAAGGGCGTGGAATACCCTACCTGCCATTGTAGTTAACTCAGCCACATTAGGGAGATTTAAACAATCCTTGGATAAGCATATAGATGATGATGGGATAGCGTAGGGGGTCGAGCTAAGAATAGTTCATGGGTCGGCGCAACATCGAGGGCCGAAGGGCCTGTTCTGTGCTGTATTGTTTGATACGCAATGTTCTTCCGCCGCCTTCGCCTCCGCGCCTACTTCTTCAACCAAGACTCTCACCCACCCTCTGACGACCCCTTCTCACGCCTCCAACACACCCCATCCACCTGGACACCCCATGATGGCCTCCTACCTGCCCTCGACCTCTTCATAGCCAACTGCCGCCACAATATTAACCGCCACCTGAACTCCCCCACCCCTCTCACCCACTCCAACCTCTCACCCTCGGAACGCGTAGCCCTCCACTCCCTCCGTTGCAACCCCAACCTCACTATCAAACCAGCAGACAAGGGAGGCGCGGTAGTAGTTTGGCGCACCGACCTCTACACCGCTGAGGCCAAACGCCAGCTCGCAGATACCTCCTCCTACTGCCCCCTTGACCATGACCCCACCCCCCACCACCAAACCATCATCTCCCAGACC